>NC_059174.1:64231556-64542984 GCF_019923935.1 Bubalus bubalis | reverse complement strand
ATATCTGGGTTCCTCCCTCTGATCAGTACAGACTACATTCCACGGAAATCTATGTGTGTCCCCTTTAAGTAGTGTGTTCCAAGGAAATCTGGGTGCGTCCCCTTTAAGAAGGGTGAACCCCACCAGTATTCTGAGCCTTAGGGAACTGCTTACTGGTTACCCAGAGGGTGAGGCTGAATTTTCTGACTTCGGTAGCACCGCCCCTTGCAGCGCCCTAGAGCGATGTTAACTACATTACCCGGAATGCAAGGCGCGGTGCGTATGGGTCACTGGGTCAACTGAAAGCTCAGGACGCAGGCACTTCCGCTGTAGAGGACGGCGTCCGGGCGGGTCTTCCGGCGGGATCTGGGCGTCGCTGGGGGAGTTTGGGTCTTAAAGGTCCCCAGATAAAGATGCTGTGCCCGCTGTTCTGAGGAGGGTCTGAGGCTCTGCGTGGCGCCATCTGGCCTGACGCTGACTTGGGTCGGGGACAGGCGCCGCCGTGCCCGGGCCCCACCGCCCTCAGACTCTGCTGGGACGGCCGTGCTGACGGATCTGCTTCAGGCAAACGCTGCCCTCTCCGCGCCCTCAGCCAACTCAGCATTCTGCGGCATTTTTGTTCTTATCTGTGTTCTCTTACTAGTGTCGTGTGTGGGTGGGTGTGTGTGGGTGTGTGTATTTTTTTCTCCAAACCTGTTTTTCTAATTTTGAAAAACCTGCGTGGGAAAAAAAAATTGCTGACATCTTCCACCTGCAGTTGGAAAAGCAGCTGTTATTAATAGCCATTCACTGGTCAAGTCGAGAAACGAGATACAAGTAGGACCCAAAAGCCGTCTGTGGAGGTCCTTCCAAAACAATTATCCTGCTTCCCAAGTGTTATGGTGTTGTCTGATGTTTCAGGTGAGCATTTCTTTACTTGCTTGATAGTTTTGCCAGCTGTGTGCAAATATTCGACGACTGTAGTTTCCCTTTGCTCAGTTTTAAAACTTTTTTGTGACTGAAATCATATATGTATTATATGTTTTTCTTCACTTACACAAGATGGTGTGACTTTTCCCATTTTTTTAATAGCTATCCGCTAATTTTTCATTTTTTGTAATTTTACATAGTAAGTGAGTAAAATGTCTCTAAATCCTGCTATTGAAGCCTTTTTTTCTCTTTCTCTCTCGGCTTTCTGTATTTATAATCATTGCTATTCTAGCTATACTTTCCATGTGTTCTGTTGTGTATAAAGGACATGTTAGTGTGTATTTAAATGAACGTTTCCACTTTTTGATCTTTTGCTCCATATTATTAATTTTAGCTTAATTCTTTGAATGAGATTAATAAAATGGATCCCATAGTTGTATTTTCATACACTCTCATGCATTACGTAAAGTTAACAGTTTTACAGTATACAGCCACTTGGAGGTTTTCTGCTTTTTTGGTGATTGTACTCTGCTAGTAATACTTATTTTACTATTAAGTCATCGTCCTCTGATGATATTGAAAGAGAAAATGATTTACATATCTTGTTAAAATATTTGTTTTCAGGGAGACTAAATTAATCATTGTGATGATAGAATGTTATAATGCTTGGAATTCCTATCAATGTGTTTAGAACTCAAGAAGATATTTCCATGTTTATATAATGAGGGTGGAATAAAGGTCAGGTCCTATAGGTTTTTTTCTCTGTTTTGGGTTTGAAGAGTCATCAGTGATGTCCAGTTACCTCAAGCTGTTGGAGGCCAAGCAGTTTTAGATTCTACCAACAACCCCTTTATCACAGACTAATTTTCTGGTCTCATTTTTTTCTTGTAACTCTGTTTTAGTCTGTTTGAAAGTCTTGAATTCTATTATATAATGTTCTAATAATTTTAGATCAGAACTTAGTGTATAGCAATTTTTTTAAAAACAATTTTTAAGATTACCAAAGTAAAATTGGAAAAGGAATCATAAACTGTTCAGAAGTTAGGTCAAACTGCAGTAGTCTATGAAAAATGTTTTATTAGCAAGGGAGAAAATAGAAGGCAGTCAAATGGAAGTGTCAGAAACAGATATACTTTATTTTGATATATTAATATATTAATACCTGGCTTACGGCTATAATAGGGGCTTCCCCGGTGGCTCAGCAATGAAGAATCTGCCTGCAATCTAGGAGACGCAGGCTTGATCTCTGGGTAGGGAAGGCCCCTAAGGAGGGCATGGCAGCTGACTCCAGTATCCTTGGCTGGAGAATCCCACGGACAGAGGAGCCTGGAGGGCTACAGCCCATTGGGTCACAAAGAGTCAGACACGACTGTAGTGACTGAGCACACATACACAGAGCTGTAGCAGTCGTGCATGACCTTTCACAAGCATTTCATCTGTAACCCAATACCTCATTCTTCTGGATTATTGAGCTCCAGTCTACTGGACTCATGGATACTACTCAGGCACATCCGACATGACTGATAGGCTTTGCACTTGTTTGTCCCACTCTTGGCAAACCTTTTCTCAAGATATCCACATGACTTTATTGCATTAACTCCATAGCTTATCTTTTACATGCTTTCGTTTTCACTTGAGTATTTGTCTTTGCCTTAAATGTTATATGGTTCACTCGTTAATAATCTTTTTTGTCTGTGTAGCTGGTGGAAATTAAAGTTACATTGCCCTGCTTTTTCCACATTCAGCGGAACCACTTATGGACTGTTCATTGGTGAGTGTCAGGGGTCCTAGAAGTGTTTTGCTGCTATTCTTCCTGGACTTGGTGCCTGGAAACCGTTCAGAAACCCTCAGCCCAGGTTTACAAGTCCAGGTCAGAGATAACCTGAAGAGATTCCCATTTTGGGCAGCCACTGGACTGAGATGTGACAAGTTGTCTTAAGTTCACGGGGAAGTCCACACAGATGCTTGAGCATGCAGTTGAGATGGGTGTGTTTTAGAATTTGTATGTCTCTGTTAATGTCTGGTAAAAACAGAGCACAAGGGGACCAGAGTTAGGGTAGACTGGTAGTATGCAAAGATGGGTTTCTGTTCTGAGAATGATAGTGGAAATGGAATTTTTGGAATAGAGAGGAAAAGTGATGTGACTTAGGTTTTAATAGTCTGCCTCTGGCTGCAGAGTGCACAACCACTTGGAGAGGAAGACAAGGAGATAATCAAAGGACTGTCTTAATTTTCCAGATTTGCATTGGTTATAGCTGGATCAAAGTGGTGGATGTGAAGGTAGGAGGAATATTTGGCTTTTAAGTAGAGGCTGACCAGATTTTCCAATGTGGAGGGGTCACATGCCTCCAAAGTCTTTTTATTTGCATCTGGAAGAGTGGAAGTCTCATCAGTTGATTTGGGAAAGTCAGTGGTTTTCAGTAAGAATATTAGGAATTGAGTTTCAGCCCTGTTGAGCCTCAGATGTTCCAGTGACTTCCAACTGTAGGAGACAAGTGGATGGCTGAGCATGTAGATCTAGAGTGCTGGGGAGGCTTTGGGATGCCATTAGGGGACGGAGGAGGAGAGGGGGTACTGTCACAAGACAGACAAGAGGAGTGGTCATCAGCAAGAAGGGAAGGGGAAGTCCAGATAGTAGGTCAGGTTTTTTGGGGGGAATGGCTTTGAAATTGATGCAGAAGGAAAGCAGAAATGCAGATGAAGTGATAGCAGAGTCAGGCTGGTGCATATTTCCCCTCTTGTGACTCACCAGGCTTTTGTGGTGGAACTTGGAAAGTTTGTGACAGGATGTCAGATGAGTTTACTGAAGATGTATTAAGCAGGTATGTTCATGTAACATCATTTTAAATGGGTGTTATATGAACAAAGATTGTAACTGTTGAAAAGACATAATGTGCAGGATGGAAGTGTAACTGGACCAGGGGTATCTAGATATGCGTGTTGTGACTGAGGATAAAGTCAGGACCAAGGGCTGGTGGGGAAACCTTCAGAACAGGGCTGGGGAGCTCCCAGTGAAGAGTTGGGATATGCTGGGAACCTGTTACATTGACAAGGATTTTCTGTTGCCGTGTGCAGAAGGGTATATGAGGAGACAGGAGATATGCCAACTTTGTGGTCCAGGTGGTGATGATGGGGGTCAGATGTCTGAGAAGGTCCACTGAGTGATATGCATGTGGGGAAGGTATCTGAACTAGTTGACCCAGGGCCCTGTTAATAGGGAGGGTGGGTTCAAGCTGCTGGTGTCTGGAGTGGATCACCCTGGGGACTGTCAGGCTGTTGTCTTGCTAGAGAGGGAAGGGGTCCTGCATGCCAGGCCCACAGCCTAGAAGTCATCTGTCTTTAGACCTGTGTGTTGTTGCTAGGGGTTGGAGTTGGTGTTCAAGGAAGCACTGCTCTCTGAATCAGGGACCTGGGGAGGATGATGACCCCAGAGTATGGACTGGGCTTAGGGTACTTACTGGGTCCTGGGGAGAGAGGCTGCTTATGCACACATTGTCCCCATCATCCCAGGGTCCTGTGACCTTTGAGGACGTGGCTGTGTACTTTTCACAAGAGGAATGGAGGCTCTTGGGTGAGGTCCAGAGACTCCTGTACCACGACGTTATGCTAGAGAACTTCGCACTGGTTGCATCCTTGGGTAAGGCCCTCACCCCTGTCCTGGCATTCTGACCAGATTTCTGCCTTTGCCCTTTCTCCAAAGGCAAGTCTGTCTGTCTTAACAGCTGGACAAGTGGGCACCTCTCTCTCAATGCTTACAAGTAGCCCCCATGCCAGCTATTCTGAAATTTTCTCAGTGAAGCTGTTATAGGTCAAATGATTTGAATCAGCTCAGTGAGTTCCATTCCTCTCAACCACTGCCTGCTAAGTTAATTCTGTAGACCTCTGCCCCTCTGTGCTCTAGAGTCTTTTCCCTTCCAGCTGACATTTCCTGGGGCTCACTATTCCAGGAATTGTTGGGATCCAACGTGGTCCCTATTTAGGAAGTACTCTTGGCTGTTTCTGTGAAACCATCATAGAAGATTCTTTGTACTACTATTTTGGACTCCTGGGCCAGTACTGACCACTCACCTGTCCTTTCTTTCTCTTAGCACTTGCATCTTCTAGGTCCCATGTTATTGTCCAGTTGGAGTTGAGTGGAGAATCCTTGTTATATAGGACCAAAGTGGACGTGATTCTAGTGACAGGAAGAAGGGCTCAAAATGGGTCTGGCCCTGGTGATTGGCAGCACAGGGAGGAAATGATATGGCTAGGTTCAAATCAGATTTGAAGCCTCCCCTGGCCCCAACACTGTTTGCAGTCCACGACCAGTGGCTGATTATCTCATTTCTGTTTCTCCTCAGTTCCTGACAGATTCCTTCTGTGATTTCTACTCTAGCTTCCAGCCCAGGATTATCTCACATCTCTGTCTTCCACTCCTCATTATTCTTCAGCATCCTCACTCTCATGCTTTCCATTTTTCACCTATGCTAATGTGTCACGAGGCCTGCATCTAGCATTGAAATAGTCCTGAACACCAACTGTTCAGTGACAGTCAGAATATCCTGGGCCTGGACATAGCTTTCCACACAGCACACGTGTGTCACCAGCAGCCAAGGCCCTGGCGAAAACTGTTCCTGTAGGAGTGCATTGTCGATTGTGGCTTTTCTGTGCACTACCTCCCATCTTTGTATGTTTGCCTGGTGAGTCTTCACTGTCCGTGACCTGCAGAGGCCCAGTACGGCAGATTGGGGCTTTCCTGTCCTGCCCACAGCGCGTTTTTCCTGTTGGGTTTATTCTTTCTTTGTCAGATATAAGTTTGTGATGGGGTTGCCTCTCTTTACATTTTTCTCCATGAAGTTCACTACCAGGTTTTTGTTTTTTTCTTTCTTTTTTAAATTTCAGGGTGTTTGCATACAGCAGAGGATGAACAGACACCTTCTGAGCAGAATGTTTCTATAGAAGTGCCACAGAGAAATACCAAAAAGATAGACCTGTCCAGCCAGAAGGTCTGTCCCTGGGACATGGGTAACCTGGCCTTAGAAGGTGACTTGTGTGGACCCAAGGTCCTGCGAACAAACCCTGGCCAGACACTGTGTGGGACAGATGTGAAATCCCACCAGCATGGTGGAGAGAAGCTCATGAGAAGAGATTTGGGTAAGGCCTTAATAAAGAACTGCACAGTCCATGCATTGGAGAAGGCTTTTACGTGCCAAGAGGCAAGGAAGGATTTCCCTGGTACCTCTGACCATGTCCAGCACCAGGTTAAACCACAAATGATGGAGTTTGTAGCAGAGTTTCACAACGGAGAAAAGCGTTTCAAGTGCAATGAATGTGGGAAACTCTTCTACCGGAAGTCCAGGCTTGCTCAGCACCATAGAGTCCACACCGGAGAGAAGCCTTATGAATGCAGCGAATGTGGGAAAGTGTTTAGATGCAGCTCCAGCCTTGCTATACATAGAAGAATTCACACAGGGGAAAGGCCTTATGAGTGTAGAGAATGTGGAAAATTCTTTAGGCAACACTCCCAGCTTGTTGTGCACCAGAGAATTCACACTGGAGCCAGACCGTATGAGTGCAGTGAATGTGGGAAAACATTTAGTACTAAAACCAAACTTGATCAGCACTGGAGAGTGCACACCAGAGAGAGGCCTTATGAATGTGAAGAATGTGGACGAACTTATAACTGTAAACGCATGCTTGATCAACACCAGAGAGTCCACACTGGAGAGTGGCCTTATGAGTGCAGTGAGTGTGGGAAAGCCTTTAGGTACTTCTCCAGCCTTTTTATGCATAGAAGAATTCACAGTGGGGAAAGGCCTTATGAGTGTAGTGAGTGTGGGAAGTCATTTAGGCAAAAGGCCCACCTTCAAGGCCACCAGAGAATTCACAGTGGAGCAAAGACTTTTGAGTGCTGTGAATGCGGGAGATGTTTTAGCCAAAAGTCTGTTCTTACTAAACACCAGCGAGTCCACACTGAAGAAAGACCTTATATGTGTAGTGAATGTGGGAAATGCTTTAGGGATAGAACTAGTCTCATTAAGCACCTGCATTTACACTGGAGAAAAGCTACCTAAATGCACTGAATGTGGAGAAGTCTTAAGCCAAAGCACCTGAAAAGAAAATTTCACACCACAGAAAGGCCTCACAAGTACAGTACTGTGGAAATGTGTGTGTGTGTGGTCAAAAGTCTACTCCAAGCACCAGAACCATCATAGCCCAGGTAGAGCCAAGAATACAGAGCATGTCGGAAAGTTTCCACTGAAGGTCTAACCTCATCTGTCACCACAAAGTTCATAGTTGAGAAAGACCTTCAAACTAGAGGAAGAGACAGCAAATGAGCTGTGTTCTTAGTGAATACATCTTACTGAACAGGCTCTGTAAGGGAATCATCACCTGGAAGTTGAATGCCATCCATCTGCACAGCCCTAGTATGGAGATGGCCTGTGGGTACCTGGTTCATTGGAAGCTTCTAAGAAGCTCAGATCTACTTCCTAACCTGTGCAGCAGCCTTGCCAGACTTCTGGTCATTGTGAGTTTCTTCTACCAAGTGACAGATCCTCTTTTGGGCGTCAGTCCCCTCAGTGTGATCAGGGTAGGTAGACCTTTGTGCTCTCCTGTCCCCTGAAGGAAAGCACGTGTAACCTGAGCACTTGGGTGGTGTCATGCTCTTAGATCCTATCAACTGCCAGGAAAGGAACTAAGCGGCTTTGACCTTGCACATGCACTCTGGGTTCTGATGGCTGCTGACAGGTTTACTTTCTTTGGCATTGAGTCATGTCATACTTATGACAGATGTTTCTATCTTCAAGTCACCCTGCTTGACAACTGCTTTCTTCTAAGCAATTCTCTTTTCTTTTAATAAATAAAAACTTTTTTAAGCCACTGCATTTGTGTGTGTTCCTATCTTTGTATTCCTCACTGAGAATAGTATTATGACAGAGAATAGTGTTCACTCTAGTTTGGGTCTACTTTGCATTGTTGTCCAAGGCCTTCTGGGGTGGACTGCAGGGTTCCTTGAGACTAATGTTGAGACCTGGGTGAGAATTTTAGGTGGGTCCTGAAGTTATCCTGAGATGAGGACAAGTGAGAGCCACCAGTGATTTTTTGGAGCAGCATAAACTGTTCTCTTTCTCACATGGGATGTCATATCATGTCCCCAGTATAGTTCAAGGGAAGAAGTTCTGTAGGTGGAGCAGAGTCATGTGCCATAATATCCACAATGTGGCAGGGTGGTGTTGCTGAGTGTTAGGTTATAAACATTAGCAGGGAATCGTACTTCATACAGAAACCATCAGGGCATTAAAAGGGAGTAAGAGATTAGAAAACAGGTATGAAAGGGTCTTTTCTAAAGCTGCATCCAGAATGTGAATTTGGCTGTTTATGATCAGGGTTTTGCAGAAATTTTTCAGAGCTGCAGAGCTGTTTCTCTCCTCCAGAGGTCCCAGTCTGTCAAACCGATTAAAGGTTTTAGCATCCCATAGTATCTGCAGATTGTGAAGGTGGAAGTTGCTTAGTTGTATCCAACTGTTTGCAACCCCATGGACTATACAGTCCATGGAATTCTCCAGGCTAGAATACTGGAGTAGATAGCTGTTCCCTTCTTTAGAGGGTCTTCCCAACCCAGGGGTCGAACCCACGTCTTCTGCATTGCAGGCAGCTTCTTCCACCAGCTGAGCCACAAGGGAAGCCTTGTTAACTCAGAGCCATTTCTGCACATTCAAGATACTGGGGAATGCAAGTGAAAATCCTGTAGTCCAGTCATGTGATTTTTTAGGACCCAGGCAGAGTTCCTGGATAGCACAAGTGGAAACACCTTTCATTGCTCACCAATCTTCATTGCTACTGCAAGGGAGACAATGAAGATTGTCTCCCTCACATGAGACAAGGAGACGTGATGATGTTAATGTGTGGTTGCCAGAGTGGTACTCTGGCAGGAGATTCAGAGTCAGTTTCAGGGATTTCCCTAGCAGTCAGGACTCTGCTCTCTCACCTCCAGGAGCCTGAGTTTGATTCCTGGACAGAGAACTAAGACCTGCAAGCCACCCATCTGTGGGGAAAAAAAAGAAAAAACTCAGATTTTTATGTGGTGCCAATTTCTATTAAAATTGTGCTGTTTAGTTGGTATGCATTGAAATGAAAATCCCTACAATATACACCTTGGTAAGTTTTAATATGTGTAAATCCACAAAACTATCATCATTATTACAAACATCCATCACTCCCATATGCACCTTCTAACATCCATTTTAGAAGTCCCAGGCAACTAGTATTGATTTACTTTTTTCCTATGTAATTTTTCTGTGTAATTTCTAGACAATATCATTGGGGTCTTAATGTTTACTTTTATATCTTTTTTCATGATGCATAATTACTTGGAGAATGATTTGCTGTTACGAGTAATTCTTTTTTTCTGAAAAATACACAACTTGGATATACCACCTATTGATTGTTTACCTGTCTTTTTTTTTATGTATTTTGTTGTGCCTGGTGTTAAATGAGGCACACAGTATATTTAGTTGCACCATGGGACCTGTTAGATGCATCACGGTGAGTCTAGTTCCCTTACCAGGGTTTGATCTTGGGCTCCCTACACTGGGAGTGTGGCGTCTTAGCTCCTGGACACCAGGGAAGTCCCTCCATTAATCTTTAAAAGGGTGGGGTTTTGGTTATTACAGATAAACTTAACATGAAGATACACATAAAATCATATGACCATGTGGTTTCATACTCAAAAGTCAATGATTATACCCTATTGCCATCCCATCGATATTGGAGCATTCCAGTTTTCTTGTATTTATCACTAGTAATTGGTTGGTATGGCCAGTATTTTGAGTATTACCTCGTCAAAAAGGGCTTCCCTCGTGGCTCAGATGGTAAAGCGTCTGTCCGCAATGCGGGAGACTCAGGTTCGATCCCTGGGTTGGGAAGATCCCCTGGAGAAGGAAATGGCAACCCACTCCAGTATTCTTGCCTGGAAAATCCCATGGACAGAGAAGCCTGGTAAACTACAGTCCATGAGGTTGCAGACTCGGACATGACTGAGCGACTTCACTTTCACTTTCATTAAAAAGTTTAGAGGTAGACTTCCCTGGTGGTCTGGTGGTTGAGTCAGCTTACCAGTGTATGGAACATGAGTTTGATCCCTCGCCTGGGAAGATTATTCATGTGGGGGCAACTAAATCCAGTGTACCTCTGCTACTGAGGCTCGCATGCTCTAGGGCCCACGTGATGCAACTACTGAGCATGTTCGCTGCAATTATTGAAGCCCACGCACCTAGAGCCCGCCCTCTGCAACATGAGAAGCCCTTACAGCTCAATCAAGAGTGGCCCCTCCTCTCTGAAACTGGAGAAAGACTGTGCAGCAGTGAAGACCCAGTGAAGCCAAAAATAAAATGTAGCTGTATCTCACTATGCTGATTGCAGTTCCCGAATGATTTATTCTTACATTCATTTGCCAGGTATGTGTCTCTGATAAAATGTCTTTTATTAGTAACTGAGAAAGCAAAAATCTGTTGGAACTTTTCTTCAGTGACTTTGCTGGATGGAATAAATATTTGTGCTCACCGTATTATTCACCTAGTCCTCATTATTAACACAGTTTCCATTACTTTATGTCTAGACACGTATTAAAAAATAAACCCACCCCACTTTTGATGGTCATATCAATTTCCCTGATATGAGCATTCGAATTGTGGGCAATTCCATGTTATGAATATTAAGTTTTTACTGCAACAGAGGTGCAAGAAACCAAATGCTGACATACAAAGGGTTGCAGGGGAGGAAGTTCATTCACAATGCAGCCAAGCCGGGAGACAGTCTCATATCTACCTTCCTGGAGGCCAGGTGCTTGTGATATTTAGGGGACAAAGAGAGAGCGTGGTTTTAGGTGTGGGGACAGGCGATCAGTTAGCAAAAAGGTGAGGTAATTGGTGTGTGCATTACGTTTCTTTGCAGATACAAAAATGGTTTCCCCGAATGGGACACCATCACTGGCTCTGCTGTTTTCTGAGGGAACCAGAAAAACATGGTCCGCCGGCTTCTTGTCGCCCCACATCCTTCCTGTCTTGTTCACCATGACGGTGTCTGGAGTCTTTTCTCTTGACTCTGACCTAATAGAATGCAACTCATAAATTGAGTCTAAAACTTTAGCCTACATCCACTGGAAGAGCGATAACACAATGTCTATCAGATCCCAGCTATGCATGAATGAGATAGATAGCATCACCCGCTCAGTGGACATGAATTTGGGCAACTCTGGGACATAGTGGAGAACAGAGGAGCCTGGCATGCTGCCGTCCATGCGGTCACAACAAGTTACAACAGCGTAAGTGGATGCACTTTATATCTGAGTGATAAGCTGGTATCATGGACCCACTTGGTTTTGTTGGTTTGGAAGCACCTGAAATATTATGTCTGGCCACCTCTCTGTGATCAGCTAAGACCACGTTCAATGGAAATTTCGGTTCATCCTCTTGAGGAAGCGTGAAACCTCACCCCCGTCCTCAGAGCTTCAGGACTCTCGTGCTCAGCCAGCCTGGTGCTGAGGCGGGACGTTTACCGCAAGTGGGGAGCTTCGCCCCTTGCCAATTCCACAGGACACGAAAATAAGGAACTCTTTCCTCGGCGTCTCTGGACCAATGACGGCTCGGGACAGAGGCACTTCCGTTCTAGCGGACGGTGTGTGGGCGGGCCTTCCGGGATCTACAGGCAAGTTGTTCTCGCGCTACTGCGCGCTGGTGGGGAACCACTGGTCGCTGGCTAGCTGAGGTCGGGGAGTAGGGAAACGCTGTGCCCGCTGCTTAATTTGATTTGAGGATTGGCGTGGGCTGACTCTGTCTCGGGCCGGGAGGTGCCTTTTTGCTCGGCCGCGTCTTCGCCAACAAACTTCGCTGGCCCCCAGCTCGGCGAAGGTGTATCCCATTCAGGTAAATGCCGCGCCTCCCTCCCCCAACTCTTCTCATTCAGCAGCGCTTTTGTTCTTTATCTGTGGTCTCCTGTTGTTGCTGTTGTTTAGTCGTTCAGTCGTGCCCGACTCTTCGTGACCTCCTGGATCGTAGCCCACCAGTCTCCTCAGTCCACGGAATTCTCCGGGCAAGAATGCTGGAGTGAGTTGCCTTTCCCTTCTCCAGAACCGGCGTCTCCTGCATTGACAGGCGGATTCTTTACCACTGAGCCACCTGGAAGCCCGGAGAAAATAAGATACTGAAATATTAATTAGTGAATATTGGCTTCCCTTGACAGAGAGAGACAAGAGGTATTTTATTTAGGGAACTAAAGGTGCTCGGCGCAACCCTGAGATAGTTTCCATAAGAAAGTACATGTTTTTAGAGTTGTGTACGAGCAGGATTTTCTTAGATTGGATTAAATCTAGTTGGGTAAATGAATTTTGTTGGGAAGGGACTAGCACAAGACCGGAGTCTATTTCTCCCTTCAAAGTTTTCTTGGAATACTGCTTTTGATAACAGCTTGTGCGTTCCTTTGCCTTTAAGTGATCTGTGTTTGCTGTTTAAGTCTTTTTACTTTGGTTAAGTATTTGATAGATTCTAAAATTTCTTTCAACCTCCAGCTAACTTCAAGATGCTTTAGAAGGCCAAGGACTCTGAGAGAAATATTTTTTATTAATTTGTTAAATTACATGGGGGCATCCCAGGTGGCTCAGCGATAAAGAATTCGCCTGCCAATGCAGGAGACGCAGGAGGTGTGGGTTCGATGCCTCGGTCAGGAAGATCCCCTGGAAGAGGGCAAGGAATTGGACATGACTGAACAAGCTCAAGCATGTACATGCCCAAGTTATGTGGTTTCTAAAAGTCCTGTGCTGTAGCCCACAGGCTCCTCTGTCCTTGGGATTTTCCTGGCCAGAATACCAGAGTGAGTTGCCATTGCCTTCTCCAGGGAATATCTTCCCAACCCAGGGATCAAACTGATGTCTCCTGCATTGGCAGGCCCGTTCTTTACCACTGAGCCACCAGGGAAACTATAGTTATTTTTCTTTGTCCCCCAAAACCTTGGCTCTCTTAATTTTGAAATATGACCTGTGCGGTGGTGGGGGGTGCCAAGAACTTCAATGTGCATTTGAATGAGCTGTAAAATTAATATCTATTCACTGCTCAGGTCAAAAGTGGTATATACATCGGACCTCAGAAGCTGCCTGTGGGGTTCTTTCAAAACAGCTCTGCCTGTCTTCAGATAGTTAATGTATTGGTTAATATTTTAAGTAAACATTTCCTTTATTTTATTTTTTTAATTGATTTATTTTTACTGCACTGGGTCTTCTTTACTGCCCAAGGGCTTTGTCTAGTTGTGGTGAGCAGGGGCTGCTCTTCGTTGCGGTCGGCAAGCAGAGCACGGACTGTGGGTCAAGCGGGCTTCAGTAGCTGCAGCATGTGGACTCTTCTCGAATCAGGGATCGAACCCGTGTCCCCTGCACTGGCAGACAGATTCTTAACCACTGGATCAACAGGGAAGTCCCTCCTTTCCTTTCTTGCTTTTTTGCCAATTATGTGGAAACATCTGACGACTTTTGTTTAGTGTCACTCATTTGTTTTAAAACTTGATGAAAATGAATGTTTTATGACTCTTTTCTTTTGCACAATATGGTTTGACCTTACCCATGTTTTTCATGGCTATGCATTTGTTGCAGGAAGGGGTGAATCAGGAGGTAAGGCGACAGGTCACAGCCTTTAAAAGAACGACATATCCATAGGAGGTGATTAAAACTGGTTAGAACCAAGTAAGTCCAAGATGGCGTAGGATTTGAGTTCCCGTGGACCTTTTGAGCCCCGGTATATTCTCAGTGGAATACACTCGCGTCTAAGCAACATCACCACCAGTGCCGCGACAGTTCCAAGGCTAATCATGAAAGGCCAAAAAGTGGGTGGTGGCCCAATTCCTGAAAATCCGTGCCACTTCCCCCATAATGGTTGGAATAATTCTCCTACACATTAGCCTGTGAAATTACCCAGGGCATAAGAAGCAACCTCATCATATTTTGAGGCGTCTTGCTTTTGAGATGGCCCACACTCTGTGGAGTGTTTCTCTCTCAGTAAATCTACTTCTTACCTATCTCTCACCGAATTCTTTTTGTGAGGAGACATCAAAAACCTGCACTTCATTAACATCTGAGACCAGGTGTGTGATCTCAATTAAAAGTTCCCATGTGGGTTCTGGCTAGTTCAAGTCCTGGTATGTGGGTTGCAGGGTCTCAGAGGCACCCCTTCCTGGGCCCCAGAGTGGTCTCTTGTCTAACACTCGGAAATGAATTGTTACAAGGGACACAGGTGCTGACAGAGAAGAGGCTTTATTGGAAAGGGGTGCCTGTGTGGGGAGCAGCAGGGTCAGGGAACCCAGGAGAACGGCCCCACCACGTGGCTCCGGTTTTATGGTAATGGGGTCAGTTTGCGGGTTGTCTCTGGCCCACCTTTCTGACTCAGGGTCCTTCCTGGAGGCACACACGCCTCCCCACCAAGATGGATTCCAGTGTGAGGGATTCTGGGAGGTAGGCAGGACATATCTCTTCCCTCCTCTCAGACCCTCGTGAAATCTCCCAGTTAGTTTTCATAGACTGCACCTCCATCTTTATCAGGACCTCCTGTTGGTAGGCAGCTCAGGCAAGTGGTTGTCATTGTGCTTGGCCAAGGCAGGCAGTTTCAGTCAACAGTTCCCTAACACGTGGTTTTTCCTTTCTTGTGCTTTATTCTGTAGGTGTGAGTATATGAGTAAAATGTCTTTATAAGTCCTCCTGTGGAAAGCTCTTCTTTGTTTATGGATTTGTTTTTTCTTTATTTTTCTTCTTCCTGCTTCTGTATTTATAAACATTACCGCTGTAGCCATGGCTGCCACGTGTTCTGGGCTATACACAGCCTGCATTTTCTAATGTATGTGCTAAAATTATTGTATTTAAATGTGCATTTCCACTTGTTAATTTTGTTTTGCTCTCTTACTAGTGTTCACTTAGTTCTATGAATGAAATTATTATATATTATTACATATGTTTTATCTATTCCATTTGTAGATTTTGATACACTCTTATTATACAGTACATAAACTTACAGCTTTACACATACACACGTTTAGAGGGTTTTTTTAACAAATAATTTTTATTAGAGTATAGTTGATTTACAATGTTGTGTTAGTTTCAGGTCCACTCAGTCGTGTCCAACTTTTTGTGATCCCATGGACTGCAGCACGCCAGGCCTCCCTGTCCATCACCAACGCCTGGAGATTGCTCTGTCTCATGTCCATCAGATCGGTGATGCCATCCAACCATCTCATTCTCTTTCATCCCCTTCTCCTGCCTTCAGTCTTTCCCAGCATTAGGGTCTTTTCCAGTAAGTCAGTTCTTCACATCAGGTGGCCAAAGTATTGGAGTTTCAGCTTCAACATCAGTCCTTCCAATGAATATTCAGGACTGATTTTCTTTAGGATGGACTGGTTGGATCTCCTTGCAATCCAAGATACTCTCAAGAGTCTTCTCCAATGCCACAGTTCAAAAGCATCAATTCTTCAGTGCTCAGCTTTCTTTTTAGTCCAACTCTCACATCCATACATGACTGTTGGAAACACCATAGCTTTGACTAGACTGGACCTCTTTTGGCAAAGTAATGTCTCTGCTTTTTAACATGCTGTCTAGGTTGGTCATAGCTTTTCTTCCAAGAAGCAAGTGTCTTTTAATTTCATGGTTGCAGTCACCATCTGCAGTGATTTTGGAGCCCCCCAAAATAAAGTCTGTCACTGTTTGCATTGTTTCCCCATCTATTTCCATGAAGTGATGGGACTGGATGCCATGATCTTCTTTTTTGAATGTTGAGTTTTAAGCCAGCTTTTTCATTCTCTTTCACTTTCATCAAGAGGCTCTTTAGTTCCTCTTTACTTTCTGCCATAAAGGTGGTATTATCTGCATATCTGAGGTTATTGATATTTCTCCCGGAAATCTTGATTCCAGCTTGTAGTGCATCCAGCCCAACATTTCTCATGATGTACTCTGCATATAAGTTAAATAAGCAGGGTGATGATATACAGCCTTGACATAGTCCTTTCCTGATTTGGAACCACTCTGTTGTTCCATGTCCAGTTCTAACTGTTGCTTCTTGACCTGCATACAGATTTCTCAGGGAGCAGGTCAGGTGGTCTGATAGTCCCATCTTTTGAAGAATTTTCCACAGTTTGTTGTGATCTACACAGTCAAAGTCTTTGTCATAGTCAAGGAAGCAGAAGTAGATGTTTTTCTGGAACCCTCTTGCTTTCTCGATGATCCAACGGATGTTGGCAATTTGATCTCTGGTTCCTCTGCCTTTTCTAAATCCAGCCTGAACATGTGAAATTCACGGTTCACATACTGCTGAAGCCTGGCTTGGAAAATTTTGAGCATTCCTTTGCTCGCGTGTGAGACGAGTGGAATTCTGTGGTAGTTTGAAAATCCTTTGGCCTTGCCCTTCTTTGGGATTGAAATGAAAAGCGACCTCTTCCAGTCCTGTGGCCACTGCTGCAATTTCCCAATTTGCTGGCATATTGAGTGCAGCACTTTCACAGCATCATCTTTTAGGATCTGAAATAGCTCAACTAAAATTCCATCACCTCCACTAGCTTTGTTTGTGGTGATGCTTCCTAAGGCCTACTTGACTTCGCATTCCACGATGTCTGGCTCTAGGTGAGTGATCACACCACCATGATTATCTGGGTCATTAGGATCTTTTTTGTGCTTTCTTGGTGGCTCAGATGGTAAAGAGTCTTTCTGCAATGCAGGAGACCCGGGTTTGATCCCTTGGTTGGGAAGATCCCCTGGAGAAGGAAATGGCAACCCATTCCAGTATCCTTGCCTGAAAAATTCCATGGATGGTGAAGCCTGGCCAGCTACAGTCCTTGGGTTTATAAAGAGTCAGCCACAACTGAGCGACTTCACTTTCTTTCTGTGTATTCTTGCCACCTTTTCTTAATATGTTCTGCTTCTGTTATGTCCATACCATTTCTTTCCTTTATTGTGCCCATCTTTGCATGAAATATTTTCTTGGTATCTTAATTTTCTTGAAGAGAGCTTTAGTGTTTCCCATTGTATTGTTTTCCTCTATTTTGCACTGATCACTGAGGAAGGCTTTCTTCTCTCTCCTTGCTATTCTTTGGAACTCTGCATTCAAATGGGTATATCTTTCCTTTTCTCCTTTGCCTTTAGCTTCTCCTCTTTTCTTAGCTATTTGTAAGACCTCCTCAGACAATCATTTTGCCTTTTTACATTTCTTTTTCTTGGGGATTTTTTTTTGAGGGGAGGATCCTTTTGATCCCTGCCTTCATGTACAATGTCTTGAACCTCCATCCATACTTCTTCAGGTACTCTATCAGATCTAATCCCTTGAATCTATTTGTCACTTCTACTGTATAATCATAAGGGATTTGATTTAGGTCATACATGAATAGTCGAGTGGTTTTCCACTAGGCCCATTACCAGTTAGAGGCCCATTACACTCAGGAACTCAGGAAGAACGCTCATTTGTCTTCAAGGGAGAGGAGGCTTGACAAAACTCCATTTGTTAGTTTATCCTGAATGTGCCTGGAAATTTAGATGATACTAGAGGAGCCACTTACCTGTATCCAGAGGAATGCTAGAAGTTCTCACCCTGGAGCATGATGCCACTGTTACACGCCGGGAGCCAGGGATCTGGAGGCCCCATCTTCCTTGATGGTTCCCCTTTCTAAAGAGGTGGCTCCAAATATTGGGGGGGAGGGAACCCTTGGCTGTGAGAACTCTTTGCATTCCCCTGGACTGTAGCCCTACATGCCAGAATACTGGAGTGCATTGCCATTTCCTCCTCCAGGGGATCTTCCCAACCCAAGGCTCCAACCCGCGTCTACTGCGTTGCAGACAGGTTCTTTACCACTGAGCCACCAGTGGGCCAGGGCACCCTGCTAGTTTCCTGCAAAGAAAAACACCACACTGAGATCAAGCCGCCCCTGCTTCCGCCCACACGTCGGAGTCTGGGCCTCCAGGCCCTCCCACTGTCCCAGACCCTGGGGCCTAAGGGTAAAGGAGGCAGAGCCCAGCCTCGGGGTTTTCTGGTTTGCCTGCAGGCAGGCCGGGTCTGGCCGGTCTCGGGAGACCCTGTCCCACTCCCCATGGCGGCTGGTCGATGGGCCGGGCGAGAATACTGGAGTGGGTTTGCCATTTTCTTCTCCAGGGGGATCTTCCCCACCCAGGGATCGAACCCACATCTCTTGTGTATCTGGCATTGGTGTTGGGGTCCTTTAATGGACCGGGACCTGGCGGTCTGGAGGCGACGGTAAGAAAGTGAAAGAGAGAAAGAGGCTGATACTCCCTGGTTTATGCAGAAAACCAACAAAGTCCTTAACACAGGACTTGCATCTCTCACGAAGGCACCAGGCGCCCTCTCGAGGGGGTGAAATCACAGAGTGCCTTCTTAAGAGAGTCTTAGAAGCCCAGACAGTAGAGTGAGCAAGACGGGTCTCTGTGCTCCAGGGAATCAGCTGAAGAGAGAGAGCGAGAGAGAAAGACACGGGGACCCAAGCTTTCATGGAGCAAAGGTGCTTTAATGATTTTTCTGTGAGTATATATAGGCTGTAGTACAAGAAGTTTCTTTCATCAATGATAAAGATCAGAAAACCAAACGTACAGTAACTGTTACCAAGGGAACAAGGGATGATGATGGTCACAAGGTCAGGAGACAATCCATATCTCAATAAAGGGGATCAAGAATAAGCAGTTTTGTCGTACAGAGAATGTTTACTAAAGGAGATTCAAGCCTGTCTCACACAATGACCCCAGTTCCTGAGAGCAGCGTGCTGTTCTGCTTAAAAAGAAACAAAGGACTTGTGAGAAACAGCACGTAGCAGGCGGATTTTTTTTTTTTTTTTTTTTTTTTTTTAACCTCCGAGCCACTAGGGAAGTACTTCGAAAGCTTTACCGTGTATCTCAAAGGGACAGAGAAAGAATTTACCATCAGGGGCTTGCTAAGGGAAATGCTCTAAGAGACTGCAGGAGATCCACTGCTGGAAGTTCCAAATAACCAACCGGTCTGAGAAGGTTACAGTGAATCCCAGGAGAAAAGATTATACACTGTGAGCAAACAGCCTGGGGCCTACTGACTCCCAGACAGTGGCAAACGTGAGTGACTTTTCCCGGGCCCAGCCTCTCATGAATATGCATTTATGCATGCCCCCTGGAGTACAACTTCTTTCCCAGTGCAGGGCTTGGCGAGCTAGCTCCCCATCTACTTGTCACAAGGAATAAATGCCTCTGAATTACCCAAAAGTCCTTGGCATGTTCACTGGCTATGCGCGCCAAGGGAAGGAACCGCTGAACTCAGTAACATGAAGATACACTCAGCACAACTTGGAGATCGTGCACAGACATCCTGGGGCCACAGGTGGGGTCTGCAGGCTGACACCCCTCCGCAAGCCTGCACACACATACACATTCCTCCATGTCCATGACCGAAAAGGTGTATGAGAGTTGTGAGACACAAGAACACGACCAGGGTATGCGACACACATCAGAGGCTCCTGGGAATGGATGGGAGTGTGAGGACACAAAGGCACACAGGCTCCAGGGAGACAGGCACGGGAGAGGGAGGCCCCAGAGCCTGGTGTGTGGGTCACACACAGGATCACAATCAAGCACATGGACTGAGTGTGACCAGGCAGCCTCGGCCTGGCTGGGAGACAGCCGTGTCCTTCCCCAACCTACCGCCGCCCCTGCAGGTTTGATGGTGTGCTGATGGTTGGGGCAGTCTGAGCGTGGGTTGGAAAAGAGTTTCCAGACATAGTATTTTAGAAGAGAGAGTTTACTGAGAGCAAAAGAAAGAAAGACGTAGTGAGGGGCCTTGAGAAGACAGCAGGCTGACTTCCTGACAGGGAGAGGTGACGCCTTTGTGGGGTTTTGGCCAATTTTTATAGGCTCAGGATAAAGAAAATTATTAGGACGGGGTGGTGTTAAGTCATTGGTCAGAGCTCTTTTGGTGCCCCTTTGACCTAATATGGAGATGGGAGCTGGCTGGTTAGGGACAGTATGGGCCATGACAAACAAGATGGCCCATGACAGTGGTTGCCATGGAGATGGGCCGATTCTGCCCAGCGACCTCTACCGAGGGTTCTACACTGACGGCGCTCAGAACAGGAGTCGGTGCTCACCTTGCATCACCGGCAGACTCACACGTTTGAAGACCAGGTGCACACAGGAGCAATCGGCCCACGCACAGGGCAGCAGACCTTATGGGAAATGCCTGCTGTGAGGGCCCAGTCTGAAGGGGACAGAGCTGGCGACAGGGCTGGGGGAGGTGATGGTCTCGACTGGAGCGCCGGCGTGTGCCGAGTCAGTATCAGGGACAGTGGATTAAGGACGGTTTGGGGAAGGGAAGAACTATTTGTCTGGAGTGTTAACCATTGTTTGGATGGTTTGTTTTACCCAAAGGGGCAGAGATGATCACCGAGCTTTGTGGCCGTCCTGGCTAAGTCCTAATTCTTTCTTCCTCCTGGTGTTTCTTGAAGTCTTTCCTCTCTAGTGGACAAGCATTTCTAAGACTACCTGAGAAGTTTGCTATGTATTGAATTTCAGCTACAGCAATCCTAGTAAAATACATAGCAAAGTTAAATTCCAGGCTTCCCAGGTGGCATTACTGGTAAAAACAACAACAATAACAACAAAAGCACATGGGCCAATGCAGGAGATATGGGAGACACAGGTTCAGTCCTTGGGTTGGGAAGATCCCCTGGAGGAGGGCATGGCAATCCACTCCAGTATTCTTGCCTGGAGAATCTCATGGACAGAGGAGCCTGGAGGCCCACAGTCCACAGGGTTGCGAAGAGGGTCACATGACAAGTGACTAACCATGCATGCAGGGTAAATTCCTGTTAAATTCAGAAAAGCAGACACGGAGAAGAAATCTCACGGCTTAATATCATGGAAGTTTCTGGGCGATCCTACGGGTCTGTCTCTAACTTCCACAGTGTTTGGTCGGAACAGACCCAGGATGCCCCTTCCTTCAGCCTCCGATCACCCTCCAAACCTTTATTCAGTCGTAACCTCCAGGATCACCCACTCAATGTCCTTGACCTCTGGGACCAGCCAACACCATTTTCTGAGCTGAGCTGCTTATTGCCAGCCAGCTGTGAGCTCCCAGATTTGGTATAATTTCTCCACCCAAATGGAGACCACGTCGCCCGCCTGGTCAACATGCATTTACGGGCCTCCTCCTCTACCTCTGAGGGCCTCTCTTTCCACCCCGACTACGAGGCGGCTCTGGAGGGGGTGGGCCACAGTTCCTCAGATTGACGGAGGAGAAGCAGGAGGTCCCCGAGCCTCTTGAAAATGCAGATCTAATGCTGTGGCTGCGCCCTCTTCCAGGACGTGCAGAAGCGGTCCGGGGTCGAGGGGTCAGACCGTGGACGCTGTGGGGCCGCCCTGCTCACAGATAAGAACCTGAACCAGGCCTTCGTGGGTCCCCAGGCCCCGGGTTTTCCCCTTGCCAACCCCACCTCCCTGATTCCTGGAGCCACGTCCTGCACAAGCAGGTGAAACTCAAGATGATGGTCGCCCACCTGACCAACCTCCCCAGGCCGGCTGGTCCCCAGGCTGGACTGGGTGAGTTTCTCTTCCGAAGGTTCAGCCTCAAGCTGAAAGAGTCAAAGGGAAACCACAATGCTTTTTGCAGGAAAAAAAAAAAAAAAAGGAAAAGAAAAGTTTCTATGAAGTGTTGTAAAGAGCCTAGAACTTTACCAGGCAAACCAGGGTGAGCCCGTAGCATGTGTGAGTCCCACAGTCCGCATGTAGTCTGATGCCCCCAAGACACTCTTATCAGTCAGGGTGTTTTCAAATTTCCTCCTATGGCTGGAAAAATCTTTGGGGCTAATTTCAAAACTGGATGAAATAATCAATGTGACCTTTGGTTTTAAAGAAAAGTATTGTCCACAGAGATATAAATATAACAAGTCCTCACTCTGGGCCCTCCTTGGCGCCTTTTATATAATCAAATGCGCACACTGTGTTGCCAAGGGCACAAACCCTCCTGTGGTGTTCTATCCTGGCACATCCAGGACAGGACACATACGGCTCTTAGTGAGAAAATAATCACTTTTCCCTGCTAAATGTGCAATGTCTGAAGAATAGCTTGTGGTTTCTATATTCTTTGCAAAAGTGGCATTTTGAAGATGTATGCTCTTTTAGCTCCTCGCAAAATAATTGGGTTGTAGCTGTACCTGAATCTGAGCCCTGGGATCCATGAGTTGGAGATTGCAGAGCATTCACTCTCAGGAAATGATCCTTGGTTCGAAGCAGAGAGTTCTTCTTTCCATTCCCGGGAGTGCTTTGGGACAAGGGCTCGTAAAGAGACCAGGGTCCCCCAGCGCCAGAATTAGGAATGAGCTGCATCGCAATGGGCAAAGGGCCCACTAGGGTTCATTCTATCGTCCAGTTTTCTCTACGTCATCTTCATGGCTGTGGTCACGCAGAGGGGGGCGCCAGTGGTCTGGATGCTCCACACAGCAATCACCGTGCTCAGAGGGGTGGGATGACATGGACCAGAGACATGAACAGGGAAGAAGGGCATCATTAAGAATGGTACACATATGTGAGAGCAGATGCGGGCAATGAAACATCTCTGTTACCAAGACAGAGTTCACGAGCGAGAGAATGGGAGAATCTTGACGTCGTCAGACAGGTGAGTAGAATGGTGATCCCTGTGTCTAGAGAGCTTTGATGTGGGAGACAGGAGTTTCAGACCCTTCTGAGCTCTGCTGATAACCCGGGCCTGGGTGACTTTGAGGGTGGAAAAATCAACCCAACAACTACAAGTCAATCAAATCTACTTACCAAGAAGGGATGTCTCCACAAGCTGCCCGCAGAAGCAGCCAGAGTCATCTGGTCCAGGGCTGCATATCACCACACCCAAAACTGGGGAGTGTGGTGGGGAGGGAGACATCCCAAAGTCAGGAGGCTGCTGAGCCCTCCAGATGAAGGGAGAAAGTGTCGCTTTCTACATGTACACTGACTCACGCGCACTGCGTCCGTGCCATGCGGTGGAGGAGGGAAGGCTCTCTAACATACTGGCAGGGATTCCAGGCAGGTCCCAAAGGGCGAGGTTGCTGTGAAAGCCTCCACTGGACTCGGGACTTAAGAGAAGTTCCCTGGGATGTCTGGATGCTTGCAGTTCAATTCCTGGCTGATTCCTCCTTCACAAAGACTAACCTCCAGAACTTTGCTCTGTGATTATGTAGGACAAGGAAAGAAGAACATGGCCCACACACCTACGATGTTTCCCTGATGTAAATTTACTAGTGCTGTTTCACACTGCTCATGGGCTTCTCAAGGCAAGAATACTGAAGTGGTTTGTCATTCCCTTATGCAGTGGACCACGTTTTGTTAGAACTCTCCACCGTGACCCGTTCGTCTTGGGTGGCCCTACATGGCATGGCTCATAGTTTCATTGAGTTAGATAAGGTTGTGGTCCATGTGATAAGGTTGGTTAGTTTTCTGTGATTGTGGTTTTTAGTCTGTCTGTCCTCTGATGGTGAAGGATAAGAGGCTTATGGAAGCTTCCTGATGGAGGAAACTGACTGAGGGGGAAACTGGGTCTTGTTCTGATGGGCAGGGCCATGCTCAGTAAATCTTTAACCTGATTTTCTGTTGATGGGTGGGGCTGTGTTGCCTCCCTCTTGTTTGACCTGAGACCAAACTATGGTGGAGGTAATGAAGATAATGGCGACCTCCTGCAAAAGGTCCCATGCACGCACTGTTGCACTCAGCCCCCCGACCCTGCAGCAGGCCACCACCCACGCCTCTGCCAGAGACTCCTGAACACTCACAGGCAAGTCTGGGTCAGTCTCTTGTGGGGTCACTGCTCCTTTCTCCTGGGACCTGGTGCACACAACGTTTGTGCCCTCCAAGACTGTTTTCCCATTCCTGTGTAAGTTCTGTAATCAAAGCCCACTGGCCTCCAACGTCAAATTCCCTGGAGGTTCTGACATCTTTCTGACACTGAAAGATGAATTCCCCAGGTAGGTAGGTGCCCAATATGCTACTGGAGAATAAGGGAGAAATAACTCCAGAAAGAATGAAGAGACATCAGCCAAGGTGAAAGCAGCACCCAGTTGTGGATGTGACTGGTGATGGAAGTAAAGTCTGATGCTGCAATGAACAATATTGCATAGAAACCTGGAATGTTAGGTGCGTGAATCAAGGCAAATTGGAAGTGGTCAAACAGGAGATGGCAAGAGTGAACGTTGACATTTTAGGAATCCGTGAACTGAAATGGACTGAAATAGGATAATTTAATTCAGATGACCATTATATCTACTACTGTGGGCAAGAATCCCTTAGAAGAAATGGAGTAGCCCTCATAGTCAAAAGAGTCTGAAATGCAGTACTTGGGTGCAATCTCAAAAACGACAGAATGATCTCTGTTCCTTTCCAGGGCAAACCATTCAACATGACAGTAATCCAAGTCTATATCCCAACCAGTAATACTGAAGAAGCTGAAGTTGAATGGCTCTGTGAAACCCTACAAGACCTTCTACAACTAACACCCAAAAAAGATGTCCTTTTCATTTTAGGGGACTGGAATGCAAAAGTAGAAAGTCAAGAGATACCTGGAGTAACAGGCAAGTTGGGCCTTGGAGTACAGAAAGAAGCAGGCCAAAGGCTAACAGTTTTGCCAAGAGAATGCACTGGTCAGGGCAAACACCCTCTTCCAACAACACAAGAGAAGACTCTACACATGGACGTCACCAGATGGTCAATACTGAAATCAGATTGATTATATTCTTTGTGGCCAAAGATGGATAAGCTCTATACAGTCAGCAAAAACAAGACCTGGAGCTGACGGTGTCTCAGATCATGAACTTCTTATTGCAAAATTCTGGCTTAAATTGAAGAAAGTAGGGAAAGCCACTGGACCGTTCATGTATGAACTAAATCAAATCCCTAATGATTATACAGTGGAAATGACAAATAGATTCAAGGGATTAGATCTGACAGACAGCATGCCTGAAGAACTATGGATGGAGGTTCCTGACATTGTACAGGAGGCAGTGATCAAGACCATTCCCAGAAAACAAATGCAAAAAGGCAAAATGGTTGTCTGAGGAGGCCTTACAAATAGCTGAGAAAAGAAGAGAAGCTAAAGGTAAAGGAGAAAAGGAAAGATACACCCATCTGAATGCAGAGTTTCAAAGAACACCAAGGAGAGATAAGAAAGCCTCCCTCAGTGATCAATGCAAAGAAATAGAGGGAAACAATAGAATGGGAAACACTAGAGATCTCTTCAAGAAAATTAGAGATACCAAGGGAACATTTCATGCAAAGATGGGCACAATAAAGGACAGAAATGGTATGGACCTAACAGAAGCAAAAGATACTAAAAAGAGGTGGTGCTCTTTCGTCGAGGCCGCCGACCTGCCATCCAGACTAAGGAAGACCCGGAAACTTAGGGGTCACGTGAGCCATGGCCGTGGCCGCATCGGCAAACACTGGAAACACCCGGGAGGCCAAGGTGATGCTGGTGGCATGCATCATCACGGGATCAACTTGGACAAATATCACCCAGGATACTTGGGGAAAGTTGGTGTGAGGCATTGTCACTTAAAGAGGAACCAGAGTTTCTGCCCGACTATCAACCTTGATAAATTGTGGACCTTGGTTAGTGAGCAGACACGAGTAAATGCTGCCAAGAACAAGACAGGAGTTGCTCCTATCATTGATGTGGTGCGATCAGGTTACTACAAAGTTCTGGGGAAAGGAACGCTCCAAAAGCAGCCTGTCATCGTGAAGGCCAAATTCTTCAGCAGAAGAGCTGAGGAGAAAATTAAGGGTGTAGGTGGGGCTTGTGTCCTGGTGGCTTGAAGCCACATGCTGGGAAATTCATTAAATGTGAAGTGCTTTTCAAAAAAAAATAAAAAGAGGTGGCAAGAATACACAGAAGAACTACACAAAAAAGATCTTCATGACACAGATAACTACAATGCTGTGATCACTCACCTAGAGCCAGACATCCTGGAACGCGAAGTCAAGTGGGCCTCAGGAAGCATCACTTCAAACAAAGCTAGTGGAGGTGATGGAATTCCAGTTGAGCTATTTCAAATCCTAAAAGATGATGCTGTGAAAGTGCTGTACTCAATTTGAGAGCAAATTTTGAAAACTCAGCAGTGGCCACAGGACAGGGAAAGGTCAGTTTTCATTCCAATCCCAAAGAAAGGCAATGCCAAAGAATGCTCAAACTATGCACAATTGCACTCATCTCACATCCTAGCAAAGTAATGCTCAAAATCTCCAAGCAAGGCTTCAAAAGTATGTGAACTGTGAACTTCCAGATGTTCAAGCTGAATTTAGAAAAGGCAAAGGAACCAGAGATCAAATTGCCAACTCCATTGGATCTCAAAAAAGAAAGTGAGTTCCAGAAAAACATCGACTTCTGCTTTATTGACTACACCAAAGCCTTTGACTGTGTGGAGCACAGGAAACTGGAAAATTCTTCAATAGATGGGAATACCAGACCACCTGACCTGCCTCTTGAGAAACCTGTATGCAGGTCAAGAAGCAACAGTTAGAACCAGACATGGAACAACGGACTGGTTCCAAATTGGGAAAGGAGTACTTCAAGTTTGTATATGGTCACCCTGCTTATTTAACTTATATGCAGAGTACATCATGCACAATGCCAGGCTGGATGCAACAGAAGCTGGAATCAAGATTGCCAAGAGAAATATCAATAACCTTAGATATGCAGATGACACCATCCTTATGGCAGAATGCAAAGAGGAACTAAAGAGCCTCTTGATGAACTGGCTTAAAACTCAACATTCAAAAAACGAAGATCATGGCATCCGGTCCCATCACTTCATGGCAAATAGATGGGGAAACAATGGAAACAGTGAGAGACTTTTTTTTTTTTTAATCTCCAAAATCACTGCAGATAGTGACTGCAGCCATGAAATTAAAAGATGCTTGCTCCTTGGAAGAAAAGCTATGACCACCCTAGACAGCATATTAAAAAGCAGAGACATTACTTTGCTAACAAAGGTCCATCTAGCCAGAGCTATGGCTTTTCCAGTAGTCATGTATGGATGTTAGGGTTGAACTATAAAGTTGAGCACTGAAGAATTGATGCTTTAGAACTGTGGTGTTGTGAGAACTGTTGAGAGTCCCTTGGACTGCAAGGAGATCAAACCAGCCAATCCTAAAGGAAATTCATCCTGAATATTTATTGGGAGGACTGATGCTGAAGATGAAACCCCAATACTTTGGCCACCTGATGCAAATAACTGACTCATCGAAAAGACCCTGATGTTGGGAAAGATTGAAGGCAGAAAGGAGAAGGTGACGACAGAGGATGAGATGGTTGGGTGGCATCACCAACTTGATGGACATGAGTTTGAGCAAGCTCCGGCAATTGGTGATGAACAGGGAAGCCTGGCATGCTGCAGTCCATTGGGTCACAGAGTGGGATATAACTGAGCAATTGAACTGAGTGCTGTTTCAGTTTAGGCTAATAACAGTTTAGGCTGAATAACTTTCAGTGTTCACTGCATTCCTAATACTCTTCTGGGTGTGCAGTCGTTTTGTAAGATTTAAATGTTTTTGATGACACTCGGCTAGATAAAAGGCAGAAATCTATTCCTTCAGGCTTAGAATGGGATAAGGGCATCAGGTGGGGCACACAACATGCTGTACAGAGACATGGTAAGCAACCTGCTCTGTAAGGAGCACCCTGTATATAGCAAGTGGGGTGCAGCTAGCTAGGATTCTCAGGCTCCCCATGAATGACCTAGTTGGAATAACTTCAAGGAGAAAGGGTACAGAGCCTGTCTCAGTTGCCTGGTATTCTGGCCCTGGGACATAAGGGACGGTGTATAGCAGTCCAGAATGTGAATGTCTGCTATGCAGTGATTGGGTGTGGACTCAATCAGCTGCTTCAAAAGAGGAAATAACTAGCATAAAGCCAGGGACTTGAAAGTGGATCAAGATAGTATTTTCATAAAATTACATTTGAAGATAACTAGTAATCACCTGTTGTGTAGCACAGGGAACTCTACTCAATACTCTGTAAAAGGAATCTTAAAAAGAGTGGATACGTGTACATGTACAGCTGATTCACTTTGCTGTACACCTGAAACTAACACAACATTTTAAATCAACAATACTGTGATAAAATTTTAAAAAGTAATAAAACACTGTGGTACTGTCATAAAAGCAAACTTTTAGACCATGGAAGCAGAACAGAGTGCCCAGAACTGGAAGCCAATATATTTAAAGAAATAATCTTTATTTATTAGTTATTATTTATTTATTAGACAAAAGTGCCAAGACATTTCACTGGGAGGACAGTCTCTCCAACAAATTGTAGGAAAGTGGATATCTGCATTTACATGAATGAGGTTGGACTCTTACACTATGGCCAAAAATGAGTTTGAAATGATCAGTGACCTAACAGTAAGATATAAACTCATAAAACAGATGAACACATGGGGGAAAGCTTCATGACATTGGATTTGAAAATTTTTTTTGGTGTTGACATGAAAAGCATAGGAAACAAAAGGAAAAATAAAGATACAAAATTCTGTGCAAAGACACAACTAACAGTGAAAAGGCAACCCACTGAATGGAAGAAAAACATTTGCAAATTGTATATTTGGTAAGTATCTAGATATATAAAGAACTGCTACAACTCAAGAATGAGAAAAATAACCTAAAAAAATACTTAGAAGTGGTAAACATAGACAATTTTTTAACTTATAGCTGTACTGAGTCTTCGTTGCTGTGCACAAGGCTTTCCCTAGTTGCAGCGGGTGGGCACCGCTCTGCACGTGGTGCACAGGCTTCTCACTGCAGTGGCTTCTGTTGCGAAACAGGCCCTAGGCGTGCAGGCTTCAGCGGCTGCAGACCTCAGCTGCCCTGTGGCACAGGGAATCTTCCTGGGCCCGGGATTGAATCCATGTCCCTTGCGTTGGCAGGTGAATTCTTAACCACGGAACCACCAGTAAAGTCCAAACACATTTTAATAATGAATACACACAAATGGACAAGAAGTAGATGACCGTAAATAAAACCACAATCAGTCACTACTTCACATCCATTAGGACACCTACTACGAAACATGAAATGGAAAGTAAAATTATGTTGAAGTGGTTGTGGAGATACTGGAACTCTGTGAACCTTTGATGGAAACATAAAATGGTACATCCAATAGAGGAAACTTCAAAATATCAAAAACAGAATGAACAAGCGATTCCAATTCTGGCTATACACCCAAAAGAATCGAAAGCAGTATCACAAGGACATATCTGTGCAGTCATTCTCACAGCAGCACTCTTTACAACAGCCAAAATAATGGGGAAGAAATAAGTGTCCATCAATGGATGAATGTGTTAACATGTGCTGTACACATACTATTGAGTATTATTCAGCCTTAAAAAACAAGGGACTTCTGAAATATGAAGTGACAGATGAAATGTGAAATTACACTAAGTGAAGTCTTCAGAAAGACACAATCTGTATGATTCTCCTTACATGAGGCAGTTCAGTTCAGTCACTCAGTCGTGTCCAACTCTTTGCGAACCCATGAATCGCAGCACACCAGGCCTCCCTGTCCATCACCAACTCCTGTAGTTTACCCAAACTCATGTCCATCGAGTCAGTGATGCCATCCAGCCATCTCATCCTCTGTCATCCCCTTCTCCTCCTGCCCCTTATCCCTCCCAGCATCGGGGTCTTTTCCAATGAGTCAACTCTTCGCATGAGATGGCCAAAGTATTGGAGTTTCAGCTTCAGCATCATTCCTTCCAATGAATATTCAGGGTTGATTTCCTTTAGGATGGACTGGTTGGATCTCCTTGCAGTCCAAGGGGCTCTCAAGAGTCTTCTCCAACACCACAGTTCAAAAGCATCAATTCTTCGGCGTTCAGCCTTCTTCACAGTCCAACTCTCACATCCATACATGACCACTGGAAAAACCATAGCCCTGACTAGACGGACCTTTGTCGGCAAAGTAATGTCTCTGCTTTTGAACATGCTATCAAGGTTGGTCATAAATTTTCTTCCAAGGAGTAAGTGTCTTTTAATTTCATGGCTGCAGTCACTATCTGCAGTGATTTTGGAGCCCCTAAAAATAAAGTCTGACACTGTTTCCCCATCTATTTGCCATGAAGTGATGGGACCAGATGCCATGATCTTAGTTTTCTGAATGTTGAGCTTTAAGCCAAGCTTTTCACTCTCCTCTTTCACTCTCATCAAGAGGCTTTTTAGTTCCTCTTCACTTTCTGCCATAAGGGTGGTGTCATCTGTATATCTGAGGTTATTGATGTTTTTCCCGGCAATCTTGATTCCAGCTTGTGCTTCTTCCAGCCCAGCATTTCTCATGATGTAGTCTGCATATAAGTTAAATAAGCAGGGTGACAATATACAGCCTTGACGTACTCCTTTTGTCATGTGGAACCAGTCTGTTGTTCCATGTCCAGTTCTAACTGTTGCTTCCTGACCTGCGTATAGGTTTCTCAAGAGGCAGGTCAGGTGGTCTGGTATTTCCATCTCTTTCAGAATTTTCCACAGTTTATTGTGATGCACACAGTCAAAGGCTTTGGCATAGTCAATAAAGCAGAAATAGATGTTTTTTCTGGAACTCTCTTGCTTTTTCAATGATCCAGCAGATGTTGCAGTTTGGGCAGTCAAATTCAAAGACACAGAGAGTAGAAATAGTGGTTGCCAGAGGATGGAGGAGGAGAGGAGCATTTGTTATTTAATGGGTACAGAGTTGCATTTTTGCAAGAGGAAGAGGAGCTCTGCATTACAGTAAGAATGTACTTGACAATACTTAACTGCACACTAAAATTCTTAAGATGGCAAGTTTTATGTATGTGTGTTTTAACACGACAAGAAAGAAAACAAACCCCAAAGTACATAATACGTACTTCACATCGCCAATCAGAACTAACTTTTGGCTGAAGTCCTTTCCCCATTTGCTTCCTTCCTAAGATCTTTTTCTGGTGTGAATTTTTTGGAGCTAAATGAAGTTTGGCTAGTTTTGGTATAGACTTTCCAACATTCATTGCAGTCAGAAGGCATTTCTCCAGGGTACATTCAACCATGTTTAAGACCGGAGTCGCATGCAATGATGTTCCCATATCCGCTGTTCTCGAAAGGCCTCACACCAACGTGAATTTGCTAGTTTTTAGAGTCTGGAGTTTTAACTACAAAACATTCACACATTAACGGGACTAAAAAGGCCTTTTTCCAGTGGGACTCCTCCAATGTCTAATGCATGTGGAGCTGCAACTAAATGATTTTCTGTATCCATGCACTAGCCACCTAGCCGCCTTTGCCCACCCGGCTTTCCCCATGGCCAGTGACCGAGGCAAGCGGGGGCGGCAACGAGAGCAGCGCCGTCGATTGTGGGCTCTGGGGGTGGGGACGGGGGGCTCACAGTCGGCTATGGACCGCGGGCCAACGTCTCTCCTCGCGCGATCCATTCACTTCGGTCCCGACTCAGAAAAAGCCCTTAGAACGGTGAAAACAGCACGAAAACCGGCCGGCTCCTAGAAGCCGTAAGTCCGGTTCCTGAAGGCATGTGGACGAAAACATAGGCCTGCTGAACCCTCATTGACTCGGCGATAGGCGGCGGCTGGACCAATGAGAGGTTAGAGGTGGGACGAGTGGCTGCGAGCGCATCCACTGGGCCGGGACTTCCGGAGTTCTTTCCTGTCTTCCCTTCCCCGTGTCCTGGTTTGGAGAATTCCATTGACAGAAAAGCCTGGCAGGCCACGGTGAAGGCTTAAATGTCCTTCGTCGGGCACCTAAGTGATGGGGCAAAAAAGCGGGAGGAGAGGCTCAGGGATGAGGTCGGCTCAGGTGGCTTCTTCGTCTCCCGGGCCCCCACTTGGCCCGAGTCCCAGATCCGGACCGAGGAACGCCCGCTCAAATCCCTGCCGGTCAGCCATAAAATCCAGAATAGGCCGGCCTTGCGAGCGGTCGCCTTTCAGCCAGTGAGCCAGGGTGAGGGAGAGAGTTCCCTCGGGGGCGATGGTGCACGGCTTGCAGATGCTACCGAGTCGGCAGCCTTGGGGAAACCTGGGGTCCCCTTTTTTCTGGGACGGAAGGGAACGAGGTGACTCACCTGAAATGGCAGCCTGAGCAGGTGGGAGTCATGGAAGATTGTGCAGGGAATGGGGATTGGAAAACCGTGTCCAGAGTTAGAAGATAAAAATTGGGAGAAAAGGATGCGAGTGGAGGCAGGGAGACTGCTGAGGAGGCCACCGCGATAGACCCCAGGAGAATTATGGGAGAGGCTGGACCAGGGAGGTAGCGGGAGATGGGGTGAGACTCTGGGTAGGTTTCATCAGTAGAGCGTACAGGATTTTCTCATGTGCCATGTGTGACTGTGAGCAGAAGCAGGGAGTGAAGGGCCATTTCAGGGATTTTTTTTTTTTTTTTGCCTGAAAATATGTAGATGGGGAAGTCAGCAAGAGAGCAGGTTCCAGGGGGAAGATCTTTGTATTTGGACATGTTGATCCTGATGCATGTCAAGATGGAGATGTCACCAAATGGAGATGGCATATGTGGAGATGAACATGTCTGGAAGCCGAGGAAGGAGGTGGGGCTGGAGATATCAAAGGAGTAGAGGGTGTGGACTGGGCCAGGAGGGATCAGGTAAAAGAGGAGGTCTTAAGCTTGCCTGAGATTGGCCTTGTGATAAGGGTGGGGAGGGCAGGATGTGAGGGCTGGGTGCTGGCATCCCTGATGCTTCCTCTCAGAAAAGAGCAGACCTGACGGAGGAGGGATTCTGACCTGTGTAGAAAGGGAGCCCGGAGCAGGTAAGAGCTTCCCTTCTGTGGAGCCTGCTGTGGGTGCTGGAGTGGATTATCCGCTTGCTGGCTCTGCTGACCCTCAGGGACACCCCGATGCAAGGAGGGAAGGGTCAGCCAGGCTGCTGCAGCCAGTGGGTCGTGGACGAGAGCACCTGCCTCACCTCACCCCTCAGGGCAGGAGGGATGAAACTCTGCTTCAGTCAAGGGCTCCCAAGAAGCTGGTCACGGGTCTGCTCGCTGAATAGACTGACAGGTGACCTGCCTGCCCAGCCCCTCCCCGTTAATGGGTCCCTCCGTGACCCATTAACTTAAGAATGTGTGAAAATTAATTTAAACACGAATTAATCAATATTCTTCTAAATACACAGGCAATTAGAAATGAGCCTATTCACTCTTAAATTTATGCAGACACTTTATAATTGACTTGTTATTGATTTACCTCTAGATATTATTTGCTTACAATGCAGAGTTTCATGTATGATATCCTCTGAGATCTTAACAGTAAAAGTGAAGACCCCCCAAGTTTCAACACTCTGCCACTTCATTTGCACTGAAAATATGTACAAAACTGTTGATCACGGGACCTCGCCTGGTGGCCCAATGGTTAAGAATCTGCCTTCCAGTGCAGGTGACCCAGGTTTGATCTGGGTCAGGGAACTAAAATCCCGCATGGAACGGAGCAACTAAGCCTGAGACTGCAGTTACTAAGCCTGCGAGCTCTGGAGCTGCCATGCCACTAGAGAAGTCTGCACACCCCAACAGAAGATTCCGCACGTTACAAATACGACCTGACATGACCATAAATAAATACTAAAAACAAAAACTGTTGTTCCTGTGGACAGTCAGAGCCGATACATGGTGTGTCTTCCTTACGTTAGATACCGATATGAGCCCTGTGAGGTTGGAAGCATTCATATCTTAAGTAGCATTTTCTTTTTCCTGAGGCTCAGTCCTTCTCCCCGCTGGTAAGAGACAGTACTGTTTCCTGAGGAACTGAGCTTAGACCATCAGGCTGAGATCCCACTACACCAGGGCTTGGCAGGGGTGGGGGTCCGGCTCTGCGTAGGATCCTACCACTGTTGTCCACTTGTCATGGCTTCCTTCTCTCCCCAAGGCCCCACGGCAGTAGCAGAGATGCTCATGGACCCTGTACAAGTGAGTGGAGGGGTCCCACCTCTTACCCGTACTAATTATCACCCACTGGTTTTATCATTCTGATATATATACCCTGAGTAAATGGCAGTGTCCCAAGACTTCTGTCCCTGTTTTCTGTCTTGTATATGTAGACCATGTGCTCACACCAGGCCCAGAACCCTATATTTAGTCCTGAGTTATATGGAATGGTTCCATTTCTGACAACTGATGGGGGAAGGTGTGGCAGGGAGTCCTGGCCACAGGATGTAGAATGTCCAGACAGCTGCAGGTGATACTGAGGTGGGATGTGCAGGGAACTGTTGGTTCTGTCCTATCTGGTGGGAATGGGGTGCTGGGACAGGGGTGCACAGGTATCAGGCCTTGGCTGATAGCCTGAGGTTGGTGGTTGTTCATGAACCAAACTCTTCCCATTTTGGCAGGATTTTCCAGGTTTAGCACGTCAGATGCCCTGTGTTGAATCTCTCTGGACATGTGCTGGCCCTTCCTTTTTCTGTCTTTCACCTGGAGCAGCAGAGAGAACCCTGGGTACCTGGTAGTGTGGACATTACTGCATCGATGGCAGGAGACACTTAAAGGTACCCGGGCTTGCTGCAACATCCTGAGAAGGGTGTCATGTCAGAGCTGGGAACCTGTTCCGTGTTCACCATTGACTGATGCTACGACCACTGGCCACACCTTGCTTCTTCCTTTTCCTCTGCATTTTTCTTTCTGTTGCCACTCTAAGCACACCCGTAGGGGCCTTCATTGGTCACATGTTCCATTTCATCGGACCCTTTGCAGTGTTCTGCATTTGACCTATACATGAGATGTCTCGAGGTCTGCACATACTCATACAGTTCTTGGAATGGAGCGTCCCCTTTGCTGTCAGGCGTCTACAGCCCTGGAAACAGCCTTTGCCACAATGCTGGCTGTCACTAGTAGCCGCGCCCGGGTTTCCTTGGAGGCCCGCCTCTCCTCCCTGCTATGGTCTGAATGTTAGTTTCGCCCCCAAATCCGTATGTTGAAAACCTTGTGCCCGAGGTGACAGTATTGGGAGACGGGGCCTTAGGGTGACCAGGTCATGGAGGCAGAGCCCTTGTGAACGAGATTCATGCTGTCATAAGAGCTCCTCCCCCCATGAGAGGACAATGAGAAGTCTGCACCTAGAAAAATGCAGACTGATCTCCAGATTCCATTTTCTACAAGTGTGAGAAATACATTTTCTTCCTTATAAGCCAGCCAGCCTGTAGTATTTTATCATAGCATCTCAAATCAGTGGAAACAGTAACTCTTCCTTCAGTCCTTAGCCATGGTCAGGGCTCTCTCATCATGGAGGCTCCCCAGGTCCATCTCTGCACAGCAGACCTTCCTCTCTCTGGCTTTGGTCTTGGGTGTGTGTGACACATAATTCTGATGGGGCTGTCCTTTCCATCAAAATCTACATGCACTTTACCAGCATCTATCTGGTTACAGGTTGTTGGCATGGAGCCCAGGGGGAGGAGGCCTCTTCTGAGCAAGGTGTTTCTATAGGGATGTCAGAGGTCAAGACTGCAAAGCCAGATCCATCCTCCAGGAAGGCCCAGCCCAGTGACATGTGTGGCCCACTCTCCAGAGACCTTTTGCTTCTGCCTGAGCATGACAGAATGTACCTTGGTGAAGGACTGTACATTTGCAGAGCAGACCTTTTCCAGCACCAGAAGGGGGAGGTTAGAGACAAACTTTGCAGAAGGGCTGAGGGGCAGCCTTCATTTCTGACTAACAGTAGTGTTCACACAGGAGAGAGGATCTTGACCTGCAGCAGAGATGGGAAGGCCTTCCTGGGCAGCACAGGCCTTCTGCAGCAGCTGGCCCCTCGTGGTGTGGGGCAGCCACATGGGGACACTGAGTGCCAGGAGGCCTTTGGTCATGAACAGAGTGATTACAGGTGCATTCGGTGTGGGAAAACCTTCAGCTGAAAACAGATACTTGATGAGCACCAAAAAATCCACGCTGGAATACAGCTTTATGAGCACAGCAATTGCAGGAAATGTTTCAAGGACAAAGCCTACTTTATAAAATATCAGAGAATTCACACTGGAGAAAGCCCTTATGAAAAAAAAAAAAAAAAAGAAAGAAAAGAAAGCCCTTATGAGTACAGCAAATGTGGGAAAACTTTCATGTACAGCTCCACATTCATCAGACATCAGAGAGGTCACAATGTAAGAAGGCCTTATAATTGTGGTGAAAGTGGGAAATTCTTTAAGTCAACACCCATTAAACATGAGAGAATTCATACTGGAGAAAGGCCAAGTGCAGTGAACGTGGAAAATTATTTAGGTACACATTCCTCCTCATTAAACATCAGCATTCATGGCACTGAAAGGCTTTATGAGTGCAGGGAATGTGGGAAATTCTTTTGGTATACCTCCACATTCACTGGATATCAAAGAACTCCTACTGTAGAAAAGCCTTATGATTTTTCTGTTCTGTTCTTTATAAGCCAGTCTGTGAATGTGGGGAATTCTTTAAGTACAAGTACAAGCTTGTTAACCATTGGCAAAATCATATTGGAGAAAGACCTCATAAATGTAGCAAATGTGGTAAATTCTTTCAGTACCACTCCAATTTCATTAAACATTGGAGAAATCACATGGAAGAGAGGCCTGATGAGTGTAGAGAGTATGGGAAAGTGTTTAGCCACAAGAATGTACTTTTTCAGCATCAGAAAACCCATACTGGAGAAAGGCCTTATACATGCAGAAACTGTCAAAAGGCCTTCATTAGGAAGTCCCACCTTCTACATCACCAGAAAATCCACAATGAGGACAATATGAGTGCCTTTAACGTGAAGAACTCTTTAGGAACAACCCCAATGTTGTTGTGATCCCCAGAGTCAAAGGCTTTGGTATAGTCAATAAAGCAGAAATAGATGTTTTTTTCTGGAACTCTCTTGCTTTTTCAATGATCCAACGGATGTTGGCAATTTGATCTCTGGTTCCTCTGCCTTTTCTAAAACCAGCTTGAACATCTGGAAGTTCATGATTCACATACTGTTGAAGCCTGGCTTGGAGAATTTTGAGCATTACTTTACTAGCATGTGAGATGAGTGCAATGGTGTGGTAGTTTGAGCATTCTTTGGCATTGCCTTTCTTTGGGACTGGAATGAAAACTGACCTTTTCCAGTCCTGTGGCCACTGCTGAGTTTTTCAAATTTGCTCTCAAATTGAGTACAGCACTTTCACAGCATCATCTTTTAGGAACTGAAATAGCTCAACTGGAATTCCATCACCTCCACTAGTTTTGTTCATAGTGACACTTCCTGAGGCCCACTTGACTTCACATTCCAGGATGTCTGGCTTTAGGTGAGTGATCATACCATCGTGATTATCTGGGTCGTGAAGATCTTTTTTGTATAGTTCTGTATATTCTTGCTACCTCTTCATAATATCTTCTGCTTCTGTTAGGTCCATACCATTTCTGTCCTTTATTGTGCCCATCTTTGCATGAAATGTTCCCTTGGTATCTCTAGTTTAATTAAATTAATATTAATCTCTAATTCCCTTGGTATCTCTTGAGAAATCTGTATTCAGGTCAGGAAGCAACAGTTAGAACTGGACATGGAACAACAGACTGGTTCCAAGTTGGGAAAGGAGTACGTCAAGGCTGTATATTGTCACCCTGCTTATTTAACTTATATGCAGAGTGTCAGGGAACGTTTAACAAGAGGATTCCTGCGTGCTGTTTCTCATAAATCCTCTGTTCCTTATCAGTTCCTGGCAACAGGAATGAGTGGAACAGCACGCCGCTCCCAGCACTGAGGTCATAGAATGAAACACATGCATGAATCTCCTTCAGTCAATATTCTCCTTACGACAAAACGGCTTAGTCTCAATCCTCTTTCTTGAGATATGGATTGTCTCCTGACCTTATGACCATTGTTAATCCCTTGTTCCCTTGATAACAGTTACTGTACGTTTGGTTTTCTGATCTTTATCATTGTTGAAAGAAATTCCTTGTACAACAGCCTATATATACTCATAGAAAGATCATTAAAGCACCCTTGCTCCACCAGAGGCTTGGGTCCCTGCGTCTGTCTTTCTCTCTGTCTCTCCCCCTCCCTCCCTCCGGCTAATTCTCTGGAGCGTGGAAACCCACCAAGCTCACTCTCCTGCCTGGGCTTTCAAGACCTCCTCGAGAGGGCGCCCTGTGGCCTCGTGAGTGGTGCAAGCCCTGTTCTAGGGTTTTATTGGTTCTCTGTATAAACCAGGAAATATTAGCTTCTTTCAGTCTTTCACTTTCTTATCATCGACTCCGGACCACCAGGTTCCGGTCCATTAAAGGACCACCATGGCAGAGTACATGAGAAATGCTGGGCTGGGTGAAGCACAAGCTGGAATCAAGATTTCCAGGAGAATCTGCTGTTATGCAGATGACACCACCCTTTTTGCAGAAAGCGAAGAAGAACTAAGGAGCCTCTTGATGAAAGTGAAAGAGGAGAGTGAAAAAGCTGGCTTAAAGCACAACATTCAGAAAACTAAGATCATGGCATCTGGTCCCGTCACTTCATGGCAAATAGATGGGGAAATGGTGGAAACAGCGACAGACTTTATTGTTTTTAGCTCCAAAATCACTGCAGATGGTGACTGCAGCCATGAAATTAAAAGACGCTAGCTCCTGGTGGGCTGCCGTCTATGGGGTCGCACAGAGTCGGACACGACTGAAGCAACTTAGCAGCAGCAGCAGCAGCAGAAGCTCCTTGGAAGAAAAGCTATGACCAACCTAGACAGCATATTAAAAACCAGAGAGAGACATTACTTTGCCAACAAAGATCTGTCTAGTCAAAGGTATGGTTTTTCCAGTAGTCATGTATGGATGTTGGACTATAAAGAAAACTGAGCACTGAAGAATTGATGCTTTTGAACTGTAGTGTTGGAGAAGACTCTTGAGAATCCTTTGGACTTCAAGGAGATCCAACCAGTCCATCCTAAAGGAAATCAGTCCTGAATATTCATTGGAAGGACTGACGTTGAAGCTGAAACTCCAGTATTTTGGCCAACTGATGCGAAGAACTAACTCATTTGAAAAGACCCTGATGCTGGGAAAGATTGAAGGCAGGAGAAGGGGATGACAGAGGATGAGATGGTTGGATGGCATCAACAACTCAATGGACATCAGTTTGAGTAAACTCAGGGAGTTGGTGATGGACAGGGAGGCCTGGTGTGCTACAGTCTATAGGGTCGCAAAGCGTCAGACATGACTGAACGACTGAACTGAACTGAAATGAACAACCTCATTGAGCAAGAATTCACAGTGGTAAAAACCTAATGAATTCAGAGAATATGGTAGATTCTTTAGGTGCTACTCCAAACTCCTAGTGGTAAAGAACTTGACTGCCAATGCAGGAGACACAAGAGATGCTGGTTTGACCCCTGGGTGTGGAAAATCCCCTGAAGGAGGGCATGGCAACCCACTCCAGTATTCTTGCCTGGAGAATCCCATGGACAAAAGAGCCTGGAAAGCTACAGTCCATAGGGCTGCACAGAATTGGACAAGACTGAAGCAACTTAGGACGCAAGAACGCCAAACTCTGTACACTGGAGAAGCACCCTATGAGTTGATTTGGAGTGGACCTTAAGAGTACAGGCAACATGGGAAAATTTTTGGTACATCTCTCAGACATCACGAGTTCACAGTGAAGGAAGGCCTTCTGAGAGCAATGAGTGTGGACAAGTCTTTAGGTGAAACTTAGCCCTGTTGCCCATCAGAGATTCCACAATGGAGAAAGACCTTATTTGTGCAGCAATTTAAATTAAGTTCAGCCAAAACTTCCACCTCATTCAGCACCAAAAAGTTCACAGCAGATTGTTGCAAATGGCAAAAGACTTCAGCAAAATATCTGCTCAATTTTGACTGTGGTAAAACACATGTAACAAAATTAACCCTCTACCTTTTTAATTGTACAGTTTAGTATGTGTAAAAATTCACATTTTGCACAACTGATCTCCAGAATTCTTGTCATCTGGCAAAAATAAAACTCTACACCCATTAAACAAGATCTCTTCCTATGCCCTCCCTACCAGACCTGCCTCTATCAATTTGATTACTCTGGATACTTTATACAAGTGTAATCATACATTTTTCATCTCTTTGCAACTGGCTTATTTAGCTTAGCATAATGTCCCCATGTTCAAGCATTTGTTAGTACTTCCTTCTGCTTTGAGAAGGAATCAGAATTGACCCACCTAAGCCATAGGGAAGGGTGCTGATGGAGTCAATACTACTAATACTTTGCCAGATATTTGTAGAGGAAGACATCCAAATTTTATTGACATATTTACTGAGGTACTGACACATATTAAACCATTCTTGAAAGTGTAAAATGTATTTTCACACGAGTGCATAAGGGGACCATCACCAACATCCTAATAATGAACATGTCCATTACTTATAGAATTTCCACTAACTTCTTTGTATTCTCTCTCTCAGTCCTAGCCAAACTGCCATCTCCATGGAGCTATTACAGTGTGAATTTTTTTTTTTTTTTTTAACCAAACCATGCAGCTTGCAGGATCTTAATTTCCCTACCAGGGACTGAACCCAGGACCTCAGGAGTTAAACAGCAGAGTCCTAACCATTGGACTGCCAGGGGATTCCCAATACAATTTATATTTTCTAGAACTTTATTGTTATTCAAGGATGGCTGCTTTCAATAAATGCATTTTTTGGTATATATTTAAAATGTATTTTTAGTATTATATTTAATATTGTGTGTGCAAAAGCATAGCACAGTACAGGAATAAGCAGGCCCTGTTATATACTAGAGCTGCATTTTCTGACCATCACTCTGAGAAAAAGTTGTTTAAAGTGGGTAAGTGAAGTTTAAATTAAGGAAATTTAAATTGTTTCATAGGAAATTAATATCTTAAAAAATTTTGAGCCAAGCTTCCATTGGCATATCTGTCTATATTTTTCTTATTTGGCTTTTTTCTTGTAGTGTTTTTCAGCTATGTGTTTGTGTCATAAAAGTTATCCATTTTTTTTTATCATTAATCATTTTGGTGTGGTAAAATATACATAAAATTTGTCATCTATCATCTTTCAGTGTTTAGTGATGTATCCTGGCAGGAAATGGTGTACAATAATTTGCTCTCCTTTAGGGCTGGGCATCAGCTTTTGAAAGAAACTCAGAATAATAAACATTTCAAGTGTTGTTTGCTAGGTTGGACCACACTCACTCATTATCAAGGCAGGAAAGCTACCCCTTCTCCAACTCTCCCTCATGCCCTGTCTGGGGTCTTTAGCATGTTGAAGGTCACAAAACAGTCTCTCAAAATTTAGTCTACATGTATTTTACAGGCAACAAGAAAGGTGACCGCTATGAGTGGACATAGAGTGCCATACGATGTGTCCATTTTGGTGTGTAGATTAGAACTAGATGTGGTTCGTGTGTGCATACCAAGTCACTTCAGTCGTGTCCGACTCCTGGCAACCCTATGGACTGTAGCCTGCCAGGCTCTTCTGTCCATGGGATTCTCCAGGCAAGAATATTGGAGTGAGTTGCTGTGCCCTCCTCCAGGGGACCTTCCTGACCCAAGGATCGAACCTGCTTCTCTTATGTCTCCTGCATTGACTGGCGGGTTCTTTACCACTATTACAAATATATTGCTATCTGAAATTGCAGGTCCCTAAGCTTTGTGGGCTTTTCCAAGACTCTACAAATTTAGGAGCGTCCCACTTAAGAGTAACCAAAAGCCCTCCCATGGCTGGAGCAGGGAACTCTTTTCCTGGTGTCCCTGAGGGTGCCTCTTGGCTTTTACAGGTCCAGTAGGAAGTGACTTACTCTCCAAGTGTTGGTAGGTAGTGTTGGCAGAGGAAGCTACATTACCCAGAAGTCTCTCTGGTGCATGGTCATAGCTGCACAGCCTTGTGGGTAGAGTAGTTTCCACTACCTTAGTTACCTGGGCTTTCTCAAAGTTGGTAGTTCCCGATTGTGGCTAAAGGCTAAGGGAGGATGGAAAGGGCTCTGGGAAATGAGGTTCTGAAGCTGTAAACACAGCGGGGTTTTTCTGCCTCTCAAAGGGCTTATTATACCCAGAGTTCCTTGGAATGTAATCTAGGGCATGTCACAGAAATGTTTAGAGACCTATTATTTCAGACTGCATGAATCGTAGCAAACTTCCAATGACTGCACATAGAAAGGGATCCACCATACTGTAATGTTACTCAGCATCGTCTCATAGTTGTCAGCTATCTTGTTGCTTGTCAAAAACATGAACACTCTGCTTTCCATGAGTTTCAGTAGGTTCGCTCAAACACAATATGAAAAGCCCCCAAAGGGGCTTAGGATGGGAAACATGGAAAAGGGATGTTTGCAGTCACCAAAGTAGCTTAAAAGGGTTATGAGGTGCCCCTGGTTCCCACAGAAAATGTCTTTCCTGCTTGAATAGTCAGTTATTAATGTGAAACCTCTCTAACAGAAGCAGAACTTATCTCGTGCCATCTTCTTCCAGGACAGTGTATGCCCTTCAGAATCTGACCATGTGTGCAAAGGGGCCAGCTTATCCCTGATATAAAGGTTTGTGATTCCATGATCTCATCTCCTTGCTGGGAAATGGTTTATCATCTCACCTGTAAATTATTGCGACAGTATATACACAGGCAGTTGAGATTTGTCTTTGGAAAAATACTTGTTAAATGGATGTTATTAAATGTTATTAATAATTTTATAGTTTTTCAAGGGAAGTGGCAGAAATGGTTCTAGAGAAATTTATTTGTGACAGTGGGTGAAAAGAAATAAATGAAGTTTGAGTAAGAGTCACTGATCGCTTCTCGGCCTTTTGGCTAAGATCAAGTGTGAGTAAGAGTCAGGGAGTCTGAGAAGTCAGAAAATGAAGTCAAGACCTCAAGGCTTGCTGAAACCTTAGACACACTCAGAGTTCGGTTTAAAAATGTGATTATTTTCATATTTGAAAACATGATGCATTAACAGTTTGGAGGCAAGGGTAAAGACAATATTTAAAAAGAGTTGCCAGATAGGTAAAAATGAATAAAGAAATTGTGCTGTTGTGTACTTCAGTTCAGTTCAGTTCAGTTGCTCAGTCGTGTCCGACTCTTTGCGACCCCATGAATTGTAGCACGCCAGGCCTCCCTGTCCATCACCAACTCCCGGAGTTCACCCAGACTCACGTCCAATGAGTCAGTGATGCCATCCAGCCATCTCATCCTCTGTCGTCCCCTTTTCCTCCTGCCCCTAATCCCTCCCAGCATCAGAGTCTTATCCAATGAGTCAACTCTTTGCATGAGGTGGCCAAAGTACTGGAGTTTCAGCTTTAGCATACTAACCTATAAATGTTCAGTTACCACTAAAAAGGATTCGGGTACAAGAGTAGCTGCATGACATACATTGGAAATAAGACTTCCAGCTGTTCTGTGTAGAGAGCACATGTTCTGTGTCCTGTATTGATACTGTCAGAACACCCTAAATATTCTGATTTCACCTTTTTTTTTTTTAACATTACAAAAAGTTAGCAGTTAGAGCTATTTTTCTCTCACTGTAATTGCCAATTAAATAATTTAGGGGCAACATTAGCTCATAAACATGTCTCCATAAACAACCTTCTCAACAATGCCTTATGGTCTCTTCTGAGAGTCTGGCTAAGGAAGAACAAAAGAGGGGACTGAGAATTAATGTGTTTATTTTTCATAAGTGGAAGGCAAAGACTTCCTTTAGCCAAATTCCAAAATCTTGAACAAGAAAATACAATTTATTAGAGAGAACTTCAGATAACCTGTGAAATCCAGTCAGCAACAGCCTCACACCAGTAAACTCAAGCTTCCAGAAATTAGCGAATAATTGACAGTGCCAACCTTCTAGAATTCAGCCAAGAATGTTCAGGCCCCAGAGTAGCTTAAAAGGTAACAACCAATCAGCGAATGCCTCACTATACAACCCCACTTAGAGCCCAGTAATACTCCTGGAAATTCATTGGTCCTTAAACATGCCCATTTTTTAAAGTGCCAACTCCTGAATGCCAGACTTCCCATTTTGAGGTGACTGCCTGACAACTAGAGCTCTTCTTTGCAGGCAGGAAAACAGGTAGTTCTCCCCCTCTGTCTTTGTACTAGATACCAAGTTCACGCCACTGTTAGTTCACAGCTTTACAAACATTTCAAAGGCTCCGCCTTTTAACTCTCGGTTATGGGTTTGGACTTGTGACAAACTGAAGCGACGCCTTCTGTCTTGCCCACCTTGCTATGATCTATTTTTTGTATAAACGGAATATAAAAATGCAAGTATGCATTTTTTGTGATAGATTTCATGAAGACTGGCAATTTCTTAAATGTGGTAAAAGTCCTCTTCAAGGTCTTTGAATGATATGCGACTATTCATTCAATATTGAAAATGATGGACAACATTATAGTTAAACATGAGAGCTGAATGATTTCTTCAACTAGTATTAAAGCAAGTGAAAAAGTAATTGGTAAGAAAAATTCAGATTAACAAGGTTAAGAAAGAAATAGGAGACGTTGTAAGGAGGTTCCACACTGATTATCATCATCAGTCCTCCATCTCGCACTACTGTTGAGCCTGTATCTCATTAATCAACATTCAGCGGGGAAGGGAACAAGATGAACTGGATGCACCCACTGTAGAAGCTGTGTAACAGCTTTTATGTTTGCTGCGGAAGCCCCACCAAGCTCTGGTGTGCAACGCCTGTCACTGCAGACCCCAGCCTTCCACAGGTCCCCTGTGCCTTGCTTCTCAAGGACAACTTGAGTCCTTGAAGATGTGGTAAACCAGCAGTGGGTCTAAACTCTGCTTTGTGTTGATTTTCTTGGCTTTTCGTTCTCAGTCTGACACCTGGAATTTGTTGTTAGTTCCTAGTTGTTTGAGATACTTGGAGGATCAGGCCATTTCTTTTCAAACCTTTTTTGTTGTCCTTTGAGATACTGGTTATTGTTTTCTGTGCTGTCGAAAAGTGTAGTTTTGTTGTGAGTTGAATCATGGCGGGAACAGAACTGCCCTATGAACCTGTTCAGACCAGCTTCACAGACCAATGGGTTTGCAGTTCTCATAGTACTGGAGGCTACGACAAACTGCCCTGTGAGTCACCAAGAAACCAAATGAGGTCTCGTCCATCTCGAAATTATTGTATAGTAGTGTGAGCTGGGCAGTATTACAGAGAGAACATTCTCTCCAGTATCCACATGCCAGGGGAATCACTGTGGGTCTGTGGGGTGAGGAGGCCAAACATCAGGTTAGGAAACTAAGGTCCACAAGAATTACATTCCTAGTGACCACTGCCTGGCCTCGGGGTTGTCTAAGTCTGAATCTTCTCTCCCCTGAAAAATCCCTGTATTTCCTATCCCTGTTACAATCCTAATTCTGTGCCTGTCGTGCTGAATAGGATAACTGTACCAAGGATGACTTAAGCCCTCAATGACCACTCAGGAGAACACCTGATTTGAACAAAAAGGTTCATTTGAGAGACACCTTTGAAAATGAAGGAATTCTTTAAATAATTAGAATTCTCAGGCCCAATGGATAGCCTTTCTTATTAGTACAAGAAGCCTCCAAATTCAATTCTGAAATAAAAGTTACATTACTAAACATTCCCTGGCCAAACCTACTTAGCAAGCAGACAAGCTTCAGCAGGAACAGGGAGACTCAATGCCCTGTAAACCCACCATCTCCATGACCTCCAGCTGCCTCCCACACTCATCTCTCTCCATTCCCACATCCGGGGCCCTCTGCCTACATCCAGCCCTCTCCCCTCCCACATTCAGCTCTCTGTCCTGCCCCTTATCCTTCTGATCGCTCTTCTTAGCCCCTCTCCCCTTGCTCTTTTCCTTGCTGACTCCCTACTATTAAGCAAAAGTCAGATTGACACTGTTTGCAGCTGCAAATTAAGGATTTGTTGTGGGGCACTAACCAAGGGAATGGGGGACAAGACTAGGTCTGCTGCAAGTTGGTCTTTGTTAGGGGTTACTAGAGGGGAAGAACAAAAAAGCTGGGGTTGATCACCATCTTGTGACATTTCTTAATCACAGTTCCAGGAATAAGGATGCCTATGGTTTATGATTCTCTGGTCTGGTTGTCCATGACCTAGAACTTGTCAGCTCGTCTTGTCCTGGATAAACACTCTGGTCTGTACATTAACAATGGTATCAACAACAGTGATTTTAGTCATCTGACTGGCTGATTAGTGTTCAGTTAGCACAAGATTTAGGTAAGAGTGGAAAAGAAAGGGAACAGTTTTGGATAGAGAGGTTAATCATAAACTCAGCAGGGGAACTCAGTTTAGTGGGACTCAGTTTCACCACCTTTTCTTAACAGCTGTCTTAAAACCCCAAATGCCAGTTATCTCTAAAGATCAATGCCAGCCACGAATCAGCAATGCAAGAAATTGTAGATTTTAAACCTTGGATGTAAGCTGAATTAAGAGGTATAAGTAAAGACTCTCTTCAACCCAAGGAAAATCAGCAATTATTAAAAATTTTTAGAATCCTTAAAAAAAATTTTTTTTATAATTCTTTATGGTACATCTAACCAAAGTCACCGAACTTATACAACCTGGTTAGAAGCTAAGATAGTAAGTCAAAGGTGGCAAGAACTGACTGGACTGATCAGGAAGGGACCAACAGGAGTTCCGTTTCCACAATAAACCTAAGGGTCAGAAAGGTCAGGAGTAGGTCCAAGTCTCCTAAAAGCCATAGCTGAAGTATTAACAGCAAAAGTGGACTGTGTAATAACTTAATCATTAAAACAAAGATATTTTTAACCCATAGGAGATTGTCACAACAGACTAGGAAAAATTCCTAATTTCCAGAGTTGGGAGTCACAGAGGTGCTGATGTAGGAGTATCTGTTTCATGTCATTTTACAATGATGTTAAACTTCAGGTTGGAGACCTAATACAAAAACAGAGCTTAAAAGGTTGTCCTATCTCATGAAGAAAAGCTAACACAAAGAAAATCCCTCAAATCAGGACAGTCAGGGTGCTCTGAGGAAGGAACAACACCCAATAACCTGCCATACTCTTTCACGAAACATGAGTTAACTATATTTGGTCATTCTCATCAGTTCCTGGTAGATATGGGACTACTTTTTCTACATTAAACAACAACACCTTAGCTCAATGTCTTCCTAAGAGTGGAAGATATTTCAAATAACCCACAGATTTACCCCGTTTCAAGAGTAACACCTGGGTCACTGACTGAAAAATTACATGCCTTCCTCTGACTACCCCTGCAAACTTAATAGGAAAAGACTTGTTAAATTATATACTCCTCAATACCCTAATTACAAGGGAAATTTTAAAAACAAAAATATTTTTAACTAGATAAAAATTTAAATGCTACATATAAAAATTGATGTGATAGAACCAAATTAAATGATTAGAGGGAAACATAAACCTTTAAAGTTTATTACAAAAGAAGAATGATGTCAATAACCTAACCTTCCATGTTAAAAAACTTGGAAAATAAGACAAAACTAGTCACAAGGCAAACATTAAAAAGGAAATAAAAGAGATCAGAACAAAACATTGAAACAGAATACAGAAAAAATTTTTTTTCTAGAAATCAATTAAAGAAAAACTCTCTTTCAAAAGATCAACAAAACTGACAAAACTCTAGGTTGGCTGACAAAAAAAGAAGATAACAAATTAACAAGATCAGGAGTGAAGACACTATTGACCCTACAGAACTTCAGAGTCTCCCAAGGGAATATGATAAACAATCCTAACCCTCTCAAACGAGAAAATTTAGTTAAAATGGACAAATTCCTAGAAAGATACCACTTATCAATTCTGACACAAAGAATTTATATAGAACTATACTAAGATTTTACTGATATACAACATGATCCACTGGGATTTGTCCCAGGAAATACAAGGTTGGTTTAACATTTGAATATCAATTAATGAAATATACCATATAAATAAGACACAAGAAAAAAGCCCCCACAGCCATATGATTATCACAATAAATGGAAAGAACTGGAACAGTGAGTCTATACATTCACACTAATATAGCCAAGTGATCTTTAGAAAGGGAGCCAAGGCTAAGGAATGGAGAAAGGATAGTCTTTTCAACAAATGGGGTTTTAAAAAATGATTCAGACACAAATCTTACACTTTTCACAAATATTTTCAGAAAATGGATAATAAACCTAAATACAAAACTACAGAACATCTAGAAGATAACACAGGAGATAATGAAGACCTTAGGTATGGCAAGGAGTTTTAGCTACAACACCAAAAGCACAATCCATTAAAGAAAAACTGAGCATCTTGGAATTGACTAAAATTTAAAATTTCTGCTCTGAAAGCAAAAGACACTGTTAAAAGAATATGAAAAATATTCATCATACGCCATCACGGAATTGCAGTTAGAGCAACAGCATGCTGTCACCACACCCCTGTTTGGCAAAACTCCAGAACACTGATGACACCAAGTGCTGACAAAGACACGGAGTGACGGGGTTCTGACCTGTTGCTGCCGGGAACGCAAGGTGATTTTTTGCAGCCACTACGGAAGGCAGTGTCTTACTGGACTTCCCTGGTGGTCTAGTGGTTAAGAATTTGCATGCCAGTGTGGGGGACATGGCTTCAGTGCTTGGTCTGGGAAGAATCCCACATGCCACTGAGCACCTAAGCCCATGCGCCGCAACTACCAAGCCTGTGCTGCAACTCCTGAGGCCCGCAAGCCTAGAGCCCATGCTCTGCAACAGGAGAAGCCACCGAAGTGCGAAAGCACGCACCAGAACAAAGAGAGTATCCTCTACTTGCCCCAAGTGGAGAAAGCCTGTGTATGACAATGAACACACAGCACAGCCAAAAAAATGAAAAAGTTTAAAAAAAAAGAAAACATACCCTTACTATGACCCAGCAAATCATACTCCTTGGCTTGAACCCAAATGAACTGAATACTTACGTCCACTTACACACAATGCATAATGCAGGTTTATTCATAAATGGCAAAACTTGGAAGCAATCAAGATGTTCTTCAGTCAGTGAATGGATAAGCAAACTGTGGTTCATCCATACAATGGAATATAATTCAACGATAACTAATACACAAATCTTCACAGCTGCTTTATTTGTAACAGCCAAACCAGAAACAACCCAAACATCCACTAACAGGTGAATGGATAAAAGAACAATTGTGGTATATCCACACAATGGAATAGTACTCAACAATACAAATGAATAACTGATACACGCAATAATATGGCTTAATGTCAAAAAAGTTACGGTTGGTGAAAAGTGCCAGAGTCCCCACTCTCCACAAAGTATATAATTCTGTTTATATGAAATTCTAGAATATGCTTGCTACTACTTGTGAATTGTGGGCAAGAGGGGTTAGAAAGGACAAGGAGGAAAGGATTATAAAGGGACCCAAGGAATCTCTTGGCTGTGTTGGATATCTCCATTATCTTGATGTGTGGTCTCATCAAATATACACATGCTGAAACAAAAAACGTTTTACACTTTACATACATGCCATTTATTTCATGTCATCATACCTCAACAAAGATGTTAAGAACTAAATATTCCCCATAAATATCCATATTTACCATTCTTCTTGGAAAGTTCCATCTGCCAACTGTTCTGGTTCTACCATATCCCTCTCTACACAATTTAGGAGCATAAGCCCTGCCTCAGGATCAGCAAAAACTGCAGAGCATGAAGTCCACATCCACCTTAGTCACTAGGAATGCTGGCTGGTCAGAGAAGCCTGAGCCCTGGATCTTTCTTCTGTCACTGCTGGGGTTCCTGCCTGTGCAGTGATGGCCAGAACATCAACAGCCCAGGGAGGTACAGGAATCCACAAACCTTTATTTACTGAGACAGTGTGTTGGCCACAGGAGACTCAGAGGTGTGAAGGCCCTGAGAATTTCTGTATACTTTCATGCCATAGAGCCAAAATCGCAGGGACATATAGAGACGCTGCCTTAAGAACAGACACCCATCCTCATGAGCCTCAGTCATCCCCACTCCATTATCTCAGTGTCTCTGTACCAACAATGATTCCCTCCTTTGCTGGTGTGACTCCTATAATCTTGAACAGGGACACAGTGCGTTGACTGCATTCATAAGGCCTTCTCCCAGTGAAGTTTCTGGGTGTTAAACAAGTTTAAGAGACGCAGCTAAAGAGTCACCAAAACTGTGGCATTCATGAGGTCCTTCTCCAGGGTGAGCTTTCTGGTGCCGGACAAGATGGGAGCTTCTGCTATAGGCCTTCCCACATTCATTGCACACGTAAGGCTTTTCTCCAGTGTGAACTCTCTGGTGTAGAATGAGGCTAGAGTTGCGGCTAAAGAATTTCCCGCATTCACTGCACTTATAAGGTCTCGCTCCAGTGTGAACTTTCTTGTGCTGAACAAGGTGGGAGCTACTAATGTAAGCTTTTCCGCATTCACTACACACGTAAGGCCTTGCTCCACTGTGAACTCTCTGGTGTAGAATGAGGCTAGAATTGTGGCTAAAGCATTTCCCACATTCACTGCATTCGTAAGGCTTCGCTCCAGTGTGAATTCTCTGGTGCACAATGAGGTTGGAGCTATGGCTAAAGAGCTTTCCACAGTCACTGCACTCATAAGGCCTTTCTCCAGTGTGGATTTTCCGGTGCTGCACAAGTGTATCTTTACGGCTAAAGGCCTTTCCACACTCACTGCACTCATAAGGCCGGGCACCAGTGTGAATTATCTGGTGCTGAACAAGTGTGTCTTTGCAGCCAAAAGCCTTCCCACATTTGCCGCACACGTAAGACTTTGCTCCTGTGTGGACTCTCCTATGTTTAATGAGGCTGGAGTTATGGCTAAAGAATTTTCCACATTCAATGCACTCATAAGGCCTCGCCCCGGTGTGAATCCTCCAGTGCTCAATAAGGTGAGAGCTTTGGCTAAAGAATTTTCCACATTCACTGCACTCATACGGCCTTTCCCCTGTGTGAAATCTCTGGTGCTGCACAAGTGTGTCTTTACGACTGAAGGCCTTCCCACATTCACTGCATTTATAAGGCCTTTCTCCGGTGTGAATCCTCTGGTGCTGCACGAGGTGGGAGCTTCTGCTGTAGGCTTTTCCACATTCAGTGCAGTCGTAAGACCTTTCTCCAGTGTGAACTCTCTGGTGCTGCACAAGCGTGTCTTTGCGGCTGAAGGCCTTTCCGCATTCACTGCAAGTATATTGTCTTTTGCCAGTGTGAAATTTCTGGTGAGTTTTTAGGTGAGACAAGTTAATGAAGGCCTTTCCACACTCCTTGCACACATGTGATGTTTCCCCACCATGAAGTTTTCTATGATGAATAAGAGTGGATTTCTCCTTGGACAGATTTCCACAAGGTAGGCACCTAAAGGACTGCACTTCAACCGCCTGAGTTATCTGGCTGTCGAGGAGACTGAAGGCGTTCATGAAGGCTTTCTCATCGTCAGCACAACTGAAAAACATCAGTTCATCACTGTCTCCCTGGTGACAACTGAGACTCAACTTGTGTGCAAATGATTCCACAAACTCAGCTGTTCTGTGTGGACTCAGTCCACTGTGAGTGCTCTGGTGCTGGAAAAGGCTAGAGCTATCCAGCATGTCCATCCCTCTCCCCCTGCAAGTACAAGGTCTCCCTAACTCATAGGCAGCACAGCTCTTCACACATGAGGCCTCATCACCACCCCCCTGGACGGGATCGTGCCCACTATGTGGTTTCTGGTGCTGATGAGAGTTTTCACTCAACAGGAATCCTCGCCCACAGGGGTCACGTGTGTCCAGGTTCTGTGCAGGGCATGAACCCTGGTGTTCAGCCAGGTGGAAAATGTCTTTTAAGAGCGGGTCACTTCTCTCACACGGATGGACTTTCTGGATAAGTGGACAGGACCCAGGAGTCCTGACCTCTGACACTCCTTCTACACAAACAATCTGCTCGGAAGGGGCCTCCTCATTGTCTGCTTCACACCAACAACCTGAAAGCAAAGAAATGCTAGTGAAGGACATGCTGACTTTGGTGGGAAGCAGCAAGTCCATCACCTCCGAGTGTGTGACACACCAGTGAGTGAGTCCTTGGGCTTTTGCAGGATGAGGGGCCAGGGTCAGTGAAGAAGGGCCCATTGTCACTCCTGGGCCTTGGAAGGTATGGAGGACTTCTAATGATGGGTAAAGACACAATGGCAGTGGAAAATACTGGAAGCAGAGGTGAGGTCTCCAACTCACTCCTCTACAAAGGGTTTCGGCAGGGCCTTGGCTTTTGGTGTCAGGTGAGCCTGGTGCAGAAGGCTGTGTCCAGGCCCGGGAAAATCTGATTGCAAGTAAGCAGGTGGCTCTTCTGGATCCTTCCAGATACGTGCACAGCTGGTGACTGGCAAAGCAGCCAGTGTTACAGAGTATGTCAGAGTAAGCTGAGGAGAATGAGTGACAGAGGCCAGAGAGGCGGGAAAACAGCCAAGGGAAGGCAGACAGAGGAGAAACGCCAAGTGTAATGAATGGTGAGGAAAGGGAGAAGTGAGGCACTGCTCAGGGCCTTGGCAAGAAAACACCGGTGAACAGGCTGGCAGCACAGCGTGAGCGCTGCCCCCAGATGCTCCCTCAGTTCCCGTGTGGCGGTGCTAGGCTCTCTCTGGCCTCTCAGTGTGGCTGGGGTCAGGTCCACCCACAAGCACCCGGGGCTTTCTGCCTATATGCCACTGGGCAACTACATGGGATCTGGAAGGTGGAAGTTGTGGGGAAAAAAAAAAAAGGGGAGACAATAACAACATTCTGGATCAGCCCTACTCCAATTTAAAAAAAAAAAAAGGCAGGGCAAATGAAAGGCCCAGACAGACCCATCCCACAGAGAAGAGAAAATGTTAAAAAAACAAAAACCCGAAGGAGGACTTGCCAGAAAACCCCTATGCCCTCCACAAGCAGCGACTATGTTAGCACCTGTAACTCCTGGCACGGTCCGTCCCCAAGAACCGTCAGCCAGAGCCCTGCACTCCTAACCTGACCGAGAACGGCTTTGTGCAGCAGGTGTCAGACTGCTCAGGGAGGGGACACCACCACGGCTCTGCCTGGGCATCCACAGCCCCTACCCTGGGAACCAAGACGGGAGGGGGAAGAGCCCCTGATTTGGCAGGACAGGAAGAGCTGCCCCCAGGGCACCAGGGAAAAACCGAACCCAAGGACACTGCAGCAGGCATGTGGGCCTGTGGCAGGCAGCCTCTCCGATGGCCCAGGAAGACCTGTCACCTGGTGTTCTTGCCCTTGCATGAGCCACTTCCCTTGACCAGAGGCCGCACTGACTGACCCAGTTCTAAGAACAGAACAGAGGAAAATGATGGGATCACTGTTTCCAGGTCAGGTTAGAAAAGGACAAGCTACCATCCTGGGCATTCTCTCTGCTCAGAAAGAAGGTTCCTTCCCTGCTGTGAGATGCGCTACAGAAAGGCTACAGTGACAAGGAAGCCAGGGGGCCTCTGGCCAACAGCCTTACAGTCCAAGAAGCCACGAGAAACGACCTCTTGGAACCACAAAACACGAGTTTGTGAGTGAGATCCTCCCGAGAATGGCCTTCAGATGAGAACAGTTCGGCTGGGAGCTTGATAGAAGCCTCGTGACAGACCCTGAGCCAAAAGCACCAGGTAAGCTGTGACGAGTACCCGACACACTGAAACTTACATAAGGCCTTTTTATTTTTTACATCACTCACTTTTGGAGTAGTCTGACATGTACCAATAGGTAACTGAAACAGGGACTTACCCAAGGCGGCCACATGTGCGAAGTTCTCCAGCATCACATCGCGGTACAGGAGTCTCTGAGCTTCCTCCAGCAGCTCCCACTCCTCCCGGGAGAAGTACACGAACACATCCTCGAAGGTCACACCACCCTGCCACAATGGGGACAGCTGAGCTCACAGACAACAGGACTCCCCAGGCCCCCCACTCACCTCCCACCCCCTGACTCCTCTGCTTCCCAGCTTCCCAACTCGGAGGCGATACTCAGCCGTGACACCACTCCTGGCTGCCCTCTCCTGTCCCTCTGATCACCGTGTGCAGCCCAGAGCAAAATCAGGCAGGCGGGCAGACAGACTATGTAAGCCATGGGTCCAGCAGGAAGGGCACCAAACACTCTCCTGCTGGCATCCTCCTGACCATGCCTCCCAGAAACAACTTTCAGGCCATCAGTCCATGCTCCTCCCACCATGTACATCACTCTGAACCACACCTTCCTCATATCTGGGGTCCCCCTCCATGAAGACTAAAAACTTTCCAGTCCACACTTCCAAGGCACACCCCACCCCTGAAACCACTCTGCACACAGCATCCAGGAAGAACTCCTTTGTGTTTGACAGGCACCCCAGCGCCTGAGCAAGACACCCAGTGCTCAGCGCCCGGTTGGGACCTTCTTTGCCACCATCAGCACTTCCGTGGACCACTGCGCTAGCCTCCCTCACGCCCACACTCCATTCTCAACCAGACAGCAGCCAGAGGGAGCCTGTTAAGATCTGATTCAGGGCATCTCTCTTCTGCTCCAAATCTTCCATGTCTTTTGTGCATGCCACATGTTCAGTCACTTAGTTGAGTCTGCCTCTTTGGGACCCTACAGACTGCAGCCCGCCCGATTCCTCTGTCTATGGGATTTCCCAGGCAGGACTACTGGGAATGGGTTGCCATTCCCTCCTCCAGGGGATCTTCCTGACCTAGGGATTAAACCCGTGTCTCTTGCGTCTTCTACACTGAAGGCAGACTCTTTATCACTGAGGCATCTGGGAAGCCCATGTCTTTCATCACCTTCAAAACAAGAAGCCCAGTTCCTCAGCCTGCCATTCTTGCCCAACTCCTGACCCTTTTCTCAACAGACAGAACTAAGACCCGTGGCTCCTTAAGGACTCCCAACTCAATCTTACCTCTAAGTATTTGCATAAGATGTTCCTGAGTCTAATACACCAGTCCAGTCTTCCTTCTACTGGCTGCCCAAAGCAGGAACCTCTTCATATAACTCCTGGCTTAGATTCAGGGTGCTGGGCTAGAAAGGACTCCTCCTTTAAGGCCCCCAGACTCAAGCGCAGAAGGAGGGACAGGTGAAGAGTCCCAGAACATCAATACGTCTCATCAGAAAACCTCCATCGGCCCTACTTTAAAAACATACAAAATTCACACACTTCTCTAACGTCCACAGCCACCACTCTAGTCACCCACAATCAACACATTTGGACTATTGCAGTCGACTCCCTCCTGGTCTCACGTCCCACCCTCAGGCTTCCCCAGTCTTTCCATCGTGCTACCAGAGGGAGCCTGTTAACACCAACGTCAGATCACCTCCCTTCTCTGTTATAAACCTTCCGTGGTTCCCATCACCGTCAGAACAGAGGTCCAGCTCCCCAGGCTGCCATTCCAGTCCGACTCCTGACTCAGCTCTCTGTTGTCAGCACATATAACCGCAGAGACCTGCCGTTTCCAGAACATGCCGAATTCAACCTCACCTCCAAGTGTTGATATCTGGGGGCTCCTAAGCCCTGGAAACCATTTCGCACCTCATCCAGTCAACACTGGGAACGGGATCCTCCCCACGTATTCACCGTCAATGACCGCCCTTCACCGCCTTCTTACTCAAGAGAAGGGAGCGACGGAGGCCAAGTTCGGAAAGCCTGAGAACATAACATCCCCCCACCTGAGTCGGTGAGGGCTTGAGGGGCCCTCACTCACCTGAGCCCAGTTCATTAGCGCCGCAGCCGCCATGGGGTCCTGTGAGTAGAACCAGGTCGAGAAACGCGACTGGAGTGGGAGCAGCGGGTCCCGCACACCCCCTGGGTGCGGTGGGCCCTGGACGATGGTCCAGCTCCGAGCCTTGGTTTCCTCCTGGTCAAAACGGCGCACGGGCTCTGGGTGCCGCCTCCGGAAGCGAACGAGGACGGAGAGCGAGCGCGAAGGCCTGGGAAGGAGTACAGCCCCAGCCCACTGCTCCGCGCTAGGCGGCCCGTCCCACGGCGGCGACCATGGATCTTAATAAGGTCGCCGACGGAGGCCCCAACCTTATTACCGTCCTTTCCTATTCGCGTCTCAAGAGTCGCATGGAAAGCGGAGCCCAGGCCGACTCGCAGATTCCGCCGCCACTCTAGACATTCCCGGCGCCAGCAAAATACGTCACGACCGTGACGCCGGAAGTCCCGCCTCTGTCTGAAAGAGCCGGCGGAAACGCGCATCTTCTGGGCTGCCATTGGCGCAGAGCGGATGTGCCGCAAAACAGACTTCTGGGTAAAGGAGTCTGTGGCCCACATCCAACCAGGGAAAAGGCCGATTTCTGGTTGTCCCCAACAGCTGCGCGGAGGCAGGTGGAGAAAGATCCGAGAAAAATTACGTCCTTAAGTACTAGAAGGTGTTAGTTGCTCAGTTGGGTTCGACTCTTTGTGACCCATGGCCTGTAGCCCCCCTGGCTCCTCGGTCCATGGAATTCTCCAGGCAAGACTACTGGAGTGGGTTGACATTCCCTCCTCTAGGGAATCTTCCTGACCCAGGGATTGAACCCGAGTCTCCTGCATTGCCATCTGAGCCATCCGGGAAGTGCCCGACCTCCCCATAAACGCGACGCGCCCAGATTTCTGTGATGACATGTAGGAAAGCGGCGTCCTCCGACGTCTCCAGCAGGTGGAGCATTCTTTCATCCTGGGAGAGCTGCTCTTGGGAGTTTTGGAGACTGAGATTTAAATTGAATGGATGGAAGGGAATTCTCTGGTGGCCCAGAGGGTTAGGACTCTGGCCTTCCACAACAGGGGGCCCGGGTTTGTTCCCTAGACGGGAACTACGAACCCCAAGCTACTCTCGCGGCCAAAAGGAAAAAAAAAAAAAAAAAAATTGAAGATCGATATCCCTCTCTTGTGCAGTCTTCATGTAGTAACATGAAATGTTCCTGCTATTCGTTGATATCCAAAACGGGCTCAGCATCCCTTCTGAACTTGCTCAAAAAGCACATTCTGGGGTCCAACCTACACTTTCTGACACAAAAACCCTGGGCGTGGGAACTGAAAGTCATGACCACCTCCCTACCCCAACTACAGCAACTAAAATGGGAAAATACCTTCCAAATGGGAAATCAGATGAAAAGTGCTTAGCACAAGACCTGGTGCTGAACACACACAAGCTGTTACTGTTACTATTCATCATGACCACAAATTCTTACACATACAGCTAGAGGAGGATGTCGGAGGCTCCTCTTCGCAGAATCACTGATCATATTTTTCAAAATATAAATACAATCAGTCTTGACTCACCAAGTAGCATTATAGGTAATGGCAAACATTTTGCATAGACCACAGCTGTATACCTGTAAGTTCATTCTATTTTTTAAAACAATAAATGCAGGCAACTGTCATAAACTACTAGGTCTATTGTCAAACAGATGCATTTCTACAGACCATATGACTCAAAACGTTGACATATCAAGAGTAATTTCTATTAGACTTAAATGGGCAGTGGAGTTAACATAGTTTCATATCATGGTTCACTGTGTGAGATGACAAAATTTCATTCATGCCTAATTCAGAAGAACAAACTCAGGCTCCTCCTGCCTTCCACCATAACCCTCAACAGGCAGACCTGGCACTAATGTATGATCGTCAGATGGCCCAGCCTGATATCTAGTGGCTCAAGGTCATGGAATATGGTCCTCTTCAAGATATCATCTTTCCATCACCTGGAGCTACAGCTCCCACAGAAGTAATAATTCCTGGGGAGGTATGACAACTGGAACTACTGAGGTCCACAGAGGTACCCCAGGAAGGAGTATAAATGAGAAGATAAACTGAAGAAACATTTTTCGCAATCACTCCAGCCCATTTCCATTGGCCAAAATTTATTTGCATGCTTCCAAGTTAAGTTAGGGAAGGTGGTGGGACATGCCTATCCTCCTGGGTGTCTAGAAGGAGAAAAGAGTATTGGGGAACAAGTAGCCAGTTTTCTAGCACAAAATATTGATTAGATCACCAGATGCCCATTTTTATTATTCATCTTCTACATTCTACACTCTTACATCCTCATTCATGTGACCAGATCATGTTCCTATTGATGGTTGGGTTGGTTGTTTCAACCTCTTGACTGTTATCAATAAACTTGTTACAAACTTTCATGTATATATATCTGGGAGAAAAAAACGTCCTCATTTTAAATGGGTATATGCTTGGAATTGGATTTGCTTATTTCTAATATATACATATCGGAGAAGGCAATGGCACCCCACTCCAGTACTCTTGCCTGGAAAATCCCATGGACAGCAGAGCCTGGTGGGCTGCAGTCCATGGGGTCGCTGAGGGTCGGACGCGACTAAGCGACTTCACTTTCACTTTTCACTTTCATGCATTGGAGAAGGAAATGGCAACCCACTCCAGTGTTCTTGCCTGGAGAATCCCAGGGACGGGGGAGCCTGGTGGGCTGATACATATATACATATGTTGCAATTTAACCTTGACACATAAAGAGTTAAAATTGAAATTAATTAAAACACTGTGTAAGAATTAATTAATTGGCTTGTGCAATTTGCAACAGAAACCATTGGGTGTACCATAACCATTTGTACACTGCATTGTGAGCAACTGCTCAGTCATGTCTGAGCATGACTGGGACATGCTGAGACTCTTTCTGACCCTATGGACTGTAGCCCTCCAGGCTCCTCTGTCCAAAGAATTCTCTAGGCAAGAATACTGGAGTGGGGTGCCATTTCCTGCTCTGGGGAATCTTCCCAACCCAGAGATCAAATCCACATCTCTTGCATTTCCTGCCCTGGTAGGCGGATTTTTACCAGTGTGGCACCTGGGAAGCACGTCACACCCTTTGGATCAATAAAATTTGTAATCAACTTACATAATCTATATGCACTTTTTTTTAATATAAATTTATTTTAATTGGAGGCTAATTACTTTATAACATTGTATTGGTTTTGCCACACATCAACATGAATCCGCCACAGGTTGTACACGTGTTCCCCATCCTGAACCCCCCCTCCCACCTCCATCTCCATACCATCCCTCTGGGTCATCCCAGTGCACCAGCCCCAAGCATCCTGTATCATGCATCGAACCTGGATGGGCGATTTGTTTCACATATGATATTATACATGTTTCAGTGCCATTCTCCCAAATCACCCCACCCTCACCCTTTCCCACAGAGTCCAAAAGACTGTTCTATACATCTGTGTCTCTTTTGCTGTCTTGCATACAGGGTTATCGTTACCATCTTTCTAAATTCCATATATATGCGTCAGTATACTGTATTGGTGTTTTTCTTTCTGACTTACTTCACTCTGTATAATAGGCTCCAGTTTCATCCACCTCATTAGATGCACTTTTTCCTTAAGAGCAGAGTAAATGTTTAACATCACTTTCTATGTGTATACGTCTGATTATCTGCATTTGGGAATGCCCATGTAAATGTGTGTGTATGTGAGCAAGTAAGCTATAAGTAAGTGAGCTGTTGTGTGTGTCTCTGGATGGTTCTACCTATTCATGTACAACCATCTGTACATCTGTCAACGTGGCTGTAGAGGTGTCTACCTTTGCATCTCTTCATGTGCCCCTCTCTCCATGTACCCGTTCCTGCTGTCCTTGTGTTCTCCTATGTAGCCTGTGTGTGTGTCTAGGAGTTTTTCTCTGGATGTCTCCACACTCCTTCTGCACACCAGTGCCCCATGTCTGCATGTACGTATCTTTGTGCCAGTGGATGCATCTGTGTGTTGTACATGCACATCCCTGTGAGCACTGTTCATGGTATGTATGGGACTTGTGAGCACACGTATCTGGGTGTCCTGTGTCTGTTTTCATGAGTGTGTGTGTCTTTGGTCAATATAAATATATCCTCTCTATTCTGTGTCCTGGTGGGTATCCGTGTGTACATCTGCATAAGGTTTTGTGTCCCGCATATGTGTCCAAGCTGCACGTCTGCAGATTCATTTTTGTGGAACCCTCTGTGTGATGGTGTTGTAGTCTCCTGCTAGTCTCTGTAAGTCCCATGACCTCTCTGAGTGTGCCCTGCATGTGCCTGCCTCTGGGTGCCCATGACAAGGTGTCCATACTGGACCCACATCTCCTGCTCTGCACTAGCCTCGTCACCCTAAGGGAGTCTTGCCATAAGGGCTTCGCAAACAGCTGGGCGCTCCTGGAACAGCATCCCTGCAGGAATATATGTGCCCTTGGCTTGTCCCAGTGCAGAATTCACCTTCTCTGGGAGACCCCACTAACAAGCCCCTCAGGTGGGCCACCTCTGTGCCCAGACCCTACCCTCAGAACTCCCTATGCTGAACTTTCAATTTCTCACATGCCTCAGGATCACCACATGCCCTGCTCCCTATCACTGCACAGGAGGTTCCCTCTGCCTAGAATTCGACATGTGGGCTGATTTCTGTCTGTATCTCAGGTTCAAATTACATGCCATGGAAAGGGGGACAGCAGAGTTCAGGGGGCCTGGGGATCAGGCAGCCAGTCTGACACTCACCTCTGAACTCTGGGTTTTTCCTGTTGAACACTGTTCCCCTAAAATGAAGACTGCCAGCTATTTCTCCAGCAAAGAGGGGCTTACACAGGATCAGCTGAGAATTGTGGTTTGGAGCCTGCAATAATGGCGCGCCACCAAGCAAGGACCTGCACAGCAAGAGGAGAGCACTTTTACAGAGGGAAAAAGTCAATCAGGAGCGAGTCCAGGGCTTTTCCTTGACTGCGTCTTTTCTTGGAAGAGGAGGACCTTTCTCCTTCCTGTTGGGCTCTGCTGTCAGTGGCAGGGCGTGAGAGCGCCCTCCTGCTGGTCTCCTGACTCTATTTAACCAAGGTTTCTATTTTACACACACAAATACTCAACCCCAAGCCTAAGTGACATGACCAAGGCCATGTGGCTGGGGATGGACATGGTGCAGACAAGTTGCAATCCCAATCAATACCATCCTCAAGCTCCAGAGGAAATAAAAACAGGTTATTAAAGAGATAGGAGCACTTCCATGTTTATTATAGTTCACAATAGCGAAGATGTGGAAACAACCAAAATGTCCATCAATGGATAAATGAAAACATATATACATCAACAATGGAATACCACTCAGCCTTGAGAAAAAATGAAATCCTGCCATTTTCAACAATACAGATGGACCTTGAGGATGTTATGCTAAGTGATATACATCAAATATTGTATAATATCCCTTATATGTGGAAAAAGCAAAACAAAACAAAAACTGAGCTGGAAAACATTACAGTGATGGTTACCAAAGGCCGAGGGCGGGGTCGGGGAGGGGAGAGACGGTGTTCAGGGTATACACTTACACTCGAGACAAATAATTCCGAGAGCGCGAACATGAAGCACAGGGGTTACAGACAATAAAACTATACTAGAAACATTAAACTTGCCAAGAGGTGATACCTTATTTGTTGCCACCACTAGAAGAGATGATAATTCTGTGGCATAACAGAGGCTAACTGACGCTACAATGGCCATCACGCTACAGTGTAAATGTATCAGATAAATACGTTGTACGTCTTAAATGTACACAGTTATATGTCAATCATATCTCGAAAATGGATAAATAAAAATGAAGCCTTAAACAGTTTTAAGTAGTAAAGTAAAATGTACCCATTCATAAGTGTGTCCTTATGTCTTTAGATTATAATTTTAGACAACATTTTTGTATCCTAATTTAAGTTTTAAAGGCTTCATAAATCAAGGTGTCACCTAAGATGATGTTTTGTAACAAGTAACATTTGCAGAGATGTTCTCAAGCTTCCAGCTTTCCTGGTGTGGCAAGGCACACAGTGCATATTAATTCAGGTGGTTAATCTCTCAAACACCTCCCCTGCCACCCAAAAACAACAAAAAAAGCCAGGCAATAAACTGTCATTGGTTTCTCAGGAAAACCAGGAAAAAAAGTCATAAATACATTTCTTTGCCTGTTATATCTACTTATATTTTTGTTTCTCCTTTGTTTTTTAAATATTCCTGTGGTTGTTTTTTCAGTGCATACTAAGGGTAGAGCTATGGTTGAAGACTTTTGAAACTACACAGTAGCCACTGGTTCTCTCTCCTTTATAAACTCTCAGATGCAATGTCCCAAGATGGATCCATTTCCTATATGACTCTTCCAGCGACAATAAGTGACGACTGATCTCAGAAGATTTTCTCACAGCATACGAACACTTATTTCTCTTTGGTATAATTCCTCAGAGTACGAAGCTTCCCCTGTTCAGAAGATTTTCCCCAGGAGTTACATTCAAAAGGTCTTTTCCCAGTATGAGTTCTCTGACAGTGCCTGAGACAAGTTCACATGCAAAAGGCTTTGGCCCATTTCTTACGCTCAAAGGGTTTCTCCCCAGTATGAACACTCTGAGGCTTGGAAAGGAATGAATGAAGGCAGAGAGACTGTCCACATTCACTAGATTCACGACGTTTCTCCCTCATGTGAGCCTTCCCATATGGAATCAGGGAGGAGCTATAACAAAAGGCTCTCTGATATTCTTATACTCAAACGGTTTTTCTCCAGCATGGATCCTATTAGGCCAGACAAATAAGGGTGAATGAAGGCCTTTCCACATTCACTGTACTCTGGGGCCCTCTCTTGTGAGAACCCTCACATGATGAGTGGAAAAACAGTTGCCACAAAAGGTATACCCACATACTTTGCACTCCAAGTATGACTGTCTTTGGAATGGGAAATGTTACTTGGAACAAAAGCAGAGCAGACACAAGATACTTGCCCACATTCTTTGCATTCATAAGGCTTCTCAATGTGAATGTGCTATTGCTGCATGAGCCTGACCACGCCTGTGGTTCTGCTGAGCATAAATCCTCATGGGCTGACTCGGGCCCACCCTCAGGAGAAAGGCACATCAACGTTTGTTAAAGCCATCCCACATTTCTTCCACGTGCAGAGATTCTTGCCTGTGTAGATCATGGACGCTTTCCCTGGTGCGTGTGAGTTCTGTTTATGAAAAGCATCTACCAGAGGATTGCTCCAGTAATTGCTGGAGTGCAGACTGTCACCTGTTCTCACACCGCTGTATTCACAGCTCATCCTCCTGAAGACTCTCCTTGTGGGAAACTGTCCCTGGGCTCCAGGGCCCTTCTTGCATTTCTGATTTCTAGTTTGCTCCAACCCAGAGTCCCAGAGTCAACTGACCCTGGAGCAACATTCCCTCCAACAAGGGCCACTGGGAGGCAGAGGCTTTACGGCCTCAGTTGTGCTTTCCAGCCCAGTGGGAATCCAATACCCAAAAGGACCCTGTGGCGATGACAGCAGAGAATAAGCTCCTGACATGCCCACCTGGCTTCTCCCCACGGCGAGGGGCCGGGTGCTGCCTGGGAAGTTCTCGCCACCCTCTCCGCAAGTGAAGGCTGTCTCTGATGTACAAGATCTGCAGTGCTTTACAAATGAAGCCTGGGTTTTCTCTTCTGAAGATTCCATTCCATCACTTCTGCATCTGGTCGAGGTTTACACTACACCCGAAATCTCTCCCCATGATTCACCTGCTGGGAGTTCCCTGTGGCTCAGCCAGGGGCCAAACTGTCTTTCAAGACTGGGCCATGCATGTCGCAGGGGTGAGCTGGGTGGGTGGAGGGCTCAGCCTGGGCAGTTCTCATCTGCGGCTGGCTCACAGGAACCCCCTGCTCAGAAGGTGCAGCCACACCCACCACTCCGTGCCAACAACCTGAAGGAAGAGAGATGTGGCTGAAGCGCACGTTCAGCTGGTGGCCTCCAGTAACAAATGTGTGTCCGATACAACTGGCAATGGGTCTGTGGGACGGTGGGCCTCACATGGGGCCCAGGATCAGGAGGAGGAGGGGCCTCTGACGCTTACAGAGGAAGGGAACCTCAGAGGAGGGGATACCAGGATGGGGCACAGTGTGGCCAAGGGCTCTCTGAACCACACCATGCATTTGGTCTCCAAGCAAGGCTCTTGGTTCCCTGTGCCAGGTGAGTGCTGTGAAAAAGGGTCTAGCCAGGGCCAGAAAAACCTGGCCTGAGAGAATATCAAACCTGGCCCAGAATAGAATATCTGGCCTGATAGTGTTTAAGGAAAATGTAAGGATATGCGCACATCTCATGACATGTTAAAAGAAACCCAATGCTGTGGAGCGCTGCATGGAGGAGCAAGAGGTCAGATAAGATGTGCGACTAGAAAGGGGGGTGGGATGGTCAGGTACCTAAGGGCAGAGCAGAAGTGACAAATGAGCAAAGCATCAAAGCTGGGGAAGGAGACACTATAGACACAGAGCAAATTGCTGTTATAAAGCAAAGCCAGCCCTGATGCCCGCACCTCCGCTCACCAGGCCTGGGCCTCCTCCAGGTCTTCTCTGACCAGATCCGTGTCTACCTCCTCAGGCACCCCAGGCTCCCCTCTGGCTCCAGCTGGGTAGCCCCATGAGACCTGGAAACTGCAAGTCCTAATGGGAAAGAACAGCTGATGAGGGCCAGTACTGACCCTGGGAGACCCCCTTCACAGAGAAGATGGCAGAAGGGGGCAGAACCCGGGGCACAGAGAGGCCAGGGATCTGGCATGTCGGGGGCAGACTGTAAGACTTCTCATCCCCAAATACTTCATCTCAAAGCTCCCGGCAGCAGAGGTTGGGGCGGCTCTGGGAGAGGAAGGAGATGCCCCTCGCCCAGCCCTGGGACTCACACTCTTACTCCAGGGAACAAGGAAAGAAGCTGTGCCATGACACAACTGTGAGACAGAACTGCCTGTGAGAAAAAACAACACCCAGCTCAGGAAACTGGGAATCACGTCCCTTTTAACGCCTTCCAGCTGAGTGCTGGCTGGGTTTAAACACTATTTTATAATGAACAGAAAATAATTTTGTTCATTAGAAAATAATGAAACCCTGTGGGATGGCACTTCTGAGGGCAGGTTGTAAAAATATCAGTTTCTCTCCTGGATGCTGTCTCTTGCCTGTCATCTCAGAAATCAGCTGCCTTGTGACCTGCCTAAAGGAGAACACAACATGGCGAGAAACTGAGGCAGGGCTTCAGCCAACAGCCTCCTGATCACGTGCATGACCTTGAAGGGAGATTCACCACCAGTTGAGCTTTCAGATCAGATGGAAACCCTGGGCAGCTTGCCAGCAAGGTCATGAAAGACCCTAAGCTAGGGGTACCCAAGTAGAATATGCCTGACTCTTTACCCAAAGCAACTGTAAGATAAATGCTTGTCTAGTCAGTGCACTAAGCTTTGGGGTGATTTGCCAGGTAGCAACAGATAACTAAAAGAGGGACTTACCCAGCGATGACACAAGTGCGAAGTTCTCCAGCATCACATCGCGGTACAGGAGTCTCTGAGCTTCCTCTAGCAGCTCCCACTCCTCCCGGGAGAAATACACGAACACATCCTCGAAGGTCACACCGCCCTGCCACGATGGGGACAGATAAGCTGGCAGGGAGCATCTCTCCCCAGAGCACCCCAGGTCCCTCTCTTCCCCAGTCTCCCAACTCAGAGGAGACGCCCGACTTTGCACCACACTGGTAGTTGCTCTCTCCTTTTTTCCCTCTGATTACTGTGTGCAGCCCAGAGCAAAACCAGGCAAGTGGGTAGAAAGAAATACTTCCTAAGCTAAGTACAGTATGACGGGCCTCAAACTCTCTCCTGCCCGCCTGTTGTCCTGGTGTCATCCAAACTGGATCTCCCAGGTGAGCTCGCGCTCACCTTCTCCCACCAGTCCCCAGGACTTGGGTCTTAAAGCTATTGGCTCACAATCCCCCCGGGGCTCCCTGCCTCACTTCCACAGCCTCCTCTGTGCAGCCAGAGGAAATCTATGTAACGAAATGCCCTCCACCTTCTCTCCAAACTTTCAGAAGGGAGGTCTAGCTCCTCTGGCTGTCATTCCAGGTCCAATGTAGACCCTGATCACTCCCAACTCAGGCTCACCTCTGAGAGTCGGCACATGGCACCGAAATTTACTCCCGTGGTTTTCAGTTTAGGAATCTATTCATATGCCTGAATTAGGTACCCTACCCCAGAAGTGACTCCCTCCAGAGACCTGAGACCAAGAACCGGAAGAAGGGAAGGCAGAATCCCAGGACAAACACCAGCAGCTATCGCCAGGAGCGCGGACTCTGAGGGCGTGGCTCTGGATGACCCTCCACTCACCTGCGCCGGGTTCATCAGTGCTGCCGCACCTGCCACTGCCACGGGACACAGTGGACGGAATGGGGCCCCGAGAGGCGGGAGACCAGGGCAGAGACACCTCGGGCCGCGCCTCAAACTCCGAACCTCGCTATAAAATGAAGTCAAACAACAACAACAAAATGACGTCAAATGCCCGAAAGGCCCAGGCCGCCGTCCTCGGGGCCCTTGGTGACGGAGCGCGGGTGGAGGCCTGCAGAAACGTGCAGTCTCGGCGCAGCCTGGCAAACGCGAGGCGCGAAGTCTCCTGTCCCATAGACGGGGACACAGTGTCACGGCGAAGGAGCCGGAGCTGGGGCGTCACGGCTCCGATGGGGTGCGGAGACAGGCCCGCTATCTCGCTCGCCTTCCCCGCCCAGCCCTAGAGACACGGTCCCGGAGCTACGCTCCGGTCCACGTGGTCGCCTTTCAACCATCAACCGCTCCCGGAAAGAGGCTCTACTGCAACGAGACAGGAAGTCCCGCCCCGACGCCGCCGGAAACGCCCCTTCCCGGGCTGTGATTGGCCCAGGTGTGAAGGCGGAAGTGCCGATGGCATCCGCCTCTGTGCAACCCCAGCCTGTGCCCACGCGCTTGCGCCATTTCCCTTCTCCTTGGCGACTGCCCCTCGGCACCACGCGAAGAGACTGGGAGATAACTTGGCTTCACTTTTCCTAGTACAGGGCGGGGCTTCCTCTTAAAGGACAGTGTCCAAATTGCCATAGGCCTGGGGACAATGCCCCGCTTTCTCTGATCACTGCAGGACTTAGGGCCCCAACCAGACGCAGGGCATGAGGAACTCGGGCTGGTGCTGAGCTCACAAGCTATGGATAATTCTTAAAGAGATGCGAATGCCAGACCAACTTACCTGCCTTCTGCAAAATCTATATGCAGGTCAAGAAGCAACAGACAATGGACACGGCCCAACAGACTGGTTCAAAATCGTTTCCAGCAGTCACGTATGGATGTAAGAATTGGACCATAAAGAAGGCTGAGCGCTCAAGAATTGATGCTTTTGAGCTGTGGTGTTGGAGGACTCTTGAGAGTCCCTTGGACTGCAAGTGGATCAAACCAGTGAATCCTAAAGCAAATCAATCCTGAATATTCATTGGACGGACTGAGGCTGAAGCTCCAATACCCTGGCCATCTGAAGCGAAGAGCCGACTCATTAGAAAAGATCCTGATGCTGTGAAAGACTGAAGGCAGGAGAAGGGCATGACAGAGGATGAGATGGTTGGGTGGCATCACCGACTTGATGGACATGAGTTTGAGTAAGCTCTGGGAGATGGTGAATGACAGGGAAGCCTGGGGTGCTGCAGGCCACGGGATCCCAAAGAGTTGGACACGACTGAGTGACTGAACATTACTACTGTCATTAGTATTAACATGGGGCTTCCCTGGTGGATAGGACAGTCAAGAATCTACTTGCAATGCAGAAGACCCAGGCTCGATCCCTGGATTGGAAAGATCTCCTGGAGAATGGGGCTTCCCTGGTAGCTCAGATGGTAATCAATCTGCCTGCAGTGTGGGTCTGAGACACAGGTTCGATCCCTGGGTCAGAAAGATCCCCTGGAGAAGGGAATGGCAACCCACCCCATGAACAGAGGCGCCTGGCAGGCTGCAGTCCATGGGATTGCAGACACAACGCTTTCACATACAAGGCTGTGAAAGGCTAAGCCATGGATACCTCTTTGCAAGAATGTTGGCATTATTTATTGAAAATATGATTCCTTGACTTGGCAAGTAAACTCTAAGATACTGGGACTTCCCTGGTGGCTCAGATGGTAAAGTGTCTGCCTACAATGTGGGAGACCCGGGTTCGATCCCTGGGTCGGGAAGATCCTCTGGAGAAGGAAATGGCAACCCACTCCAGTACTCTTGCCTGGAAAATCCCATGGACGGAGGAGCCTGGTAGTCTACAATCCATGGGGTCGGACACAACTGAGTGACTAGACTTTCAAACTTTTCAAACTCTCAGGTACTGATTAAATGCTTTACATAAAAAGCACACATTTGTATGTAATATTTTGCATAGTCCTTTTTTTCTATCCATATTTAGTTATCTCTAAAAAGCAGGTAGACTTCTTAAACTACAGGTAGGCACGGTGCCCAAAGAGTTGCTTTATTACAATTAAGAGTCTGATCTTGGGAACATCAGGACTAAGTGCCCTCAGGTCCAAGTGGAGTGGAGTTGATGGTTTCACGTTTATGACATGGTGACATATCATCAAGTTCCCAGTAACGGGGCCTCCTTCTTGCCCTCCTGTCCTCTTCTTCTGACCCTAAGGACTGGCAGACTTGGGTACAAATATGTGATGATGAGATGGCCCAGCTGGAAGCTCAGAGGCTTTTCAGGTCATCAGGACCTGTCCTCATCAAGACATCATTGCCATCAACCTACCTTCTGAACCTACAGCACCCAAGGGAGCACTAAGTCCTGGGGAGGTTTGAGATTGAGAAACACTGAGAAGATTCCCAGAAGGGTGCACAAATGCAAGAACAATTAAGACACGCATCCACAACCACTTCTGCCTGTATTCATCTGGCCACAACTCATTCACATGGTCCCAGAGTTAGCTGTTAAGGAAAGCTGGGACATGCTGACCTCCTAGGCATCCAAAAAGAGACAATGGGGTTTGTTAGTCATCTAGTCGGTTTATGTTGCAATCCATTAATTTGGTTACCAGACATATTATTTCTCCTATGTATTCTACACAGTCATCCTTTTATTATTCCAACAACTCAAAACCCTATCTAATTACTGAGCCTGTTAGAATTTCTAGGATGTGTTGTTCTTGTACCATGTTCAAATACTGTTCCTTAATACCAGGAAACTATTAACACAAAATAAATCATCTCCAGTCACATACAACATAGTGGGTCCAGGACATAGTGGAAGGATATACTGAAAATGTTTCTCAAAAAGAGAATGAAATAGTAGATAACTAACCCACACATAACACAACACTGTAAAGCAACTATACTCCAATGAACTACATTTAAGGCCAAAGGAAAATGATCCCAGGTGACAGGTCCACGGTGACAGAAGGACCAAAGATCCAAGAAAAGGACACCTCTGAATAAATGCAGTTAATTCATTATCTATGTAAAACATGAACAATATCTTGTTGAGGAGAACAATGAAATTACCACGTAATCCTCAATAATATTCATTACATCGTGCAAAAGGTTAAGATATTAACTTATACTTTGTTGTGTTAAAGACATGTATTATAATTTTTAAGCTTAAACACTAATAAAACAGAAGTATATACATTACCAACTAAAAGTGAAGTTTAGAATGTAAATAATCTACAGAAATTTTTAAAAGAATGTGTAAGACACAGAACTGAAGCAAAGATAAGTACAATAGGAAGATGCATTTTAAATCAAATATGCCAGCTATCACATGAAATGTATATGTAATAAATGTTTGAATTGGTCGTCAGTAGTTTTGAGTAGGCTGAAAACTATCCAGCAATATTCAGTTTATAAGTCACAATTTTGAAGATATGTTACAGAGATAAAGCAAATAAAAATTTGGAAAATAAATATATTAAGTTATTAAATAAAATCAAAATACAAAAGTGTGTATTTGCATCTGAAAAATAGATTCAGGGAAGAAAATAGCAGGAAGACATTTTAAAATTTGTATACAATCTTAAACATCAATTTATGTAAAACAATTTTACTCTAAGAATAAAAAGTTACATCTATAAATTGAAACATCTTAATGCTATCTCAGTTATTTTTATAAGGCAGGAATAACATTGGTAAGGTTCTACCAGGTTCATACACCAAGATGAATAAATCTGGCCTGATAAGATACATATAGAACTGCATACACTAAATGGAGGATGTTTTCTTTTTAGCACAAAATAAATATATATAAAACTGACAATACACAGACCATAAAAAAAAAAAATCTAATTTGCACAGGATGAAATAAAACAGGACACAGATTAGTAACAGAAGATGTGAATGAAAACATCTAAAGATGTGCTTAAAATTGTTACAGAATAACCTATGCCTGAAGGAAGCAAAGATCATCAAAATTTGCTTTTTGAAAATAATCACATACTCAATGCCAACTGGAGAGGGCTTTTATAAGCAGTATAAAGGGCAGAATTCCAACAGGCTAGGAGAAAAGGACACTATCTGGCCTTATCTTGAGAATATGGGTTTGCACTAGTCACCTGCCTTCTCTGCACCTCAGTTTTCTAATCATTAAATTGAAGAGGGTCTCTATGGTCCTTTGAAGTGCTCAAGTCCTATTATTCAAAGCATAATTTTGCTGTTTTTAAATCATTATAAGATATTCAACTTGAAACTTTGCTTTACAATGTATCAAAGCTAATGACATCCCTACATATTCTCATGAAGTCCAGTTAATGAATTCCATTAAATGGAATCTCCAGGCCAAAATGGTTTCACCAGAGAATTCTACCAAATATTTAGAGAAGAAAGAAAACCAACTCTCAAAATCTCAACCAGGCTGGGAGGGAAAAAGGGAAAAACACTCAAAGGTCATTTTGGGAGGCCAGTATTATTCAGACAGCAGTGCCAAAAAAAATAGGCCAATATGCTCACGATTTTACACGTAAAATTTCTCGACAAAATACTGGCAAAAAAAATGTGTGTGTGTGTGTGTGTGTGTGTGTGTGTTCCATATTCTGTAACTACAGGGTTTGCTGCAGAAATGCAAGGCTGGATCAACATTCAAATCCAGTCAGACAATCCATCATATACACAGGCTACAGAAGAAAAGTCATATGATCTCATCAGCTGAAAGAGAAAAGGTATTTGACAAAATTCAACACCAATTTGTAATGAAAGGTCTTTGCAAATAAGGAGGGAAACCTACCAAACTTGGTTTTAAAACATCTATATAAAAACCCATACTGTCCTCTTATTTAATGATCAAGCAACACTGAATGCTTTCCCCTTAACATTAAGAACAAGACATGGGTGTCCTCTTTCATCATTTCTATTCAACATTGTACTGAAAATTCTGGCTAGCAGAATAAAGAAAGAAAAAGGAAATAAAAGGGATACACCTAAGGAAGAAGAAATAAGATGTTCACTATTCGCAGGTGTTATTCGCTCAGTTGTGTCCAACTCTTTGTGACCCCAGGGATTGTAGCCCACCAAGTTCCTCTCTCCATGGATTTCCCAGGCAAGAATACTGGAATGGGTTGCCACTTTCCTGCTCCAGGGATCTTCCCAACCCAGTGATTGAACCTGGGCCCCCTGCATTGCAGGCAAGTTCTTTACCATCTGAGCTGAGCTGCAGATAGATAACTTATTGCTTATGAAGAAAATCCTGAGGAATCTGCCAACAAAAAACTTGCTAGAACTAATAAATGGGTCCAGCAAGGGCATACATAGTCAACATATAAAAATTAATTATATTTCTCAATAACAGTAATGACAATGATAAAACTGAAGTTAAAAACTCAATAAAAACCTAACAAAATATGCTCAGCATCTGTAAGCTGAAAATTATAAAACACTTATGAAATAAATCAGAGATCCAAATAAATGAAGAGACATACCATGTTCATGGAGTGGAATACTCAACATAATAAAGACGCCAAATCTCACCAAAAATGATCCATAGATTAATGGAATTTCTATAAAAATCCCACAAGATGTTTTTAATATATAGACCAGCACATGTTAAAACTTAAACAGAAAACCAAAGGAAAAATTGACATGGGAAGCTAAATCAATTTTAAAAACTATAAAGAAAAAAAAACTATAAAGATGGAAGTACTTTATCCAATTTTAAGATTTAATGATAGCTACAGTATTCAAGATAATGTATTGACAGAGGTTTAAATACACAGATCAGTAGGATAAGATAAAGAACTCAGAAACAGTCCAAAAATTAATATGCCCAACAGATTTTTTTTTTTTCCACTAAGTTCAATTCAATAGAGGCAGGATAGTCTTTTCAACTATTCAAATGTGCCAGAACAACCAAACACCCTTAGGCAAGAAAAACACAACCTAAACTGCACATGGTTAACACAAAAAGTAACTCAACATGTATCAGAGATTTAAGCACCTAGAGCTTGCTGGACTTCTTAGACAAGCATGAAGAGTGGCCTTCACAATAACGCCATAGATTAACACAACAGAAATGACATGGCCTACAATGGCCATACAAAACTAGACATGTAGTCATTTGACAAGCCCTGAGAAGCGTTCAGAGTGAATACATGATTATTTTTATGTCTTTCTGTACAGTATATTTCTTAATGTGAGGTAATAATACTATCACATGTTGCTTAAAAAAATAAAAGGAAGGAATCTCACAATGCCCTGACAAATGATATCAGTCACTGGTGCTTACACGGGACTAAGCAAGGCGACGCTTGTGGAGCTCACCTGTACGTGTACTAACACAAGCTCACTTCAATCGGCAAAATTCTAGTCACTCTACTTGACAGTGAGTCTTCACACCATCTTTTGTAAGATTAAAAATGAGATTTCTTCTCTGAATGTAGTGCTATCATTTAGCTTAGTTTAGCTGTGTGTTTTGTTCTGTTGTGGCTGCAATTCAACCTCTAGAAAATCACTGAAGTGTTTGTGAAGCCTAAGGAAGACTCAGAGGGAAGAACTGGGATTCATCTGGGAAGGTTGCACAGTTATACTGTCCTCCTCACCCTACGACAAATAAAAAGATAAACAGATTAAGTATGAGTGCCAGCTGGTTAAAGACACATGACACATTATGTTTCAAAAATACCAATCATTTCAGTAAAATGGGTTCATTCATACATACATCTTTATCTCCTTAAATATTAAAGTGTATTGTAAGTCAAGCCTGCATATTTCTCATAAAGATACAGGCTACTCAAGGGGAGAGACAATGCTGTAGAACAAAGGTGTGTGTGTGTTAGCTGCTCAGTCGTGTCTGACTCTTTGCAACCCCACAGACTGTAGCCCGCCAGGCTCCTCTGTCCATGGAATTCTCTGGGCAAGAATACTGCAGTGGGTTGCCAGTTCCTGCTCCAGAGGGTCTTCCCAACCCAGGGATCAAACCCGGGTCTCCTGCATTGCAGGCAGATAGATGCTTTACGGTCTGAGCTACTAGGGAAGCAAAAGTGACTTTCAGTGAATCTTTTCATATGCACCCTCAACTGTTTAACTCTCCTGACAGTGGACAGGAGCGCATGTGTATACAAGGTAAAACAAAAGGAACGAGGTCCTCTGATGTCTGCAACAACACTCCTCTTACCTTAGGTAAACTAAGGGATAACAAACTGCCACAGGCTCGGCATGGAAATCTGAAAGCTGTGTTTGTACTTCTTCTCTTCCATGTCTCTTCCTCTTTTGTTTAAATATCCCTGAGATAATTTTGCAGTGTAAACTGAGGAGGAAGATGTGCCTGAAGGCTTTGCTAAGTGCACAATAAAGACTGGCTCACTCTCCCGTGTGAATTTTCAGATATAGAATAAGTTTCTAGGCTGACTCCATTTCTAACATGATTCTTTAGATGACAACTGATATCCTGCAAATAGGTTTTCTCACAGGGAAGAAAAATGAGCAGATTTCTCTTTGGTATGAATGATCAGATTCTGAGTAAGATGTTTCCTTGGCAAAAGATTTTCCTCAGGGGTTACATGCAGAAGTCTTTCCCCAGAAAGAGTTCTTAGAGGTTCAACTCTAAATGTGGAACGATTTAAGTGTGCAGGGTCTTCCCACATCTGTCACACTGACAGGGCTTCCCCCAGTATGAACCCTTTGACGCTGAGTGAGGGACGGGCTGCGACTAAAGGCCTTTCCACACTCACTTCACTCACATGGCTTCTCTCCAGTGTGGATGATGGAGTGTCGAACAAGGCTTGAGCTCCACCAGAAGGTCTTCCTACACTCCACGCATTTGTAGGGCTTCTCTCCACTGTGAATCCGCTGGTGGCTGTTGAGGTATGCTCTGCGGTTGAAGGCTTTCCCACACTCCGTGCACTTGTAGGGCTTCTCTTCACTGTGGATGGTGAAGTGCCGGCTAAGGCTTGACCGACTGCTAAAGGCCTTCCCACATTCTTTGCATCCATAGGGTTTCTCTCCAGTGTGGGCCCTTTTATGCAAGATGAAAGTGGAGCAGTAGACGAAGGCCCTTCCACACTCGGTGCACACATAAGGCTTCTCCCCGGTGTGGGTCCGCTGGTGCTCCTTGAGGTATGACTTGCGGTAGAAGGCCTTCCCGCACTCGAGGCACTTGTAGGGCTTCTCCCCAGTGTGGATCAGCTGATGCGTGGTGAGCTGTGACCTGCGGTGGAAGGCCTTCCCACACTCACTGCACTCATAGGGCTTCTCCCCGGTATGGATCAGCTGATGCGTGGTGAGCTGTGACCTGCGGTGGAAGGCCTTCCCACACTCACTGCACTCATAGGGCTTCTCCTTGGTGGGGATCAGCTGATGCGTGGTGAGCTGTGACCTGCGGTGGAAGGCCTTCCCACACTCACTGCACTCATAGGGCTTCTCCCTGGTGTGGATCCGTTGGTGTGTTGTGAGCTGTGACCTGTGCTGGAAGGCCTTCCCACACTCACTGCACTCATAGGGCTTCTCCCTGGTGGGGATCAGGTGGTGCTGGAGGAGGTGTGTGCTCTTGCTGAAGGCTCTCCCATACTCTGTGCATCCATAGGGCTTCACTCCAGAGTGAAGCTGCTCGTGTCGAAGAAGGAAGCCATGTGTGTTAAAAGCTTTCCCACATTCCCCACACTTACAGGGAAAGTTCCCTTCATGAGTCAGGGGTCCTTTCACCAGCCCACGTGACTCCCGTTCATAGAGAATGTCTCCTGGAGGGACTCGCTGCTGTGCAGTCCTCGAGGGCAGACAGTCATCTGTCCCTAAACCATGATGATCAGGGTTTACTTTCCCAGGGAGTTCCTTCCCCTGGGGGCCTGTCCCTGGTCTTAGGGGACCTTCCCGCATCTCCAATGGCTTATCCACATCCTTGGTTTGCCCCAGCTGGGAGTGCCCTGAGGCCCGCTGAGTTGGTCGTTTCTGGGGCGAGACTTCCTCAGATGGGGCTGGGTGGGAAGGGGCAGGCTGTGGGGTCTCAGGTTTTGTGTTGTCACCTGGAGGGAAGACAATACACAAAAAGGCTCGTAAGTGATGGCAGTGTAGAAGAAACGAAATCACCGTGGCAGTGAGAGTAAGATGAAGACAGTGGCCGTCTTTTCAGCCTGCTGTCTTTTCAGGTCTCTGAAACTCAGGTTTGCAATTTCTTTCTTTCTCCTGCTTGAATTCTTGAAAATTTTAAAGGGAAAGCCCAGGGGGAGAGTATGGACAGGGGACAGAATGTCTGGAGACTAGGAGGGCAGACAGAGGGATGATGACACCGCGTGTGGTGAGTCTGCTCCAAACCACAACACCTCATGGCGCTCTGCACAGGGGAGCCAGCGAAGGGGCGCCTAGTGCTCCCAGATGGGACAGGAATGGGCTGTGGAGGCTTCCTGGTAAGGGCAGACCTACGGATGTGGTAGAGAAAATTAGGAGGTTCTTTCAGCCTTAGGAAAGAGAACGCACAAACGCATAGTCTTCCAGAACCAGGGAGCTGCCCTGCATGAAAACACAAGGTTGGAGAGAGGAGGGTTCCTGAGATGGGATTAGTGTCCTTACGAGAAGAAAGAGGAGACAGCTTGCTCCTTTTCTCTGCCACATGAGGACAGAATGAGAAAGCTGTCATCTGCACACAGAGGAGCGGGCCCTCCTCAGCCGGGATCTGCCAGCACCTTGATCCAGGTCTTCCCAGACTCCTGAACTGACAGACACAAAAGTCTGCTGCTTGAGCTGCCTGGGCTGTGGCTTTCTTTTTACAGCAGCCCTCGCTGAGACAGGAGGGCATGAGCAAGGTTCTCATACTGGAGTCTAGGGATGTTAAGTGCATTATGTTCAAAAAGAAATGAATGAGCAGAGAAATAATTTCATTCCTACATCAATCAGTCAAGGTCATTCATGAATCAGTGATGACAATGAGCCCATAGAACGATGAAGTGAAACCTGTACCCGGGCTCCACCCAACAGAAGTTAGAGGTCATGTGAGTATTATGGCCTCTGACCACAAAAACCTAGGCCCGAATTCCAAAAGAACTCAACGCTAGCTTTATGGCATCTGGCAAGGTACTCAAATGTCATAGGCCTTCATTTTCCTCTTTTGAAAATTAAAGCTAAAGCGAGAACTTGTCTTGTAGGACTGCTGTGAAGATGAAGTGACACACCGCCTATGCCATGCACAGCAGAGGGCCAGACACAGGGCAAAACGTCAATCAGATTTAACTTTTCATTATGGATTAGTCCAGTATGTGCACTGGGACCTAACCAGGAAGCATGCAAATTGAAGGTGGGAGACCACGAATGTGTGGGTTAACCTTGGAGAGTTATTTAAGAACAAAAAGATGATCCTGTATGCAGGGCAGCAATGGAGACTCAGGCACAGAGAACAGACATGTGGAAACGGGGGCAGGGAGAGGGTGAGAGAGCAGTACTGGAACACAGACATCACCGTGTGGAAAACAGCAGCTGGCGGGAGGCGATGATGGAAGCCACACACAGGACACTCCATGACAGGGGAGGGTTAAGGATGGAGCAGCACAAGGGCCAGGCTCTATTTTTGACATAAAGACGGGCTGAGGCCTCGGGGCCTGGGGAGAGGCTGTGGGAGACAGGACAGACAGACAAAGGGGCACAGAGCAGAGGCAGGGAGACCAGCCAGGGCGTGCTGGCACCACCCAGGCAGAAGCCAAAAGCCTGGACTGACAGTGTGGGGACGGGTCTCACACAGCTGGTGGAGGTGATGGACTAGAGATGTGCGTGTGCAACGGACAGGGTTTGGTGCCTCCTGGATGGAGGCGCTGGTGGAGACAGGGGTGCCGAGGAGCCGTCTGAGGTGCGCCTGCCTCCTGACCTGCACGCGAGGCAGGAGGAGTGGGCAAGGTCCGAGCTCTCTCTCGGGCGTGTTCAGTGTGAGGTGCCCTGAGGTTTAGGCAAAGAGGACAGAAGACAAGAGCAAGGGGGTGCATCTGTCCGCTCAACGCGGGGAGTGTCGGTGGTGGAGAAGGTGAGAATGGCTCCTGCTGTCCAGGAGGAAACGTGAGACACTGCCCTGACTCAAGGGCAGTAGTCCCATGACACCAACAGCTCAGGTGTGCTGAGCCCTCCATGGTCAGGCGCAGTGAGGGGCACTTCCACACACAATCCAGTACATCCTCTAACCCCCAATGAGGCAGAAACCATGACAACTGCAATTTCCCAGAAGCGGACAGAGCGTAACAAACCACGCTCAGCAAACCGCGTCTTTCCTCTGCGTGGGCACACCCAGCCTCTGCTCCCGGCCCCGGGCGCCACGACAAGGGCGAGCCTCGGGTGAGTGCGCTGTGCGGGAGCGCCGCGCGGGCGGCTGCGGCACCGCCCCTCCTTCTCCGCCGCCCTCCGCGGAGGCGCCAGGGGCCCTGGCGGGCCCACACCACGGCGGGAGGCAGCCTCCCTGAAGACCTGCCTGCTCGCAGACCCCACGGACCCACGCAGTCCTTGGCTCAAGAAGAACACGTTTCCGTACACTGTGCCATGGACATTCGTTTGAGCAGCTAGGTTTACCTTGGCCAAACTCACATACAAAGACCACGGAACATCCTTGGGCCACAAGGCTGTGTGCTGTGTTACACTTAGTCTTTAAGCCCAAGCTCATGGAGCCAAGAGCCTGAACTTACCTGACACATCCCACACCTCCCAGCAGCGTCCCAGGGCAGGGCAAGCACGGGTTCGAAGGCTGCAGGGATCCCCCGGGCCCAGAGTGGCCGTGACAAGAACATTCTCACAGAGCGGACGGGCTGCGGCCCCCGTGAGGTGTGCATGCTGCTGTGAGCCCCAGCCAGCTGTGGGTACTCACCCGAGCAGGAGCTGGGGGTGGGCCCTCTCCTTGATGTCTGTGACTCAGGGCCGGGCTCCACTGGGGAGATCAGCTCTGGCTCAGGCAAAGGACATCCTGTTCACAGAGGAAAAAAGACAACGTGGGGAATATGTAGGAAGAAGAAAGAAGCCTCTCAACCGAGACCAGGACTGCAGGGTTTGGAAGAGACCCCAACATGTGGCTGCTCCCCTCCAGGCAAACAGAACCCTGCACCTGGGAAACATGTGAGACCACCACCCTCAGTCCCCAAAGACGGCAGATGTGACTGCCAGCTGCACAGACAGGACCCCTCCCCGATCTCCATCCCCAGAACCCCGCACTGCTCAGACTATTTCCTGAAGACTTTACCTAATTCAGTGGAGTCAGGGTCCTCCGCTGCCTCCCTGAACACCAGGAACACCCAGGGTGTCCCGTTACCAGCACAGAACAGGTCAGACAAAGTCTGTGGGGAGAGGTCCAAGTACCAGTGGACTTAAATGCTCCCCAGGTGCTGGCGGCCAACCTGGCAGGCTATAGAGTCTGGTCTCCATCGTCCCACAGACGGCAGCTAAGGTCCACAGGTGACCCATGTCAGCTGCTCCTGCCCCCGGGAAGCATCTTGCGATGTCTGTGAGGCGACTGGCCTGAGCACTGGGACCAAGGATGTGGAGAAATAGACACCTGAGTTGGCATCCCCCACCTGGGAGCCAGCATCACCTCTGAGCTTCTTAGACAACAGGATACATTTCCTCTGGGGCACAGACTGCTTGAAGCTGGTCTGTCATGTGCAGCCAAACACACATCAACAAATGAGGGGGTCAGGGATGCAGATAAGTCGCTGGCGGAGGTACCGGGACCCACACAGAAAGTGCACCTGCAGATCCTACAGCAGAGCCCAGGACTCACCAGTCATCACTAGGCAGATGTTCACCCCATCTGCTTATGTGCTCAGGGACAGGGCAATGCAAATTAAGGAGTCCGCCCATTGGCTGTCAGGAGCCACGCCCCCTGTGACCTCAGGGCCTTTGCATGTGCTGTCTTGTCAGCTGGAAAGCTGTTTTTTCCCAGTTTGCTCCGACTAGCTTACTATTCATTCTTGGGGTCTCAGCTCAAATGTCACTTCCTGAGAAGATTTCACTGAACTGTGGCTTATCCCAGAGACCTTATCCCCTTCACAAAAATTAACTCAAAGTGGATCACAGATCTAAATGTAACACAAACCCATAAAACTCCTATAAGATATTACAGGAGAAAACCTAGGTGACTATAGGTATGAGATACCTTCCTAGATATAACACCAAAGGCATAACCCATGAAGGAAATGATGGATAAGTTGCACTTCATAAAAATTATAAACTTCTGCTCTGCCAAAAGATATGAGAGGACTAGCCACACACAGATAGCAGAAAATATTTGCAAAAGACATACCTGATAAAGGACAGTTGTCCAAAAATACAAATATTTCTTAAAATTAGACAGTAAGAAAACAATCCCATTTTAAAATGAGCCAAATACCTTATCAGACACCTCCCCAAAGGCAAGAGCAAAGACCTTAAAAGACATCTCACCAAAGACAATATACAGATGGCAAATAAGCATATGAAAAGATGCTCCACAGACTGTCATACGTTAAGTCGCTCAGTTCTGTCCGACTCTTTGCGACCCCATGGACTGCAGCACGCCAGGCCTCCCTGTCCATCACCAACTCTCAGAGTTTGCTCAAACTCGTGTGCTTCGAGTCGGTGATGCCATCCAACAATGTCATCCTCTGTCGTCCCCTTCTCCCGCCTTCAATCTTTCCCAGCATCAGGGTCTTTTCCAATGAGTTAGTTCTTCACATCCTGTGACCAAAGTATTGGAGCTTCAGCTTCAGCATCAGTCCTTCTGATGAATATTCAGGACTAATTTCCTTTAGACTGTCATCAGGGAAATGCAAATTAAAACTAGACACCAGTGCACACCTATGAGAAGGGGTAAAACAGGAACACTGACAACACCAAATGCTGTGGAGGATGCTGAGCTCCAGGAACCCTCATTCCACGCTGGTGGGAATGTAAATGATGCCACCATTCTGAAGTCTTGTGGGTTCTCAAAAAACTAAACATACCTTCACCACAGGGTCCATCAATCATAGTCCTCACTCTTTACCCAAAGGTCCTGAAAACCTACGTCTGCCTAAAAACCTGCATGCCTGCACACGGACATTTACAGCAGCTTTTCTCATAACTGCCAAAATTTGGAAGCAACCTAGATGTGCTTCCCTGTGGCTCAGCTGGTAAAGAATCCGCCTGCAGTGCGGGAGACCTGGGTTCGATCCCTGGGTTGGGAAGATCCCCTGGAGAAGGGAAAGGCTATCCACCCCAGGATTCTGGCCTGGAGAGTTCCGTGGACAGTCCATGGGGTCCCAAAGAGTCGGACACGACTGAGCGACTTTCACTTTCACTTTAGATTTCTTCAGTGGGTAAGTGGATGAACTATGGCACATCCAGGCAATATCATTCAGCATCAAAAAGCCATGAAAGGATGTGAAGAAACAGATGTCCGTTACTGAGTGAAAGAAGCCAATCTGAAAAGCCTAAGTACTATAAGATTACAGCTATATGACATTCTGGAAAATACAAATGAAGACAGTCAAAAAAGATCAGTGGCTGGTGAGGGTTGGGGGTGAACAGAGAGGACTTTTAGGGCCACAAAAATAATCTGTACGATACTATGGTGGATACATGTCATCCGTCCAAACTCATTGACTACCAAGAGTAAACCCTAATGCACACTAATGACTTCATGTCATTATGTGTTAATGTAGATACATCAGCTGTAACAAATGTACCATGTAGGGAGAACACAGATAATGAAAGAGGCTATGATCCCTTGGAGGAGGAAATGGCAGCCCACTCCAATATTCCTGCCTGGAGAATCCCATGGACAGAGGAGCCTGGTGGGCTACAGTCCATGGGGTCACAAAGAGTCGGACACGACTGAGCGACTCAACAACCACCAATGCACCAGTGCAGGGAGCAGACTGTGGGAGATCTCTGTACTTCCTCTCAATTTTGTGAACCTAAAACTGATTTTAAAAAAAGTCTTAAAAAAAACATTATTTACAGGTATAACCATATTCCAGGGACTATGCCAAGCAATTTAATTTAAATGCATTAAAAAAAATGAATTAAGTTTACGAACTAATTTAGAAAAGAAACGACATACGTATGTAAAATACTGAGTCTGTTCATTCAAGAACAAGGTAAATGTCTGCACAGATCTGTGTCTTTTTAGGTCCTAAGCAAAGTCCTATTTTGACCATCCTTGTGGACCGTGAGTGAAAGATTCTATTGCAGGATTTCCTTACAGCACCCACGTTAAGTACATACTGCAACAAGCACCATTTTACAGATAAAGAAACGGGGGCTCAGGCAGATGAAATGACCCGCTGCAGCCATGACATGAATGGAGGTCTACTCACCTCTGGCACCCGGCCTATTTAAGTACAAAGCTACCCAACACTGTCTCAGAAAATGCTGAGTCCAAGCGTATGACCATGACGAGGAGGGTGCTGACGTCATTAACGGCAGTGACAGCAGCAGGGTCCACGACGGCTAAACCTGCTCTCCTCACCGCGGGACTGCCGGCCATGTGAGGAAGACGCTGTGTTACTTCAGGAGACACTGCCTCTGCGATAATGGACCCACAGCAGGGTTCAGTCACTTGCCCAGGGACACACCGCTCATGGATAGGGCAGCAGAGCAGGGATTAGCCGCCAGGGGCCTAGCACCAGACCTGGTCTCCCAAGTGCTCCAGTAAGAGGGAAACGGCAAACAGTGGGTGTGAGGCCAGCAGCCTCAGACAAGTGGCTGTGGTGGGGAGAGGGTGACACGAGCAGGGGAGTCAGAGCTCAGGAAATGGGGCTGGAGGGAGGGGCAGGCCTGGGGACACCTGAATTCAGTATTTCACAAACTACTAAAAATAAAAACTTGGGGTGGGAATCCCACACCGTGATTGGATCAAATAGAGACATTTGTACAAACATCAAGTATCACTTACTCTTGTCAAGATTTCACAAAAGAAAGGACTCGTGCCACCAAAAAACGCAAAGGAGAGCTGTTCACGATCAAGATGTGCCTTTTGAGTGGATCAAGCTTTCTGAGGGACTCATGCCAACAGCCCTACATTCCTTACCTTCTGAGGACAGTGTGTGGGAGAATGACATGAGGAGAGCATGAACAGAGGCACAAGACAGACATCCGGAAGGAAACAGAGGTAAGGGGGGGTGCAGGCGTCAGAGAGCAAGCACTTGGAGACTTCCTTCCTTCTGTAAAGTAGCTGCAGCAGCAAAAGAAAAAGGAAGCACTGCAAAAAGAAAGCGACACGGCGAACCCACAGAGAGGCAGAACGGGAGCCCCAGAAGCCAGGGCAGAACACGCTTCTCTAAGTCACTGCATCGGCCCCTTAGGCAGCCCAGCGGGAATTCCGACCTCTGGGTTCTGTGAGATGCCCCCATTCCGTCCCAACACACCCTTCTCCTTTGGCTGTGACCAGAGGCAAATTAGGCTTCTGGTCCAACCCTCCCTCAGTGAGACCTACGAGGCCCAGGCAGGAAGGGGTGAGAACAGAAAACAATTGAAGCTCTGGGGGAGGAGGCTGGCTGGGCCGCAGAGGCTTTCTCAGACCGCTGGACCTGGAGCCAGAGGAAGAAGAGAAGCAGAGTTGGGGGCCTTACCCAGAGACACCAGGAGCCTGCAGGTCTCCAGCATCACCTCCCAGTACAGTGTCCTCTGCACGGGGCCCAGATGCCCCCACTCCTCCTGGGTGAAAGTCACAGCCACGTCCTCATAAGTAACAGGCACCTGGAAAGTCAACAGAGGCAGCGGGGTTGGTCTTGGGGCTCTTGGTGGGGTCAGAGCCCATTCCTCTCCATGGCGAAGACGCAGAGACCAGACACCTCCTACGGGCTGAGCTCGGCGCGGGACATAAGGAGGCGGCCACCACTCAAGGGTGACTGCAGCCACAGAGGAGACGGAAGCCTCCCATGTGGGAGCCAATGGAGAACGACACGAGGTCAGCACCGTTTGCAGGGGCTGTGGGGCACAGAGGGTTAAGGGCACAACGACGTCAGAAACATGAGAAAGAAAAAGGGTGAAAGTGTACACGAAATCCCAACAGCAATACTAATCACAGTGACAGCGCACAGGACCCGACGGCGCCCACCGCGCGCCTGCCTCACGGTGAGCACTTTGCATGTTTTGTTAAAGTGACTGGAAGTCCCCAGCTCTGAAGGCCCATTTCTGAGGTCTGAATTCAAAGTCCTAAATCAACACTTGCCTGTGGAATGAACGTGGGGGCCTCGCTTACTTTCTCTGAACCTTGAATAATTTCTGAGTCAATACAAAGACTCTCATTGAACGATAACACTTATGAGAACGAAAGAAAAACTATTTATAGCAGAAACACTGGGTGCTGGCCACATGACTGGCTGCTGACCCCCATGGGGTCAGTCAAATTCACATTAGTAATGGATCTGAGGCCCAGGAGCTCAACCAGCTCACCCAGAGTTTCCATGAGCTGAGATCAGAGGCAGGATTTAAACCCAGGTTCCCTTGACCCACTGGCAGAGTAAAACCCCAGTTAACGAAGACGTGAGCTGTTTTAAGCAAACTTCGAAGTTATATTCACTTCGGCCACCGCTGAAAGTAGTTCTGCAGACGTGGGCAGAAGAGCAGACTCATCATCGCCCACCTCACAGGAGCCTGACCAGGCGGTGATACCTCCATGAAGTGGACAGACCTGGACGGGCTCCCGTTGCTGTCTGAATCCTGGAGACTCCCAGGGAGAATCCACAGGAGCCATCCCTGCTCATCTCTACCTGAGACCTGACAGTACGTGTCCCGGAGGAAATGCCTCGGGACCAGGGACCAGGAACTGCTGAGGACGGTGCAGGCTGCAGTCAGGCCTCGGATGGGCTGTCTGTCTGTCCTGGCTGAGCAGGATGGAGCCTCCAGCAAATGAGCGCACTGTCTGGCCCTCCCAGGACACTCCAGCTGGAAATGCTCTCAAACGGTATTGCGGGAGTAAGACAGACAATCAAAGATCACTCCGTAAGGCGGTCTTTACTTCTGCAGAAGGGTGCGCTACAAAAGTCTGGGAGTAAGCACATGGAGTGGGAAATCTGCTGTTTTCGTTCCTAAAATGCAGGTTCCCTCCTCCAGCCGCTCACAGGCTGACAGTGACACAGTTACAATCTTCCTGGAGGCCATCTAAGTTTTTGATTGGATGATTTATAGTAACTATTTTCCCCACCCTTTTAGTGCTTTCCTCATGACCAGGATAAAGCCCGTGAAATTAGCCTGCCAAAACGTCCTGGTGAGGAAGGAGAATCAGGAAGTGAAAAGAACAAAGGATTGGCAACTAGCTGTCATTTTAGGAATCTTATTTATAAGCCGGTTATACACCTTTCTGTTAAAGTATCCTAAGAATGAACCACTTTTTATTTCTTATAACTTCTCCTTTGATAGAAAAGATCATATCTTCCTCACATGTCTCAGCAGATGGGGGAGTGGGGAGGATTCTGGCAATTGTATAGACCCTCTGAGGGCTTCCGGAACAACCAATATGCTTTTCTTTTGGTCCACACACTTCCACCTCCCGAAATGCTATGTTCCTGGCTCAGGCCAAAACTGTCTACCAGAAAGAAGCCTGCCTGGCTTGCAAAGTTTACTTTATGGGTATCATCTCCAGGCACTCCATGCACAGTTCCAGAGGAGAGAGTGAACATACAGGCTGTGGTGTGACCTACCGTTTGTTAGTTTCTGCTACTTAAGAGCTGCAATAGGGCCTCCCTGAGGGTCCAGTGGTTAAGAATCCACCTTGCAATGCAAGAGACATGGGTTTAATCCCTGGCCTCAGAAGATCCCTTCCCTTCACGCCTTGGAGTCACTAAGCCCGTGCACCACAACTACTAAGCCTATGCTCCCAAACAAGAAAAGCCACCACGCTGAACCGCAGAAAACTAATCAAACTGATCACATAGATCACAGCCTTGTTTAACTCATTGAAACTATGAGCCATGCTGGGTAGGGCCACCCAAGATGGATGACTTCTGACAAAACATGGCCCACTGGAGAAGGGAATGGCAAACCACTTCAGTATTCTTGCCTTGAGAACCCCATAAACAGTATGAAAAGGCAAAAAGATATGACACTGAAAGATGAAAGTCCCAAGGTGGTAGGTGCCCAATATGCTATTGGATAAGAGTGGAGAAAAAACTCCAGAAAGAATGAAGAGGCTGAGCAAAAGCAAAAACAAGGCCCAGCTGTGGATGAGTGGTGGTGGAAGTAAAGTGCGAGGCTGTAAAGAACAATATTGCATAGGAACCTGGAATGTTAGGCCCATGAATCAAGGCAAATTGAAAGTGGTCAAAAAGGAGACAGCAAGAATGAATATCTACATTTTAGGAATCAGTGAACTGAAATGGACTGATTTGAGTGAATTTAATTCAGATGACTATTATATCTACTACTCTGGGAAAAGAATCCCTTTAGAAGAAATGGAGTAGTCTTCATAGTCAACAAGAGTGCAAAATTCAGCACTTGGGTGCATCTCAAACATGACAGAATGATCTCTGTTTGTTTCCAAGGCAAACCATTCAACATCACAGTAATGCAAGTCTATGCCCCAACCACTAATGCCAAAGAAGCTGAAGTTGAACGGTTCTATGAAGACCTACAAGACCTTCTAGAACTAACACCAAAATAGATGTCCTTTTTATTACGGGGGACTGGAATGCAAAAGCAGGAAGTCAAGAGATACCTGGAGTAACAGGCAAGTTTGACCTTGGAGTACAGAATGAAGCAGGCCAAAGGCTAACAGAGTTTTGCCAAGAGAATGCACTGGTCATGGTAAACACCCTTTTCCAACAACACAAGAGAAGACTCTACACATGGACATCACCAGATGGTCAATACCGAAATCACTTTGACTATATTCTTTGCAGCCAAAGATGGAGAAGCTCTATACAGTCAGCAAAAACAAGACCTGGAGCTGACTGTGGCTCAGAGCATGAACTCCTTATTGCCAAATTCAGACTTCAATTGAAGAACGTAGGGAAAACCACTAGACCATTCAGGTATGACCTCAATCAGATCCTTTACAACTATACAGTGGAAGTGACAAACAGACCCAAGAAATCAGATCTGACAGACAGCGTGCCTGAAGAACTATGGATGGAGGTTCATGACACTGGACAGGCGGCAGTGGTCAAGACCATCCCCAAGAGAGAAAAAAATGCAAAAACGCAAAATGGTTGTCTGAGGAGGCCTTACAAATAGCTGAGAAAAGAAGAGAAGTGACAGGCAAAGGAGAAAAGGAAAGATATATCCATCTAAATACAGAGTTTCAAAGAATAGCAAGGAGAGAGAAGAAAGCCTTCCTCAGTGATCAATGCAAAGAAAGAGAGAAAACCAATAGAATGGGAAACACTAGAGATCTCTTCAAGAAAATTAGAAATACCAAGGGCACATTTAATGCAAAGATGGGCACAATAAAAGACATAAACAGTATGGACCTAATAGAAGCAGAGAATATTAAGAAAAGGTAGCAAGAATACACAGTCGAACTACACAAAAAAGATCTTAATGACCCATATAACCATGATGATGTGATCACTCACCTAGAGCCAGACATCCTGGAATGTCAAGTCAAATGCGACTTAGGAAGCATCACTACGAACAAAGTTAGTGGAGGTGATAGAATGATGCGTCATTCTGTGCTTTGAATGCCGTGAAAGTGCTGCACTCAATATGTCAGCAAATTTGGAAAACTCAGCAGTGGCCACAGGACTGGAAAAGGTCAGTTTTCATTCCAAACCCAAAGAAAGGCAATGCCAAAGAATGTTCAAACTACTGAACAATTGCACTCATCTCACACATTAGCAAAGTAATGCTCAAAGTTCTCCAAGCCAGGTTTCAACAGTACATGAACAGAGAAATTCCAGATGTTCAAACTGGATTTAGAAAATGCAGAGGAACCTGAGATCAAATTGTCAACAGCCATTGGATCATAGAAAAAGCAAGAGAGTTCTATAAAAACATCTACTTCTGCTTTATTGACTATGCCAAAGCCTTTGACTAAGTGGATCACAATAAACTGTGGAAAATTATTAAAAAGAAGGGACTACCAGGCCAACTTATTGGCCTCCTGATAAATCTGTATGCAGGTCAAAAAGCAATAGTTCGAACTGGACATGGAACAACAGACTGGTTCCAAATTGGGAAAGGAGTACGTCAAGGCTGTATATTGTTAATTATACAGTTAAATACTTAAATATGCAGTTAAATACTTATATGCAGAGTACATCATGTGAAATGCTGGGCCGGGTGAAGCACAACCTAGAGTCAAGATTGCTGGGAGAAATATCAATAGCCTCAGATACACAGATGACATCACTCGTATGGCAGAAACAAAGAGGAAATAAAGAGCCTCTTCATGAAAGTGAAAGAGGAGAGTAAAAAGCTGGCTTAAAACTCAACATTAAAAAAACTAAGATCACGGACAGCATCTGGTCCCAACACTTCATGGCAAATAGATGGGGAAACAATGGAAACTGTGACAGACTTTATTTTGGGGGGCTCCAAAATAACTGCAGATGCTGACTGCAGCCATAAAATTAAAAGATGCTTGCTCCTTGGAAGAAAAGCTATGACCAACCTAGACTGCATATTAAAAAAGAGACATTACTTTGCCAACAAAGGTCCGCCTAACCAGAGCTATGGTTTTTCCAGTATTCATGTACAGATATGAGAGTTGGACTATAAAGAAAGCTGAGTGCTGAAGAATTGATGTTTTTGAACTGTGGTGTTGGAGAAGACTCTTGAGAGTCCCTTGGACCGCAAGGACATCTAACCAGTCCATCCTAAAGGAGATCAGTCCTGGGTGTTCATTGGAAGGACTGATAATGAAGCTGAAACTCCAGTATTTTGGCCGCCTGATGCGAAGAGCTGACTCATTTGAAAAGACCCTGATATTGGGAAAGATTGAAGGCAGGAGGAGAATGGGACAACAAAGGATGAGATGGTTAGATGGCATCACCAACTCAATGGACATGAGTTTAGGTAAACTCTGGGAGTTGGTGATGGACAGGGAGGCCTGGCATGCTGCGGTTCATGGGGTCACAAAGAGTCGGACACAACTGAGCAACTGAACTGAACTGATGATGGTCAGCCACATATAAGACACATATTCTTTGAAGTTTAAAGTACCTCAAAATTTAGTAAAGTACCTAAAATTAAAACAAATTTAATTTTGTATATACGGTGGTCCCATACCAGACCACCTAACTTGCCTCTTGAGAAACCTGTATGCAGGTCAGGAAACAACCATTAGAACTGGACATGGAACAACAGACTGTTTCCAAATAGGAAAAGGAGTACGTCAAGGCTGGATATTGTCATCCTGTTTTTTAACTTGTATGCAGAGTACATCATGAGAAATACTGGGTTGGAAGAAGCACAAGCTGGAATCAAGATTGCCAGGAGAAATATCAATAACCTCAGATATGCAGATGACATCACCCTTATGGCAGAAAGTGAAGAGGAACTAAAAACCCTCTTGAGGAAAGTGAAAGAGGAGAGTGAAAAAGTTGTCTTAAAGCTCAACATTCAGAAAATGAAGATCATGGCATCTGGTCCCATCACTTCATGGGAAATAGATGGGGAAACAGTGGAAACAGTGTCAGACTTTATTTTGGGGGGCTCCCAAATCATTGCAGATGGTGACTGCAGCCACGAAATTAAAAGATGTTTACTCCTGGGAAGGAAAGTTATGACCAACCTAGATAGCATATTAAAAAGCATAGACATTACTTTGCCAACAAAGGTCCATCTAGTCAAGGCTATAGTTTTTCCAGTGGTCATGTATGGATGTGAGAGTTGGACTGTGAAGAAAGCTGAGCACCAAAGAATGGATGCTTTTGAACTGTGGTGTTGGAGAAGACTCTTGAGAGCCCCTTGGACTACAAGGAAATCCAACCAGTCCATCCTAAAGGAGATCAGTCCTGGGTGTTCATTGGAAGGACTGATGCTGAAGCTGAAACTCCAATACTTTGGCCACCTGATGCCAAGAAATGACTCATCGGAAAAGACCCTGATGCTGGGAAAGACTGAGGGCAGGAGGAGAAGGGGACAACAGAGGATGAGATGTTTGGATGGCATCACCATGACATGAGTTTGAGCAAGCCCGGGGAGTTGGTGATGGATGGGGAAGCCTGGTGTCCTGCAGTACACAGGGTTGCAAAGAGTCAGACACAACTGAACTGAACTGAGTACTTAATCTGTACATTTTTGATTGGCTCCTGTACTTAAAATACGTTTTTTGTGACCAGTCAGTTTAAAGGTCAACATGTTTAATTTAACATCTTTATGGCTTCTCTCCCAAAAAAGATGTCCTTTTCATTATAGGGGACTGGAATGCAAAAGTAGGAAGTCAAGAAACACCTGGAGTAACAGGCAAATTTGGCCTTGGAATACAGAATGAAGCAGGGCAAAGACTAATAGAGTTTTGCCAAGAAAATGCACTGGTCATAACAAACACCCTCTTCCAACAACACAAGAGAAGACTCTACACATGGACATCACCAGATGGTCAACACCGAAATCAGATTGATTATATTCTTTGCAGCCAAAGATGGAGACGCTCTATACAGTCAGCAAAAACAAGACCAGGAGCTGACTGTGGCTCAGATCATGAATTCCTTATTACCAAATTCAGACTTAAATTGAAGTAGGGAAAACCACTAGACCATTCAGGTATGACCTAAATCAAATCCCTTATGATTATACAGTGGAAGTGAGAAATAGATTTAAGGGCCTAGATCTGATAGATAGAGTGCCTGATGAACTATGGAATGACGTTCGTGACATTGTACAGGAGACAGGGATCAAGACCATCCCCATGGAAAAGAAGTGCAAAAAAGCAAAATGGCTGTCTAGGGAGGCCTTACAAATAGCTGTGAAAAGAAGAGAAGTGAAAAGCAAAGGAGAAAAGGAAAGATATAAACATCTGAATGCAGAGTTTCAAAGAATAGCAAGAAGAGATAAGAAAGCCTTCTTCAGTGATCAATACAAAGAAATAGAGGAAAACAACAGAATGGGAAAGACTAGGGATCTCTTCAAGAAAATCAGAGATATAAAGGAACATTTCATGCAAAGATGGGCTCGATAAAGGACAGAAATGGTATAGACCTAACAGAAGCAGAAGATATTAAGAAGAGATGGCAAGAATACACAGAAGAACTGTACAAAAAAGATCTTCACGACCCAGATAATCACGATGGTGTGATCACTGACCTAGTGCCATACATCCTGGAATGTGAGGTCAAGTGGGCCTTAGAAAGCATCACTACGAACAAAGCTAGTGGAGGGGATGGAATTCCAGTTGAGCTATTCCAAATCCTGAAAGATGATGCTGCAAAGGTGCTGCACTCAATATGCCAGCAAATTAAAAAAAAAAAAATTTCCAGTGGCCACAGGACTGGAAAAGGTCAGCTTTCATTCCAATCCCAAAGAAAGGCAATGCCAAAGAATGCTCAAACTACCGCACAATTGCACTCATCTCACATGCTAGTAAAGTAATGCTCAAAATTCTCCAAGCCAGGCTTCAGCAATATGTGAACCGTGAACTTCCTGATGTTCAAGCTGGTTTTAGAAAAGGCAGAGGAACCAGAGATCAAGTTGCCAACATCCGCTGGATCACGGAAAAAGCAAGAGAGTTCCAGAAAAACATCTATTTCTGCTTTATTGACTATGCCAAAACCTTTGACTGTGTGGGTCACAATACACTGTGGAAAATTCTGAAAGAGATGGGACTACCAGACCACCTGACCTGCCTCTTGAGAAATATGTATGCAGGTCAGGAAGCAACAGTTAGAACTGGACATGGAACAACAGACTGGTTCCAAATAGGAAAAGGAGTATGTCAGGGCTGTATATTGTCATCCTGTTTATTTAACTTATATGTAGAGTACATCATGAGAAACGCTGGACTGGAAGAAACACAAGCTGGAATCAAGATTGCCAGGAGAAATATCAATAACCTCAGATATGCAGATGACACCACCCTTATGGCAGAAAGTGAAGAGGAACTCTAAAGCCTCTTGATGAAAGTGAAAGTGGAGAGTGAAAAATTCAGAAAATGAAACTCATGGCATCCAGTCCCATCACTTCATGGGAAATAGATGGGGAAGCAGTGTCAGACTTTATTTTTCTGGGCTCCAAAATCACTGCAGGTGGTGACTGCAGCCATGAAATTAAAAGACGCTTACTCCTTGGAAGGAAAGGTATGACCAACCTAGATAGCATATTCAAAAGCAGAGACATTACTTTGCCAACAAATGTCCGTCTAGTCAAGGCTATGGTTTTCCTGTGGTCATGTGTGGATGTGAGAGTTGGACTGTGAAGAAAGCTGAGCGCCAAAGAATTGATGCTTTTGAACTGTGGTGTTGGAGAAGACTCTTGAGAGTCCCTTGGACTGCAAGGAGATCCAACCAGTCCATTCTGAAGGAGATCAGCCCTGGGATTTCTTTGGAAGGAATGATGCTAAAGCTGAGACTCCAACACTTTGGCCACCTCCTGCGAAGAGTTGACTCATTGGAAAAGACTCTGATGCTGGGAGGGATTGGGGGCAAGAGGAGAAGGGGACGACAGAGGATGAGATGGCTGGATGGCATCACTGACTCGATGGACGTTGAGTCTCAGTGAACTCGGAGAGTTGGTGATGGACAGGGAGGCCTGGCGTGCTGCGATTCATGGGGTCGCAGAGTTGGACACGACTGAGCGACTGATCTGATCTGATCTGATGGCTTTTCTTGCTCCTCGGATTAAGTCGCCACGCTTTTTCATGCCTCCTGGCCATTTTACAAAGGACCAGATATATGGGTTTAAGATTAATGAACACCAGTTGTTTTGTGCTCAGGCATATGGAACAGAAGTCAATTACTTCCCTGGATCTGAGGGCTGATAATTTATCAGACTAAGGACATATTCCAGGAATTCCGGACAAAGGGTTTAGCTTTAGGCTAATGGAAAGTGAAAGTGAAGTCGCTCAGTCATGTCCGACTCTTTGCGACCCCATGGACTGTAGCCTACAATGCTCCTCCGTCCATGGGATTTTCTAGGCAAGAGTACTGGAGGGGGTTGCGAGATGTTTATTGAGAACAAGACCCAGGTCTCAGAGTTCTACACTGACTGCCTAGCAATTTCTACCTCAAAAGCCTCATTTATCCTTCACGCACTGATGACACACCTGACGAGACAGGCAAGGTGCTAAGATGGAGGATAAATGACAAGCCGGTTGTTGCAAATAAACGACAAGGACAATGAGAAACCCGATGGCTACGTAGCGTCCTCTTTGCCCAGGAGTCCTCTCCGAAGCAGCAAGGCTAAAAATGCCGTCCACTCACCCGCCTCGGGTCCATCCACGCCGCCGCCATCGCGGGGTCTTGTGGAGAGCGTGGGGCCAAAGAGGCGGCTCCAGGATTCACCGCCCGCCGCCCGGACCCTGCCTCGGGCGGGCCACGCCTAGGCGGACCTTCGCTCTCCGAGCCTCAGTAGCCCCGGCGTAGGGGCCCAGGCTACTGCGTCAGAGCTGTGGGGACGGATCGGGACCCCGGCGAGCGCTCAGGAGACACCCCCGTGACGGAGGACCCGGGGCGGATGTCAGGCTCGTCCACTGACCGACGCGGAGGTGAGCTACAGCGTCCTCACCGGCCTTTCCAGCTCCTGCCGGGGAAACGCGGCCGCGCCGGTTTTCAGTCCTTACAGCCCCAGGCACGCGCCGGACGCCGACTGAGGCAGTAAGAGCCCCGGAAGTCCCGCCCCCACGCTCAGCTGTCTTTGGCCCAGTGCCGGCGCAAACACGCGGCGCTCAGACTTCTGGGCAACGTAGTTTTCTTCCCTGCAAACCAGAAAGGAATACGGCACTAGGATCCTGACCCTGGAGTCCTGTCATCTGCTGCTTTCTGTTCATCCCCAGTGTCACTTTCAGGCTCCCTGTGTAGAGCCTTGTAGGCCCTTACGAGGAAGTTGTAATATGTTTCGTGCGTGTTCTAGAAACATACCCAGGAACTGTTGAATCTACCACAGTAAGGTACACAGAAATGGTAAGAACTGACACCAAGGGGCAAATTTATGCTCCACAGATCCCTAGAAACTTGAGACGGGGAACATCGCGAAGGGCCCAACGGGGAAGATCGGGACCGCTCAGGGGACAGAAGCAAACAAGGCGCGATCCAGAGCTTGTTTTCGACAGGAACGGCGAGGCAAGGCAGGCTAACGGCTTGGTATTGGCTAGTCTGAATCCTGTCAGGCCTTGGAGCATGGAGGCTGTCCTTATTTGCCTGGCACAGGCCGTTAGGCGATGAGAAGTATAGTCTATTGAAGTGTAAGAGTCAGAAAGAGAAGGGGTTTCTATTAGGGGTTTGGGGTTTTTAATTTACAGATGAAAGGAATAGCCCCTAAGAGTAGTCTGTTACCTCTAAGAACTGGCTAGCCCTGAAAGGGGAAGTCTTGGTATCCTCTGGTGGTTTAATGGTTAGGGCTCTGTGCTCTCAGTGCAGAGGGTCCAGGTTTGATCCCTGGTCTGGGAACTAACATCCAGGAAGCTGCTGGGGCCCAGCAGTCAATCAAACAATCGATAGAGAGGTAGAGACCAAAAAATAGGCAGACAAAAACAACAAATAGATGCTTAAAACATGGATCTCCAAATTTAAAAATCACAGTAGACAGAAATTTCCTTCAAGCCATCCATCTGGTTAGAACAAGGACAGAAGTATATAATGAGGAGGTCTGATTAGAGGCCTATGCTCTTGACACTGCTTCAAGGAAGGCAAAGTAAGTTACCCATTTATAATTTAGCTTAGACTATTCAACTGTCAGGTATGTAACATACCTGTGAACAGATTACAAATCTTTAACCCTCAAATTTCAAGGATGATGTCACTGACCCCAGAGGCTGCGGGGCATCCCACGACTGAGACAGGAAAGGTGGTCTATGGGTCAGACCCTGAGTACCAAGGGGAGCGGCATGTACAACCAGAGACCAGATTCGTATAGGTCTCCAGTATCACGTCTCTGTAGAGGGCCCTCCCAGCTGAAAAAAACACTCCCATGACTATCTCAGTAAAACTCACAGACAGGTCCATGAACTTGACTAAGCCTGCAACAACACACTCTTTAATCTCCAGTTATGCACATTTAACAATGCGGGAATTATGGCCCCATATTCGTTAATCTTCTCTTTCTTGAAGTCAAGGCTACAAGTTTCAACAGTAGGAAGAAAGAATAAAGGAGAAACTGTTGACATATGTGCAATGGAAATACATGGCATTAACCTGGTTGTTAACATCTCTGTAGAACTAGAGGCAAATACAGGGAATATTTGCAAGTCAAATCACTTGGCAATATATCTAAATAGATAAAAGATTTATTGAGAGGCATGATTCTTTCTCACCAGATATTCTGTATATTTTTGTCATCATTAAATCCTGAACACGTGTAAGCATTTTTGCTGTGATATAACTATTGTTACAATGACATATGTGTATTTAAACCTTCACCTCAAAGCTATGACTTATTTTTGTCATAGCAAACTGTATTTGCTTAGTATTTGTTAAAGGAATTTGAACTTCCCTATTTTGGTATCATTTAAGTCACTGTGAAAATGAGTTAACATGCGGTCCTATCCTTTGAACTTCACAGTTTGCCCTTGGCTAGTTTAGGGACTTAGACTTTGGGATGCTTGCTATCATGCCCAGAAGGGATGAATGGCTCAGGACAGGTACTGTCTCTGTATTATGCTGCTGACCTGCTATGCTTCTGAAGGTCAAAAATGTTATGTTCCAAGCAGAGTGCCCAATAAAAATACTGGGCTCTGAGGTTCTAATAAGCTCCCCTAGGAGCCATTTCACACGTTGTTGAAATTCACTGACGCAACTTAAACTAAGTGCTCAGGACTCCTAAGGCTTCCCTGGTGGCTCAGATGGTAAAGCATCTGCCTGCAATGAGGGAGACCTAGGTTCGATCCCTGGGTTGGGAAGATCCCCTGGAGGAGGAAATGGCACCCCACTCCAGTACTCTTGCCTGGAAAATTCCATGGATGGAGGAGCCTGGTAGGCTGCAGTCAATGGGATCACAGAGTCGGACATGACAGCAACTTCACTGGAACTCCTAAAGCTTGTTCCTGGCTTCCTCTGGACTCCAATCCTTGTACCTTTCCCCTTGTCTGAGATCGTTTCGTAAAAACATCGATGTTAAGCATGACAATATGCTGAGTTCTTTGATGTTTTCCTAGTAATCATAACTCAGATAATCTTGAGGAGTTTCCACAGTCATTCATCATGACTCTTATTTAAAGTCTGACCATTCCGTTCATATAAGCACATGTGGTTTCTCTTTGTGGTCAACATTATGTCATACATGGTACCCATTATATACACAGCTTTGTGTAAACACTCTGTGAGGGAGGGAGGCAATCAATATAAAAATACACTGCTGTGTATGGCCATTCACTCACACACACATATACTGAAGGAAACAAAAATGTTAATGTGTCTAATGAGGGAAACAAAAAGGTTAAAGGAATTGGACAGTGGCTGGAGGTGAGGCTGATGAAAGAAAAATGGCTGTAAGGTGACTTGGTCAACCAGACACAAGACAGCGGGATTCACTGAGACGTTTTTCAGGCACCTCACACACAGTGTCCAAAACCAAGTCAACCTTAGCCTTCTTTGATCTCTCTGCTACTTCAAACCTAAGAGATTATCTATATCTTTGACAAAGTTACGAGATGGCGCCAGCACTGAAGACTGAAGATGGTTTCACGCGGAAACTGAAATGGTGGCCAAGATGTACTGCAGCATGAGAAACAGGCGTCAGAGACCAATGCATATTACTTGATCCATTTTAGTAAAAATGAGTAGTGACAAGGAAACAAGGATTCACACTACATGAAGGAATCTGGGAAAGTGATATGGGCATGGACTCTGTAGCCAGCCTAAATGGCCTCCGATCCCTAACCTCATACTTTGTAACAACAGTACAACTTTGGGCAAATTCCTTAACCTTTCTATTCCTCAGTTTTCATTGTAAAATGAGGGTAATATTACCTACCACATCAACTTGCTAGAAAGGTTAAGAGTTGACATGTTTAAGCATTCAAGATAGTGGTGGATGTACAGTAATACCATGTGTTTGTTTGCTCTTACCATTTTTATGGGTGCATCCTCATGGTGATGATTCTGGCCAAGTGACACATGCATAAACTCAGTGTGTATGAATATACAGAAGGCGTGGAATTACGAACAAAGGGTAACAGACATGAGAGACATTCACCCTGGAGACACAGATTTGGGGGAACTCTGTAGCTCACTGAGTGTAAAATGCCTTCAACGGGAATTAAGTCACTCATGGAACACATTGCAAGTGAGAAAACAGTGGCCTTGGATGGACCCCGGGAAGCACACTGTTTAATACTAAACATGGGCTGAAGACAGATTCTCTGAAGAAGGGCAAGAACTGAGAAACCAGGGAAGGACATTTAAGTCAGAGAGGTGGGCAGCAGTCCACAGGGGGCTGGGAGGTAGGGGGAAGAGGACAAAAGGGAACTCTTAGACCTGCTTAAGCCAGGTGACCGTGACAGAGATCATCCTTTAGTTGTCACTGGTGTGAAAGGGACATGATGGGGTGAGGACAGGTAGTGGACTGAACAGTCACACAGCGTGTGTCTGTGAGAGAAAAGAGAAGGGCACAGCTCAATGGACAAGTGAGCCATAAAGTGCCTGCTGCTGCCGCTGCTGCTAAATCGCTTCAGTCGTGTCCGACTCTGCGACCCCATAGACGGCAGCCCACCAGGCTCCCCCATCCCTGGGATTCTCCAGGCAAGAACACCGGAGTGGGTTGCCATTTCCTTCTCCAATGCATGAAAGTGAAAAGTGAAAGTGAAGTCGCTCAGTTGTGTCCAACTCTTAGCGACCCCTTGGACCAGAGCCTACCAGGCTCCTCCATCCATAGGATTTTCCAGGTGAGAGTACTGGAGTGGGGTACCACTGCCTTCTCCATAAAGTGCCTAGGGGTGAGGAACACAGGTACAGATTATGGACACAGAAGGGAATTAAGAGGGAGAAGTTAAAGACCAAAAACAGGCATAAAAGAAAGACAGAGGTCCTATACACATTGGGAAATATGGGGGAATGTGTTAAACCACAAAGAGGAATATTGACTGTGGAAGAGGAGTAGCCCATACTCTTCAGGTTGTAAGAAGTCTTACTGAGCAATGAAATCTTACACACAAATCTTCTCTGGGGAACAGAACTCTGAACAAGCTGAAGGTCACCCAGTTTTATTTTCTTGAGAACTATTTATGGATAACAACAAAGAAGACTGCAGGTCTTCCATTCCTCCAGGTAATTTAGGATTTCGAATAATTAAGATAAACTACCAGAGACCAATGACTTTGGACTACAAGTTTTGCTGTATTCTGAGTCCTTCTTTGGCATCATAAACTAGGCAAAGAAATAGAAGATGTATAAAAGAACAAAACAGAAAATCAAACAACTGAAAAATTCAAAAACCAAAATGAAAATTCACTGCGTGAGCTCAATAGTAGATTATACATAAGAGGGAAAGAATTAGTGAGCTCAAAGAGAGCTCAATGGGAATTAGTCAATATGAGCAACAGAGAAAAACACCCTGGGGAAACAAAAAGGTACAAGTCTGAGGGTCCTATGGAAGAAGAACAAGAGCACACCATTCATGTTACTGGAGCCCCTGAAAAAGAGGGGCTGAAAAAACTATTTGAAGCATAAGTAAAAATTTCCCAATTTTTCCAAATGGCATATACTACAAAATTTTAAAAGTTAAGCAAACACCAGACAGGATAAGCCCCAAATGTTATGGCAGGTTGCATCATGATCAAACTTCTGAACTCTATATACAAAGAAAAAACACTGAAAGTACTTGACAAAATGGATACAGTACAGATACAGAAATAATGAGTCAAATGGCAGCAGATTTCTCATCTGAAACCATGGAAGACAAGGAAATGACTTGCCTTTCAAGTACTAAAAGAAAAGAACTGTTGACCCTGAATCCTATACCCCACAAAAACATCCTTTGGGAATGAAGGAGAAATAAAGACATTCTTAGACGAAGGAAAACAAAAACATTTGTTACCAGAAAACCTACCACAAAAAGACAGGCTACAGGTGTTCTTGGGGTAAATAATTTAAAAAGAAAAACTGTTAATGGAAGAAACCTGGGATTTCAAGAAGGAAGAAAAGAGCAATGTAATGAGTAAACAGACTGTGCTTCTTATGAGTTTTGCAAAAGTGGTTTGACAGCTGAAGCAAAAAAAAAAAAAAAAATCATCCAATATGGTGCTCAGCATACAAAAAGGCAACACTTTATAGACAGTTATATTAAAGAATGGAGAATAACGTACCCAATGGAAGTAAGTTTCTACATGTCAAAGTGCTAAAATGTTGATACTGTACACTCTGATAAGTTATGTATGTACAATATAATACCTAAAGTAACCACTAAAAAACAAGACATATTCTCAAAAACATCACAGATATATCAAGCGGAATTCCTAACATTAAAAGTTAGTAACTTTTAAAAGTTACTTAAAAGAAGGCAAAACAAACAAAAAGTACCTCCCAAAACCAAACAACAGGGCAACAAAAACCAGGTAACAAAAACATCATAAAATGGTAAGTGTAAGCCCTGAAAATATCAATAATTATTTTAAACTTAAATGACCTAAACATACCAATTTTTAAAAAGAAATCAGTAAAATAGACATTAAAAAATGAGGCAAGTATATGCTACTCACAATATTCACATATTACATTACTTGAAATGTAACAATATAGATAAGGTTGAAAATATATTATGGAAAAATATAAACCATGCACACATTAATTAAAAATCTCAATAGTGACTATATTAATATCAGATAAAGAATACTTCAAAGCAAAAAAACTTCACAGGAGCAAAAAGAAAACAAAGAATAATGATAAAAGGGTCAATACACCAAGATAACATAGCAATCCTAAGTGCATCTGTACCAAGTAACAGAGCTTTGAAATGCATGAAGTGAAAACTGATAGAACTTAAAGGAGGAAGAGATAATTCTAGAATTAAACTGCAGGACAACACCCCCCTTTTCAGCTATTGATAGAAATTAGAGGCAGGAAATCAGCAGACAAAATCGGAAAAACATCATCAATGAACAGGATCGGGAACACACATATACAAATTCCACCCAATGACAGTAGGATACACGTTCTTTTCAAGCAGCCTTATTGAACATTCAAGATAGACTATATCTTGGATCATAAAACAAACCACAACAAATTTAAATAGCCAAATCAAATATAAAACAAATGAAATCCAAAACAAGAAGAAAGCACAAAATACTCCGAACACTGCAAAATTAAACAACATACTTCTAAATAATCAATGGGTTACACAGACAGTCTTGAATAAAGAAATATTTAGACCTGAATGAAATGTAATTAGAACATAATAAACTACAACAGTACTGAGGGAAATTTATAGAATTTAATGCTTATATTAATAAAGTGAAAAAAAAAAATCCTCAATCAATAACCTAAGCACCCGCCTCAAGAAACTGCAGAGGAAAATAGTACCAAAGCAAATAGAAGAAATGATGTAATAAGGATCAGGGGGAAAAAAAATCAGTGAAATTAGGAAAAGACAGAGGAAAAAATGATATAAAGTGCTGGGGTTTTTTTAATGATTTAAAAAACTGATATATGTCTGAGAAGACTGACAAAAGAGAACACATTTCCAACATCAGGAATAAAATATGGGTTATAAATACAGATTCTGCTGCCATCAGAATGATAATAAAGGAACACTTTAAACAAATAAGAACATTTAGATGAAATGGGACAATTTCTAGAAAAAGATAAACTATAAAAACATATCCAATATGAAACAGAAACTGAATAGTTCTATACATATTAAATAAAATAAATAAGTAATTAAGAAGCATTCAAAAGAAAATTCTTCAAGACTAAATGGTTCACTGGAGAATACTACCAATCATTAAAAGAATACACCAAACCAATTCTATACTATACACTGTCTTCTGAATAATAGAACACCTTTTAACACATGTTAAGAGGCCAGAATCACCTAGACACCAAAATCAGAAAATGACAATGGAAAAAGAAAGAAAAAAAGAAAGAAAGAAAGAAAACTACTTAATACATACCATTGTCACTCATAAAATGAGAGGAAAACTTCCTCAACAAAATACCAGCATATTAAATACAGTAATATATATAAAAATAACTGTACTCCATGACCAGGTAGGGCTTATTCTAAGGATACAAGCCTGGCTCAGCATTCAAAACTCAAATAAATGTAATATATAACAATAGGCTAGAGAAGAAAAAAACACAAGACTCTATCAGTTGATTAAAAAAAAACCATTTGACAAATTCAACACTCATTCATAGCAACAAAAAATTCTCAGCCAATTAGGAATATGGGAAACTTTCTAAACTTGATAAAGAAAGCCCTATGAAGAAAACCTTACAACTAACACCATAGTTTATGATTAAAATCCGAATGTTTTCCCCCTAACATCAGGAACCGGCCAAGGACATGTTTTCTCACTACTAGTCTTCAAAATCATATTGGAAGTCCTAGCAAGTGCAATAAGACAAGAAAAGAAAATGATAGGTATATAGATGAGAAGAAAGAAATAAAACTTCTCTACTTGCAGATGATATTTCTATGTAGAAAATCCCAAGCATTCTATCCAAAGAAATAGCAAGATTGTAGGATATGAAAAATATATATATACTAAAGACCATATGGAAGTTGAAAATTTTAAAATCAATGCAATCTATAATTACTAAAAACCACCAAACAAAAAACCCACATCTATATATAAATCTTATAAAAACTGTACAGAACCTATTATTGAGACTTATTAAATAACAATGAAATAAATCAAGAGATAGCAAATAAATATACAGACATAATACATTCATAAACTGGAAGACTCAAGACAGCAAACATGCTGACTCTAAACATATTATTCTGCCAATTTAACTCAATTTCTTTCAAAATTCAATAATTTTTCTAGTAAAAACTTACATAAAACTTTATATGGAAATTCAAAATAATAAGAATGCTAAATCAGTTTTAAATAAGAATACTGAAGTTTTAAATAAGAAGACTGAACTGGGAAAAGAAGAATCACTTTACCCAATTAAAAGACTTACCATATAACTAGAGCAATCAGTAAACCAGGATTAGTATAGGACCACAAAAAAGTCTGAATATTAGCTCTTTAAAACCATATAAAAAAAGGTTTGTCTTTTAAAAATCAAAGACTAAATAGTCTTAAACAGTGCAAAACAACATGCCCATTCACATGTGAATTCTTAGCTCCTTAAATATAAAAGTATTTAGTGTCTCAAACTAAAATTTAAGCTCCTTAAGAATAGAGACAATGTTTCAGAACAAAGAAGATGTTCGATGAAAGGTTCCAGACCTGTCTAACTCACCTTACATTGGATGGCAATGAATGTATATACAAGACACATAGTATAGGTTCTTTACCATGGAAACAAAACCCTCTTCCTACCAGTTAACTAAGGAATCTGACAAAGTGCCACAGTTTGGCAAGAAGTCTGAAAGAAACTTTTTTGCAGTTCATTTTCTAAGTCTCTCCCTTCTTTTTTAAAAAAAAATTCCTGAGATAATAGTGAAATGTAAACTAAGTAAGATGGAGCTGAAGGCTTTCCGAAGTGCATAATAACCACTGGGTCTCTCTCCTTGATGAATTCTCACATGCAGAATAAGGCTCTAGGTTGGGTCAATTTCCAATATGAGTCTTTAGACGATAATTAATAACCTGCAATAGTTTTTCTCACAGGGAAGAAAACTGTGGGGTTTCTCTTTGGTATGAATGATCCGATTCTGAGTAAGATGTTTCTTCTGGCAAAAGATTTTCCTCAGTGGTTACATTCAAAAAGTCTTTCCCCAATAGGAGTTCTTGAAGGTTGACTGAGGTTTGCCCACTTGTAAAGGGTCTTCCCACTTCTGTCACATTGACAGGGTTTCTCCCAGTATGAACCCTCTGGTGCTGAGTAAGGGACGAGCTGCGACTGAAGGCCTTTCCACACTCACTGCACTCATAGGGCTTCTCTCCAGTGTGGATGATGGAGTGTCGAATGAGGTTTGTGCTCCAGCAGAAGGTTTTTCCACACTCCATGCATTCATAGGGCTTCTCTCCACTGTGAATCCGCTGGTGTCTGGTGAGGCCAGACCTGCGGTTGAAGGCCTTCCCACACTCCGTGCACTCATAAGGCTTCTCTCCAGTGTGGATGCTAAAGTGCCGAATGAGGTCTGCCCGATTACTAAAGGCTTTCCCACATTCTTTGCACTCAAAAGGTTTCTCGCCAGTGTGGGCTCTTTTATGTAAGATAAAAGTGGAACAGTGGGTGAAGGCCTTTCCACACTCGGTGCACACATAGGGCTTCTCCCCAGTGTGGATCCGCTGGTGCCTCTTGAGGTATGACCTGTGGTTGAAGGCCTTCCCGCACTCGAGGCACTCGAAGGGCTTCTCCCCGGTGTGGATGACGTAGTGGTGAATGAGGGCTGCGCTCTCACAGAAGGCTTTCCCACATTCGCTGCACTCGTAGGGCTTCTCCCCAGTGTGGGTCTGCTGGTGCCACATGAGGTAGGACCTGTGTTTGAAGACCTTGCCACACTCAAAGCACTCATATGGATTCTCGCCACTGTGGATGATGTAGTGTCGAATGAAACCCGGCCTATCTCGGAAGGCTTTTCCACATTCTTTGCACACAAAAGGTTTTTCTCCAGTGTGGCTCCTGTTATGTAAAACAAAAGTGGAACGGTGGGTGAAGGCCTTTCCACATTCACTGCATTTATAAGGCTTCTCCCCACTGTGAATCCGCTGGTGTTGTGTCAGGTGTGACTTGCGGTTGAAGGCCTTGCCACACTCCATGCACTTATAGGGCTTCTCTCCGGTGTGGACCATGTGGTGTTGAAGGAGATAAGTGCTCTTACTAAAGGTTTTCCCACACTCTGTGCATTCATAGGGCTTCACTCCAGAATGAATCCTCTCATGTCGAGCAAGGAGGCGTTTCTTATTAAAAACTTTCCCACACTCATTGCATTTGAAGAGACTTTCCTCTTCCTGAATCAGGGGATCTTTACCTGATCCACAGGAGTCACGGTCATGGACAGCACCCCCTGGAGGGACTGGCTCCTCTACGATCCTTGAACACACACCACCAGCTGTCCCTAAGCTGCCATGTTCACAGCGTGGATTCCCAGGGAGCTTCCCGTTCTGGGGTTCTATCTCTGGTCTCAAGCATCCTTCATGCCTTTCCAATGGCTCTTCTTGATTGTTGATTTGGCCCAACTGGGAGTCCTCTGAAACTCTCTGTGTTAGCTGTTCTTGGACTGAGGCTCCCTCAAACAGGAATGGCTCAGAAGTGGTAGATTCTCTGGTCTTGGGTTGTCCTTTGTCACCTGAAAGAAATTCAACATACAGAAAGACCTGTTAATAATGCCAGCATGGAAGTTCAATATTTCAGTGTTAAAAATGAAGACGAAAATAGTGCCTCTGTGTCTGCCATGTTTCCCTACCTCTGAATCCCAGGATAAGAATTTATTTCTCTCCTGATCTTGGACTGTTAAAACCTTGAAAGAGGGACCCAGAGGAGTGGCTCTGTAAGGGGATGGGGTGCTGGAAAAAGGCACAGTCAATTCCAGATGGGATAGTTATGCAGATAAACAACTCATGTGGGTCCAGACAGTTTATGCTGAAGAGATGACTCAGTTCAAAACCTGAAACACCAACTATATGATCAGAAGGCCAAGGTTTGAACCATAAGATAACAACTAGGAAACAGACAAAGGAAAGACAAGGGCACTGAGTCACGCAGGCACTGATTTAATCAGTTGTGTTTATGTAATGAGAGTCAGTGGAATTCTTATGTTGGCAATACTCCATGCATATATTGCCATACATCAATGCCAAGAGGCTAATGAGTCTGATGACGTGGTAGCTAATGTTTGGAAGCCCTCCAAAATCTGTTTAAAAAAAAAAAAATCTATTGAAAACTTATTGGACAAAGACTTTGCAACAACTATCTTATAAAAGCTCAAGGAGCTAAAGAAAGATACAGAGAAAGTCAAGAAAGCTAGGTAAAAACAAAATGTAACTATCAATACAAAGAAAGAAAACCTAAAAAGAAATGAAAAAGAGGGAATTCCCAGGAGGTTCAGTAAAGTTAAGACTCCAGGCTCTCACTGCCAGGGACCCAGATTCAATCCCTGGTCAGGGAATTAAGATCTCACAAGCCACAAAGTGCAGTCAAAAAAAAAAGAGCAAAAGAAATGAGAAATTCAGGAGCAAAAACTTCATTAATTAAAGTGAAAAACTCACTGGAATTATTCAAACGAAAATTTATACAGAAAGAAGAAATAATCTGCCAAGTTGAAGATAGAATAATGTTAAATACTGAGTCTAACAAACAGACAAAAAGAAAAGATTGAACAACAGTGAGTAGAGCCTAAGGCACCTGTGATACACTTAATGAACCAACATACTCACTGAGACATTCCCAGAAAGACAAGAGAGAAGGGATCAAAGAGAGTATCTGAAGAGCTGAAGAGGTCCAAAAATGGATGAAACATCCAAGAAGTTCAATGAATTCCAAGAAAAATAAACTCAGACACACTGAGGAAACTGTAAACAAACTTTTGTAAGGCAAAGAAAAAGTATAGCAAGTACGAAGCAACCTGTTATATACAAGCGATTCTCAATAAGATTATCAGATTTCTCATCAGAAACTTGGGAGGCCAGAAACCAGTGGTTCAATATATTCAAGTGTAAAACAAACAAACAAAAAGTGTCAAGTAAGAATCCTTAATCCGGCAAAACTGTCCTTTAAAAGAGCAAGGAAGAAATTAAGACATCTCAATATACGGAAGTTGAAGGAGTTTGTTACCACTGGATCTGCTCTGTAAGAAATTCTTCAGGGAGACTTCCAGGGTGAAATGTAAGAACACTAGACAGTAATTCAAAGCCATATGAATAAATAAAGAGCTTTATAATCATAAATACATGGGCAGTTATAAAAGACAGAATTATTTTGTAACTCTGCATTGTGTATTTACATGATTTAGAAGACTGGTCTCTAAAATGGCTAACCTAAAGGCTAGTATTATTATAACTTTAGTTTATAAGTCCATGTGCAGCTTCCTAGAAATTTAAGAGACTAACACATTTAAAAGAATGAGTAGTTTTAAGTCTCTAGGCGTCCAACACATGAAGGTGTAACTTTGTGACACAAACGCTTGAAAGGGGTGAGGACAGAGCTGTGAAGGGTTTTGATGTTGCTGAAGTCAGGCTGGTATAAAATCATATTAATGTTAAAACTTTAATACATACATCAAATATGATCCCATGATAGCCATAAATACCTAGACAACGTATGCAGAAGGAAATGAGAAAGGAATTTAAATGTTTCACTACAAAATATCAACTAAACACCAGACTATAAAGCAAGAATGAGAATCAGAAACTATAATACATATAGAAATCAAATATCAAAATGACAGAAGTCTCTCCGTATCACTAATCACTTTAAATGTAAATGGTTAAACTCTTCAGTTAAAAAACAGAAATTAGCAGAATTGATAACACATGATCCAACTATATGTTTTCCACTAGAGACTCACTTCAGATACAAAGACACAAACAAACTGAAAGTCAAAACGTGGAAGAAGATTCTGTACAAATACTAACAAAGAGAGAGCAGACAAAACTGTCTACATTAAAATCAGACAAAACAGACTTTAAATCAAAAAAGATTACAAGCAACAATGAAAGATATTATATAAGTAAAAGTTATAATACAGCAAGAAAATATAACTGTAAACAACTACATAATGAAAGAAGATCAAAATACATGAACCAAAGAATGAAAGAATGGAAGAGAAAGAGACAACACTACAAACAAACATGGAGGCTTCAATATCCCATTCTGAATAATGGAGAGAACAACCAGACAAAGGATAAGTGAGGAAACAGAAGACTTAACATAAACCAACTGTATCTAACAGATACATACAGAACATTCTACACAACAGCATACACATTCTTCTCAAGTACACACGGAACATTTTCCAGAACAGACCACAGGTTAAATCACAAATTAAATCTCAATAGATTTGAAAATGTATCAAAAAAAGTATAATTTGTTTCTAATGAAAACAAACAAAAAAAAAATACCAAAACTTACAGGATGCAGTGAATACAGTTGTTAAGAGGGAGATTGTAGTTATAAACACTTTCAGTGAAAAACAAAAAAGATCTCAAGTCAACAGCCTAACTTAACAACTTTAGCAGGAAAAGCAAGAAACTAAACCCAAACTAAAGACAAACAGGCAATGGAAAAATAACAGAGAGCCCAGGAAACACACACACGGAGCTCTGGGGAATGGAAGAGAAGGGAGAGTAGCTCACAGTAAAAGCAAAGAACGTAAAGTAAATGGAGCTAGAAAATGGATGACACTGGGAATGAGAACACCGTATTCCTGTCTCACACTATCCTCAAATTCCACCTCACACCTGAAAGAGTTAAATGTCAGGGGCCAAGCTTAGAATATCTTATAACGAGGACATCTTTTTGATATTAGGGATGGAGCAGCACCTATAACTGATAAAAGTATCAGTACTGTACAAAAAATCCCTAAAAACAAAAGGCAAATAAGTTAACACCTAGAGTTTTCGATGAACTGACATTTCAAAGAAGAAAATACAGTTGTTCGTCAGTATCCACAGGGGAATAACTGGTATCAGACACTTCCTGCTCAACACCCAAATCCAAAGATGCTCAAGTCCTTTACATAAAATGGCAGTTTTTGCACATAACTACACACATCCTCCTGTGTGCTTTAAATCGTCTCTAGAGTGCTTGTAATATCTAATACAATGTAAATGCTACGTAAATAATTGCCAGCACAAGGCAAACTCAAGTTTTGCTTTTTCGAGCTTTCTGGATTTTCTTTTCCCCCCGTGTCTTGAATCCATGCTTGATGAATCTGCTGACTCAGAACCTGCAGATGAGGACAACTGTACAAACGGGCCGATAATTACACGATGAGAAGCTAAAGCTTGTGAACAATTAAGGAAATGCAAGGCAAGCTCACCTAAGACACAATTTTGTCAGTGTGTTAAGCAAAAATAAACGTGCCTGAGAGCATGAAGGACAGAACAGGACATAGTCAGTGGAATCTAGAGAATTATAGATGGGCAGATCTCTTTTAGAAAACCACGGCAATTGTCACCTAAACTTGAAAGTCTGCACAGGCTACAATCCAACAATTTTACTCCTAAAAATGACAAAAGACAGGCCTAATCGTGTGCCAGATGACCAATACATACGAATGTTCCTGGTAGCACTGTTTGTGAGAGTGACGAAATATAAACAATGAAATGCCCTAGAGAGTGGATGAATATGAAACAGGAATACTTTTTATTTATTTGCTTCAAGTGGAAGAAACTTGGGCACATTTTTATGTTGAGTAGACAAAGGATAAAGTTACTAAGGGGCTTCCCTGGTGGCTCAGAAGGTAAAACATCTGCCTGCAATGTGGGAGACCCGGTTTCGATCCCTGGGTCAGCAAGATCCCCTGGAGAAGGAAATGGCCACCCACTCCAGTATTCTTGCCTGGAAAATCCCATGGACAGAGGAGCCTGGCGGGCTACAGTCCATGGGGTCGCCAAGAGTCGGACACGACTGAGCAACTTCACTTGCACTTTCAAAGTTACTAAACAAGCAGTAAATAAGAAATACTTTCCCTAAAAGGTGTAACCTAGACTCTGGTTCAAGAACTGGCCATGAAGGGTGCCAAGATCTCTTCCACCAGGTGAAAGGAAAACTACAGCTGGGAACCTGAGAGCAGAAGGGCTGAGGACCAAGCACGAGTTTACTGTGGAGACGTGCTGACACCCCAGGGTCACGCGCTGAGACATCTGCACTGGGGAGGCAGTCACTGTGGGGACGGCCGGATGCAGGGCTGCTGGAGGTGGGGCGAGGGTCTGGGGCGGCATCCAGTCTCCAACCTGCGCCGACGGCAGGACCATGTGCTCAGGCGTGGGAGGGGAAGAGTGAGCACCGGGATGGGTTCTCTGCCAGGCGTGCTCACTGGTTGCCTCTGAGATCCTCAGGTGGAGGTGTGTGGAGAGCAGGGGGCAGAGGCTGGGATGCCCCTCTGAGGGGCCACCGATGGCCCCACAAACGCTCACAGGCCAGCTGGGCCACCGAGTGACTAGGAGTGGAAACAGCACGCCTCTCAGCAGCCCCAGCATCACATACGACGGCTCCAGTGCCCTCAGCAGCCCAGACGTGGGCACACAGGACACACGTCACTGGGAGGCTTTACCCAACAGGAGGAGACGGGCGACAGGGGACAAGGGAGGGCTCCTAAGTGTCTGAAGCGATAGTTTGGGAAAGGGGAAGCAGAGGAGTGCTGGAGAGGCGCTGGGAGGGGAAGACGTGAACCACACTGTTCATCTTGACTAACGGGACATGGCGGTACCAGCAGCTCACTTCCCACGAGACACCGACTACGGCACAGACCCTGTGCTGAGCAGTTTTATGTTCTAAAACTGCACCCCCCCAGCACCCCCAGGACAGAGCGACTACCGTGACTGGCGCCTTCAGGAGCAGACCCCCCTTACCAACCTTCTGCTCCTCTCCTGGGACGGAGGGCTCAGTCACAGCTCTCTGCCCACCCCCCAAGTGTGGCCAAGAACCCAGTGCCTTCCAGTGGAGGGATCAGAGGGCTGGTGTTTATGGGAGTCAGAGTGGCGTCATCCCCCACTTCTGTGCTAGCTTCAGGGGGTCAGGACAACCTGAAGTCACATACTGACGACAGAACGAACCCAGGGCCCCGAACGGCCGTGTGCTGCAGAGCTCCGCGTGACCCACAGGGACCGGGTGCGAGTCAGAGACAGCGCCTCCACGTGCTTGAGCACCGAGATGCCGGAGTCCCTCTGACACAGCAGCCAGGCTGTAACTCAGCCGAACTTACGTGCAGACACAAGGAGATCCCAAATTTCACTGGGACCACAGAGCTGGTGGTCGGCACCCAGCCCTGAAGCCCAGGACACATCTGAGCTCGTACACCGCTGTCCTCGGCGAGGACAGAGGGACCTGGGGTCAAAGGGCTCCGTGGCTTCCAGATCACCAGAGGCCCGAACAAGACGCTTCCCAGGGAACTAGGGCCAGCGGCTTCCAGCAGGGTCTCTGCCCACAGCTTGGCTCCTACCTGGACAGGGGCATCGGGAGAGGTCTCTCTTCACCGTCCACAGCTCCTGCCCGTGCTCCAGCCGGTAGATCAGCTCAGGTCTGGGGACAGGACACCCTGAGCATGGAGAAAAAAGGAAGACATGGGGGCTTCTGTGAAAACTGGGAAGACCTCTCAGTCTCGTGTGAGACTTCAGGATGCAGACCTCAGAATGAAGCTGCTCCCATGCACACAAAATGTGGAACTGCGACCCAAAAACCAAAGACATGCCACACTGCCATGAAGCTTTTATTCCTAATACTAAATCAAAAGCTAATATACAGTTAACATAGTCAAAGGACTGTGTTCAAGCAACTTAAATGCACTACACTACTTCAAAATTGAATAGATTTATGATGTCATTTAAACAACTGACATATTTAAAACATTGATTCTTTTCATTCAAAACAAGGTTATGTTCTCCATTGATAAGTTCCGTTTTTAGAACACAAGCAAAGTTTTGTATTGTTCTTTCTACAGACCACAGATGAGTCTATCCTAGGGTTTCCTCACAGCATTCTCAGCAAGTACATATTATGATCAGCACTTTTTTTTTTTAAGCCATGCAGGATCCTAGTTCACTGACCAAGGATCAAACCATCACCCTCTGAATTAGGAGGGCAGAGACTTAACCATTGGACCACCATTTTTTTTAAAGTTAAAGTTCATTTACAATGTCATGTTTGTATTGGGTGTACAGGAAAAGTGATTCACATACACAAATATCCACACTGCTTTTCAGATTCTTTTCCGTTATAGGTTATTATAAGATATTGAATATAGTTCCCTGTGCTATATTAGAACCTTGTTGTTTATCTATTATTATATACAGAGGTGTGTATCTGCTGATCCCAAACTTTTAATTTATCCCTCACCACACCTGCTTTCCTCTTTCGTAAACATAAGTTTGTTTTCTGAGTCTGTGAGTAGCACCATTTTATAGATAAAAATCATACAGAAAGCAACAATCAGGCAGATAATGTGATCTGCCAAAGAGCCCACAACTGGTGAACGGCTGGGCCAACACGGAGCCCAGGTCTAACCATCTCGGCTCTGTGTGCTGTTCCACCACAAAGCTACACAAGCCTGCTCCCAAAGGTGCTGAGTCCAGGTCTAGATGATGAAAATCCTGATGAGTAATGACAGGAGCGGTGGTGGTGAGGTTCGCAATGCTACCGTGCACAAAACCTGGTCACTCCAGGCACTGTTCTGACCCTTTCCAGAAAGTTACCCACTTAACCCTGTTGCAGCCCTGGGAAGTAAACTCCACCTTACTCCAGTTTACCAAGGAGCACCCCGAGGCCCAGACGCAGTCTGTAATTGCCCAGGACTGCACAGTTTTTAAGGTGCAAAGCAGGGACTAAACAACAGAGTCTGGCTCTGACCCTGGCCTCCCCAACACCACAATGAGGAGGAAACAGCAGACACCCCTGAGTGGGGCCAGCATCCTGAGACCAAGTGCGGGGCAGCTGTGAGGGAGGGATGTGAGCACCGAAATGCAACCACTGGGAGCAGGGCTGGGGAGGGGCAGACTCAGTAGACTTCAGTATTTCATGAACTGTGAGAAAATAATAAAACTGAGACTCCTGCACAGTGATACGGTCACATCTACTGCCATCAATATTTCACTAAAAAAAAGAATTTTTACTTCAAAGGAACCCCACAGAGGACAGCTTCATGAAGTGAAGGTGTATGTTCCTTACTGTTAAGGTTCCACTGTACGAGGCTCGCCACCGAAGCCGAGTTCCCCTGACTCTCCTGAGGGCCAGGCGAGCCCAAGGGTCTCACGGGAGGAGCAGAACAGTGCCCGGCGGTCAGTCAGCGACCTGGGTGAGCTCTGACTTGTATTCACAGTAACACCAGTGCTACCAGTGACGCACTTTTTCTGTTTCTCACATCCCTTCAAAACGGGATTCCTGTACAGCTCTGGTGAATGGGAAACAGAAACCCAGAGGCTGACAAGTTGCTAGGTCAACCTGAAAATGCAGCCAAGGGATCGAACAGTGAGGGTTAAGGGCCAGCGAGCTTGCACCACTGCTCAGGGATGGCCCCCCTGTTGAAGAGAGGAAATTAGCAACAGTTGGGGGGAAGAAGGGTTAAGTACTGAACCAAATTTTCCCTAAAGAAGTCAGGAGGCACGAAAAGGAATAAACGAAGGCCTTCCTCGGGGTTGTGCCCAGAGCCCCTGATGAAGCGTCCATGAGCCTTCAGAAACGGGCTTCTCAGCCTCTGGACCGCTGACATTCAGATCCAGAAAGTTCTTTGCTGAGGAGAAGGGAAGAGAATGTGTCTCTCCTGCACAGTGTAAGGATGTGTGGAGGCGCTCCGGGTCTTCACTCAGTAGGTGCCTGCAGCAACTCCATCCCAGTGCTGACAACCTATGTCTCCAGACGGGGCAAGTGTCCCTGGGGAATGAGAACCGCTGGCTTAGAGGATATAAATCAGGTGACAGGGGAGAGCTAGTGTGATGGGGAGGGGCCGCTAAGAGAGTTTGTGGTCAGGAAACAGTTGGTGAGGAAGCGAGGTGGCCATGTGCAGAGAAGAGGTGGCCATGTGAAAAGCCAAAATGCCCAAGAACACCCACCAGGAAAACAGAACAGCACCTCAGAGGCCAGAGGCAAGCATGTCAAGTATGTCAGGTATGCACGGAAACGGCAAGACACCAGTGTGACCAGAGCAGTGAGCGTGGGGAGAGCCTGGGGAGGCGGGTGGAGGGATCGGGGCTCGATGGTGGGCATTTTTATTTGTTTAATTTTGTTATAAATTATCTAAATATGTCAAGCTTTTCCTGATTTTGTTTAACCTCCTCTCACTGACATAGAACACAATCCCAGGTCTCTAAGAACACGCCTGTCTCACCAAAGCCCTGGGTTTACAGCCCTCCCTTCCCTCAAACTGAACGGCCTGAGGGGACTGTCCCCGAGCTGCTGTCTCTCTACTGTGGCTCTCTGGCCCATGCGGACTGGGTCATCCTCAGCTGAGCGGGGCTGTCGTGTCCACCCTCTGGTGCTGAGGAGCATCTCTGGACTCATCACCAGACCCCGGGACCACCCACTCCCACATGTGACGGGCAGATGCAGCAGACGCTGCCTGATGTCTCGTGGGCACAAAACCGCCACATGCTGAGACGCACTCCTCTCCCAGCTTCTCCTTCTCGGACCAGCAGATGATCCCGGCCGAGACTGAGCGAACATGAGACACCTGTGAAGCGCAGGAGGACAGAGAAGCCCCCTGACTGAGACTCTGCGGCTAGACAGGACCTCCTGGCACTGAAGGCAAAGGCCTCCTGGGGCCCCGGCTGCCTCACCCTCTTCCTGGAGAACGGCTTGTCACCCACATCCTGTGCACTCGGGTGTAGGGGACGCCTGGGAACCGGTCTCATTTGGTCCGCTCCCTCTCTGGAATGTAAAACAGGAACAGACAGAGGCCAGTCTGTGCTGGGCCCTGGGCTGAGAGGCTCAGGTGGTCACTTCCGTCTCATGGACACCCCCACCCCCACCCAGAGCCCTGCAGCAGAGAAAGAGCAACAATATAAACATACGAAGAAGTAGAAACAAGGCATCTGGGAGCCTTGGAGAGCAGGGATTGGGGTGGTTACTCCTGTCAAACTTGCTGGGGGGCAAAAGCCATTCTGAAAAGACAGGGACGTAAGCAAAGCCAGAGAAAGAAGCCAGGACAGAAGACCCAGAAGCCAGGGTAGAATCCTGGTTCTCCTATTCCAGTCCCATGTGGCCCGACTGGAAATGCTGCCTTTGGGTTCTGCAGAACATTCATTTCCTTCCACCACTTTCTAAGAGCCAAAGGGGAACTTTATTCAAAGAGACACAGAGACAGCAGGCAAGAGGAGGTGACCCTCAAGCATGAGTGAAACTGTGAGGAAGCAGGGGGTAGGGAGGACTCCTGAGCCCTTCCTGAGAAGCCAAGACGGAGCCAGGGTCCGGGATGCAGGGGGTGGCCGGGGCCCGCACAGCAGAGCGGGGGCCTTACCCAGAGACACCAGGAGGCCGCAGTTCTCCAGCATCACCTCCCGGTACAGGGTCCTCTGGGCCGGGTCCAGATGCCCCCACTCCTCCTGGGTGAAGGTCACAGCCACATCATCGAAGGTCACAGACAGCTGGAATGTCAAATGCAGATAGTAGCATCAGCTTTGGGACGACTGGGTGGGATCAGAGCTTGTCTCTGCATCGCTGGGAAAGGTGCGGCAAGGTCGAGGCCCTCATCGCCGGGCACCTCCTCTGCACTGGGCTGAAGAGGAGGTGGACAATGCTGTGGACATAACACAGTACAGCCCTACTTCAGAGATACTGGGAGTGTGGTTGCCCAGCACTCCAAAAAAGCAAGTCACATGATGTTTTTGGATTCCCACTGCAAATAAAAGTTACATTTAGGACTTCCCTGGTGTCCAGTGGTTAAGAATCCACCTACCAATGCAGGGGACATGGGTGTAATCCCTGGTCCACGAAGATGTGACATGCTTCAGGGCAAGCAGACCCGTGTGCCACGACTACTGAAGCCCGTGAGCCCTAGAGCCCCTGCTCCGCAACAAGAGAAGCCACCACAGTAAGTCCACGCACAACAACAAAGAGCAGCCGCCCTGCTCGCTGCAACGAGAGAAAGCCTACACAGCAGCGAAGACCCAGTGCCCCCAAAAATAAATAAAAGTTTTACAATGTTTACACCACACTGCAGTCTACTAGGGGTGCAATAACACTATGTCTAAGACAATAATTTGGATACCTTAATTAAAAAGTACTTTATTGCTAAAAAATGCCAACCATCATCTTGAGCGGTACCCTTGTTGCAGGTGGAACATCTCAACTACTGTAAGAACTACCACAATGTGACACAAAGACACGAAGGAAAGCAAGCGGTGCAAGGCTGCCACAAACCTTCAATCTGCAATAAAAACAACAACAAAAGAAGCACAGAATCGACAAACGCAATAAAGAAAAGTATGATCACAGAGTAAAACAGAAGCCTCCTATGCAGGAGCCCTTGGAAAATGACAGAAGTCAATGAAAACGACACTAGGACTGAGAGATGCAGACAGAAGGGATGCTACAATGTCAGAGGAAGGAGTATACAGTGATAATAATACTACAAATAATGTTAAGCACAGCAGTAGGGGCTACCCAGGTGGCTCTGTGTTCAAGAACCCACCTGCCAATGCAGGAGATTCAGGTTCAATCCCTGGGTCAGGAAGATCCCTGGAGAAGGAAAAGGCAACCCACTCCAGTATCTTTGGTGGGAAATCCCTGGACAGAGGAGCCTGGCAGGCTACAGTCCCACAGGGTCACGAAGTGCGAGACAGGGCTGAGCAACTGAACCACCGCCACCTGCGCTTCAGTGGTCCTGCTAGTTGCCTGCCCCTTGCTGAGAGCATTATGGCATGTCTAAAAGCAACTAAAAGGACTTCCCCAGATGTCCAGTGGCTAATACTCCACACTCCCAATGCACAGGTCCCAGGATCAATCCCTGGTCAAGGAACTAGATCCCACATGCCACAACTAAGAGTTGACGTGCCGCAGCTAAGAACCTGCATAGCCAAAAACATTAAAAAAAAGCAACTAAGGCCCTAGTTCTCAAGTCATCATTTTCACCAGTGACTCCTAACTAAAAACACTCCACAGAGTCTGCCTTGTTAATCTTACTCCCACCACCATATACTGGACATATTCTGTACAGTCTCCTGAAACGTGCAGCAGACGCAGGACCACGTCCCTGTATGATCAGAACCACCAAGTAAACATAAACGATTCAGCCACCCCACTCTCAGATGAAGAGCCCTACTACTGCAGACCCATCATTTAAATGCTCCAGGACACTGGCTCATGGTTTTTTCACCTTACACATTCAGTGCTCACATCTTTGTATATCAAGTGTTGTTGTTTGGTTTTGTTTGTTTGTTTTTTGCAGCGCTGCTCAGCTTGAGGGACCCAGCTCCCCAACCAGGGATCAAACCCAGGCCCTTGGCAATGAGAGCGCAGAGTCCTAACCACTGGACCACCAGGGCATTCCATTAGTTTTCTTGAGTTAATACTTCAATTAAATATGTGGAAATTCCTAATAAATTGACTGGTTCATACATAGGAATCCTGCAATATTACTCATTTCTGGTGTTAGATAAACTCTTATCACCAGGGAAATTTGGGGCAGGTAGGTCAAGAAAAACAAAATTAACTAGGGCCTCAACAATGACTACCAGATGATATGTTTAATTAATTAAAACTCTCTAAGGAAGGGGATAGGGGACTTCCCTGGTGGTCCAGTGGCTAAGATTCAGTGCTCCCAATGCAAGTTGCATCCCTGGTTAGGGAACTAGATCCCACATGGTGGTGTACCTAAATAAAAAAATAACTCAAAACTCTCTGGCATATAATCCAACAGCACCCTCCATGACTGTTTAAGCGTGCACCTATGGATGGGCTTTCTCTGGTTGGTCTAAGTTAGAAGTGGGGAAAAGAATTAGGGAAAGGGTTAATTATTAATCAAGTCCTGGCCATTTGCGGCCGAGGAAACAAATGTCACTGTTTCTCTTCCTGGAAGCTCTAGAGATAGGAATTTGACTTCGGGGAAGTCTGACTTAGACCGGGCAGAACTCCTGGGTTACTGCTTGTAGACGACGGGCTGGGTTTCTAGGCAGGTTATTTGCCAAAGTTTCAATTTTATACGCCATCTATTTTCCATTTGTATATTCAGGCTTGCGTGTTCTAGGACTAGAGAGAAAGTGAGTGACGAGCCAGCTCCACTGGTCTCACACAAACACAACTGCAGAGAAACTCAATGCCTCTCCTGAGTTCTACCCAGCTCAGGAGCTCTCTCCGAATCGGCAATGCCAGGAACACCGTCCACTCACCCGCGCCGGGTCCATCCACGCCGCCGCCATCATGGGCCCCTGAGGAGATAGCGGGACCCGGAGAGGCGGCGACAGAGGCGAGTCCCGCGGGTTCAGCCGACCGCCGCTCGTTCCTTGCTCTGGGCGAGGTGGCCGATCACGGGTAGGCTCACAGCCAGCTCGAACGCGCGCAAGGGAACCCAAGCCACCTTTCTGCTCATTTGCGAAGACGGCACTGGAGGAAGCCACAGAATAGCTTTACCCTTCCCGACAGCTGGCGTGGACCGAGCCGTCGCACGCAAATGACGTCCACCACCGGTGGGGCCGGAAGCCCCACCTCTCCGCAGGAAATGTCCCCTCCCTGGGCCGTCATTGGCCCAGCGCCTGCGGCAGTCGCGCAGTGTAGCACTTTCTGGGTAATGTAGTTTTTTCTGTGCAGACAACAGGCCGTGGAGCGCGTTCCAGAGCAGCTCTCACTTTAGTTCAGTCGCTCGGTCATGTCCCACTCTTTGCGATCCCATGGACTGCAGCACGCCAGGCTTCCCTGTCCATCACCAACTGCCAGAGCTTGCTCAAACTTATGTCCATCGAATCGGCGAACCCCATGAACAGTGTGAAAAGGCAAAAAGAGCCGCTCTACCTCGATGTAAAATATTTAGGAGATCCAAAGCCCCGAATCAGACCCTCTTCACAGCAGGCACAGCTCGGGGGGAGCGAGGGAGCACTAACGGTGCAGGTGAAAAACCATGAATCAACGTATTGGAGCCTTTTCTCTTTTTTTGGCTGGGCACAGTGTTCAGAGTCCTAACTACTGGACAGCCAAGGAATTCCCTTGGAGCGTTTAAATGATAAATCTGCAATGATGGGACTGTTCATCCGAGAGGAGTGGCTGAATTGTTTGTATTTCCTTAGTGGTTCTAGTCATACAGAGATGTGGTCCCGCCTCTGCTGGACATTTCATATTGAGAAGAATATTGAATATGGTGGTGGGAGTAACAAGGCAAACTCTACATGGGGTGTTTTTTAGTCAGAAGACACAGAGGTGAAAAAGATGCCTGCAAGGGTAGAGGACTTCCTGGTGCTCCAGTAGCTTAGACTTGGCGATCCCAATGCAGGGGACCCAGGGTTCCATCCCTGGTCAGGGAACTAGATCCCACATGCTGTAACTAAGAGGTTGCATGCCCCAAGGAGGAGATCAGAGATCCTGAGTGCCCTAAGACCCTGCACAGCCAAATAAACAATTATTTAGAGGGGAAAAAGCGCCTGCAGTGAACAAAGAACATGTTTGAGCTCCCCACTGGGTAGTTTGGATATTTATTGATATTTATTCTTGCTTTTGAATTGTGGTGCTGAGGACGACTCTTGAGAGTCCCCTGGACTGCAAGATCAAACCAGTCAATCTTAAAGAAAATCAACTGTAAATATTCATCAGAAGGACTGAAGCTGAAGCGCCAATACTTTGGCCATCTGATCTGAAGAGCTAACTCACTGAAAAAGACCCGAATGCTGGGAAAGATTGAGAGGACAGGAGGAGAAGGGGGTGACAAAGGATGAGATGGTCGGATGGCATCACTGACTCAATGGACGTGAATCTGAGCAAACCCTGGAAGACGGTGGAGGACAGGGCGACATGGTGTGCTGCAGTCCATGGAGTCACAGAGTCACACATGACTTGGCAACTGAACGTCAGTTTTTGGTAGATGCAGGGAGGAGCTGCCACCAGAAGGACGTGGCGGGGAGGCTGGAAGAGCACTTCTGCGATTGCTGCAAGCAAAGGTTAGATTTCAGAAGACTTTGGAGATTGATTTTTCCTGATGCAATCACAATATGACACCACCACACAAATGCTAGTGAATTCATTTGAGAATTGGGTGGCACTGATGTGCAGCAACACATCTTATCTTAAAGATGGCAGCATGTTGGACGTCAGTATAAAGAGAGGGGAGTGTGTGATCACTGAGTTAATTAGTCCTGTTTTACAAAGGACATTCTTCTGAAAACCTGGGGAAGAGTAAAGTGAGTGTAGGGGCCCCTGAGATAGGGGGTAGGTAATGCACCCTTGGACTGCAAAGAGATCCAACCAGTCCATCCTAAAGGAGATCAGTCCTGGGTGTTCATTGGTAGGACTGATGTTGAAGCCGAAACTCCAATACTTTGACCACCTGATGCAAAGAGCTGATTCATTTGAAAAGCCCCTGATGCTGGGAAAGATTGAGGGCAGGAGGAGAAGGGGACGACAGAGGATGCGATGGTTGGATGGCTCCACCGACTTGATGGACATGGGTTTGGGTGGACTCCGGGAGTTGGTGATGGACAGGGAGGCCTGGTGTGCTGCGGTTCATGGGGTCGCAAAGAGTTGGACACGACTGAGCAACTGAACTGAACTGAATGCACCATCAGGGTGGTTATCTGCATAAAGTAATAACTAGTTTTCAGGAAGAGTGGTTAAGTCACAATACCTGTGACCCAGGAAGGGCATCAGTTAGGGCTGCTCTCGTGGGAAACAGTTTCTACAAGAAATAAAGACTTTACCCAGTCACACACCAACACATGCAAAGACCTGTGTGGGACATCCCTGGTGGCCCAGTGGTTAAGAATCCACCTTGCAATGCAGGGGACGCAGGTTCCATCCCTGATGGGGGAACTAAGATCCCACAAGCAGAAGAGCAACTGAGCCTAGAGTCTATAAGCTGCAATGAAAGATGCAACAAAGCTCCTGCAACTAAGACCAGACGCAGCCAAACGGATGTTTTAAAAAGAGACTTGGTACAAAATGATTCAACTTTTATTAAGTATGATAATAAAATGATGCATCTTAAAAGAGAAGAAACAAAAGACAAGTGAGATACCAGAGCCAACGGTGCTCCATGAGCAATCCCAAAGGGATAGGGGTGGACAGGGCTCAGAAAGCCATATGAACAGATGGGGGCAGCACCCTCTGAGAGTGGGCCCGGATCCATGGGTGCTCCAAGACCCGGACCAAGGGCAGCCTCTCCAAGGGTTGGAATCTGAGAAGCTTGGAGATCAGGTCCCGAGCCCCCGAAGACATTGATGGAGGAAACCTTAAATCTACCTGATGAGGCCAGAGAAGGAGAAGTATGGTTAATTGCCTTGATCCATTCAAGGCACTGTCCTAGATCTTAGTAGACCACCACCGTATGTGCCCCAGGCTCCGCAGGCCCACCCACCTCCCCACCCCCTACCAACCAGTTCCCGCATGAATGCCCCGAGTGTGGCCATCCCACCTTGAGGATGCGTCTGTAGGTCTCACTAGTGGAGGCACTCTCAAAGGGTGGATTTCCTACCAGCAACTCATAGCAGAGGACCCCAATGCACCATAGATCCACCTTCTCATCGTATGTTCTCCCCTCGATCATTTCTGGGGGCAAGTAGTCCAGCGTCCCACACGTGGTCCTTCTCCTAGAGGGTTGCAGAGAAAGGGGCACTAAGTACAAGAGAAGGTGTCCGTCCCCAGCTTCCAGGCCCAGGCAGTCCCTTCCCAAGCACAGGAATCAGGAAACACCAAGTTTTAACATGCATCAAGTTTCCGAGAACACAAGTACTGGGACCCATCAATTCCATATTCTGAGATTCTTTCTACAATTATTTATATTTAGCTCATGATCCAGGAAGTTTTCACAAGGAAGATTTGGAACAAACTGATGGTGCAACAAGAGAGACCAAGTAAATTCAGTTCAGTTCAGTTGCTCAGTCATGTCTGACTCTTCGAGACCCCATGAATCACAGCACGCCAGGCCTCCCTGTCCATAACCAACTCCCAGAGTTCACTCAGACTCATGTCCATCGAGTCAGTGATGCCATCCAGCCATCTCATCCTCTGTCGTCCCCCTTTCCTCCTGCCCCCAATCCCTCCCAGCATCAGAGTCTTTTCCAATGAGTCAACTCTTTGCATGAGGTGGCCAAAGTACTGCAGTTTCAGCTTCAGCATCATTCCCTCCAAAGAAATCCCAGGGCTGATCTCCTTCAGAATGATCTCCAAGTAAATTAGTCATGCTTTATTTTTTTTTTTTTTTTTTCAAATTTTAAACTTTTTATTTTGTATTGGGGTATAGCCAATTAAAGAATCTGCCTGCAATGCAGGAGACCTGGGTTCACTTCCTGAGTCGGGAAGATCCCCTAGAGAAGGAAATACCAACCTCGCTTCAGTATTCTTGCCTGGGGAATTCCAGGGACAAAAGAGCCTGGTGGGCTACAGTCCATGGGGTTGCAAAGAGTCAGACATGGCTGAGTGACTTTCACTCATACAGCTGATTAACAACGTTGTGGTAGTTTCAGGTGAACATCGAAGGGACTCAACCATATGTATACACGTATTTATGTCCATGTGTGTGTGTGTTAAGTCACTTCAGCCACATCCAGCTCTTTGCAGCTCCATGGACTACAGCCTGACAGGCTCCTCTGTCCATGGGATTCTCCACGCAAGAATACTGGAGTGGGTCGCCATGGCCTCCTCCAGAGGATCTTCCCGACCAGGGATGGAACCCACATCTCTTGCATTGGTAGGCAGCTTCTTCACAGCCAGCACCGCCTGCGAGCCCTATATACCTGTGTAATTACGCTCTGTTGATAGAGTCAAATTTGTGGAATTATGGCACAATAGTTCTTGATGTATTTACATGGAAATTTATTGATAAACATATGTTAAGAGGATTTAAAACAAAAGGTATAGTTGAACCCCGTTCTTTCAGTCAACAAATATATATTAGAATATGCATTTCAAAAGGCAGTATTTAAATACAAACTCAGTTTGTATCTGGATCTTACATGTGAGATGAATTAAACTAGATCATTCTTAACTGGCACCCACCAGACCTACCTCAGAGAGGGGGTGTGCACAGACCAGCCGAAGTCTGCAATCTTCACTTCACCCATGAGCCCGAGCAGCAGGTTCTCCGGCTTAATATCCCTGTGAATCACCTTCTTTTCATGGCAGTAGATCAGAGCGTCTGCCAACTCCTCTATTATCTGTGTGAGAAATGAAAAAGCAGTCTGGAAATGAAGCCAGCCACGAGAAGATGATGACTGATGCTTGATTACCCATCTGGAACCCTCCCAAAATCTCTTGCTTCCTATTTCTAAGTCAGTTCCACTCATTTATTTCAGTGAACTCCCTCAGAGCATTTCATGTTTCTTTCCATAAGGTAGTGCAGTTAGATTCTGTTGCTCACAACCAAAGAATCCAAACTTATACACAGTACTTATTAATATTCTGGGGGTAATTATTAGGGCATCCACATGGAAGAGGAAATGGCAGCTCACTCCAGTATTCTTGCTGGTGAAACCCCTTGGACAGAGGAGTCTGGTGGGGGCTACAGTCCATGGGGTCGCAAAGAATTGGATACGACTGAGCATTAGGGTATCCAAATATGAAGTTGTAGGATGTAAATCACTATATATAATTTATAGAATGAAATAAAGAAAGAAGCCACGTGGACACTCGTGAAAGCCTCAAGCAATGACCCCCACACCAGCCCATTGTAAACTCGTGAACCTGAGCCCTCCCGCCTCACCGTGGCTGTACGCTGTTCATCAAACGTGTGACTCCTTTGCAGCGCCTTGTACAGCTCGCCCTTTGGGGCATATTCTAAAATCAGGTACACGCGGCGCGCATCATGGAAGTAGTTGTACAGGCGCAGGATATTGGGGTGTCTGGAGGACAGAAGGAGGAAGTGTCAAGACTGCTTCCTAAAAAAACAAAACACAGCTCCCTGAGGCCAAACTCATGATGCTATTATAAGTGACTGGTCACACAGAGGGGCAAATTGTGCTGGGACCTGTATAGGAACCGCTCCGTCTGTAAATTTCTGAGCGGAAAACGAAGCAGGTGTCAGAATTCGAGTGTCTGATGCAGGGAGCTTTACATGGTATAACTGGAATGAATTGCAGAGGGGGAAAAAAATCTTTAAGATGCAAGCAAACGGCTTATTTGGAGGTAGTACGGGGGGAAACGCTGAGTTCAGATGTCAGAGACGGAACAGGAAAACAGGAAAGACAAAAAAATAAGAACCGGCACAGGAAACTCATAGACTATCCTTACTGCAGATGGGCCTGGATTTCAACTTCCCTGCGCAGCTGGTGTTCCAGGCCTTCCTTCTCTATCTGAGACTTGAACAGGACTTTCAGGGCCACGATGAAATGGTTTTTCTTCAGGCGAGCCAGGTAAACATTCCCAAATTTTCCCTTGCCGAGAGGACGCCCGATTTCAAAATCATCAATTGTGAAACGCCGCCTGACAGGAAAGAAAGCAGAGCGCCTCCGTTTCGGAGGTGAGTGGAGAGTCAGGGGTCCCTCGTGCTCGCCTTCCGCTTTCACTGTTTCCCTCCTCGGGCCCCTTTTCCTTCTTAAGGGCTCAGCCAGGGTGTTGGCTCCATAACTGTCGGTCCCCTAAGGCAACACTTCACACGTGCGGCTTGCTCTTCAACCCTCGGTCCCACTTCCCTTCCTCTTCCTGATAAAAAACAAAGGCGCTCACGCGGTTGGGGCTCCGGGCACCGTTTGACCTGCTGCAGCTACTGAAAACAGAAAAGAGATGTCCATCCTTTGTTCTGTGCACCCCCTCACCCCCAACACCTGACCCCAGGCCTGTCTTCTAAACACCCTCTTTCTCTGTTCCTGGTACATAACCCTTCCACCTGCGTGCTGCATCCCGCCCGCCTTCCTCGCAGATCCTCGATGGCTCATGACCAGAGACGGTGCGGAGGAGGACACCCTGCGGAGCTGGGTGTCCAGGCAGGAGGTAACATTCACGTTCAGGCTCTGTAGTCGCCACTTGCTCCCTCACAGACTCGGGGAACCAGCAGGGACTGAATCCGGGCAACTTTCTGCCGACGCAGGCTAGGCTATTTATACTAAGTTCTCTGGCCCCATTGGCCGAGCAGGTAGTTCCTGGTTGGCTCCCATTGGTTAAAATTTCTGACGATTAGGCAGCATGCTCAATGGAAGAGGCAAGAATGAGAGCTTCCGGTCCGGTGATTGGAGGCGGGACTTAGGGCACTGGGCCAATGAGAGGGCCGGGCATGAAGCCAAGAAGGCGGGAAACGCCCCAGAAAGACACAAGTGGAGGTAAAGGGATCAAGGGCGGAGTGGTGTGCAGTCTGTGCTGTTCAATTCAGTTCAGTTCAGTCGCTCAGTCGTGTCCGACTCTTTGCGACCCCACGGACTGCCGCACCAGGCCTCCCTGTCCATCACCAACACCGGAGATTGCTCAAACTCATGTCCATCGAGTCTGTGATGCCATCCAACCATCTCATCCTCTGCCGTCCCCTTCTCCTCCGCCTTCAATCTTTCCCAGCATCAGGGTCTTTTCAAATGAGTCAGTTCTTCTCATCCGGTGGCCTAGGTATTGGAGCTTCAGCTTCAGCATCAGTCCTTCCAATGAATATTAAGGACTGATTTCATTTAGGATTGACTGGTTGGATCTCCTTGAAGTCCAAGGGACTGTCAAGAGTCTTCTCCAACACCCCAGTTCAAAAGCATCAATTCTTCGGCGCTCAGCTTTCTTTATAGTCCAACTCTCACATCCATACATGACTATGGGAAAAACCATAGCTTAGACTAGACAGACCTTTGTTGGCAAAGTAATGTCTCTGCTTTTTTATATGCTGTCTAGGTTGCTCATAGCTTTTCTTCCAAGGAGTAAGCGTCTTTTAATTTCATGGCTGCGGTCACTCTCTGCAGTGATTTTGGAGCTCAAGAAAATAAAGTCTGTCATATGTTCAAGTACTTTCTTTCTATTCCTAGTTTGTGGATTTTTTTTTAAATCATAAATTCTGTCAAAGGCTTTTATAATATCAATTGAGATGATCATGTGGGCTTTTATCTTGCATTCTGTTGTCCTTCCATTACAGGAATAAACTGCATTTGGTCGTGGTATATGATCCTTTTGATATGGTACTTAATTTGTTTTGCTAATATTTTGTGCAGGATTTTTTCATCCTATTCCTAAGAGATATTTCTTTGTAGGTTTTTTGTTTTGTTTTTTTTGGCTGTAGTCACTATCTGCAGTGATTTTGAAGCCCCAAAAAAATAGTCTCTCACGGTTTCGTTTCCCCATCTATTAGCCATGAAGTGAGGGGACCAGATGCCATGATCTTAGCTTTCTGAATGTGAGTTTTAAGCCAACTTTTTCACTCTCCTCTTTCACTTTCATCAAGAGGCTCTTTAGTTCTTTGCTTTCTGCCATAGAGTGGTGTCATCTGCGTATCTGAGGTTATTGATATTTCTCCCGGCAATCTTGATTCCAGCTTGTGCTTCATCCAGCCTGGCATTTTGCATGATGTACTTTACATATAAATTAAATAATCAGGGTGACAATATACAGCCTTGACATACTCCTTCCCCAATTTGGAATCAGTCCATTGTTCCTTGTCCGGTTCTAACTGTTACTTCCTGACCTGCATATGGATTTCTCAGGAGGCAGGTCAGGTGGCCTGGTATTCCCATCTCTTTAAGAATTTAAGAATATTCCATGGAACGCATAGTATCTGATTTTGGCTTCCCTTGTGGCTCAGCTGGTAAAGAATCCGCCTGCAATGTGGGAGACCTGGGTTCGATCCCTGGGTCAGGAAGATCCCCTGGAGAAGGGAAAGACTACCCACTCCAGTATTCTGGCCTGGAGAATTCCATGGACTGTATAGTATCTGAATGAATGAACATGTATATAAATCTCTGAGGGAGTGAGTTCAGAAAGTCAGTGACATAAGAAAGTGTGTGTACTAAGTCCTTTCAGTCGTGTTCAACTCTTTGCCACCCCATGGACTGTAGCCCTCCAGCTCCTCTGTCCATTGGATTCTCCAGGCAAGAATACTGGAATGTCTAACCATTCCCTTCTCCAGGGGATCGTCCCTAACCCAGGGATCAAACCTGCATCCCTTACGTCTCCTGCAATGGCAGCCTGGTTCTTTACCACTAGTACCACCTGGGAAGCCAAATGGCCAGTGTGGCTGACTAGAAATCAACGGTAGGAAGCTGCCAGGGTGTTGCACAGAAAAGCCAGTTCTGGCTCCATGTTGGATCTGTTTCTTTGACTTTAACCTTTGCTTTTAGTTATTTTGGCTGTTTGCTTTTGTTATGATAATCATACATAATAGCCTGCTTCAGGGAACCCTCCCCTCAGCCTGACTGTTAAACTGAAGTACCTTTATTCAGCTCACAGAGACAATCTGCCCCAGCCCACCTGTGAATGGTTGCACTAAAGAAGAAATTAACACATCCGGTATTGTTTTGCAAGATAAAGGGCCGTTTTACTTTACTCCCTTACCTCCTCTCCCTCTCTGTTTTAGAGAAGAACCTGCCATCCAGACCAAGATAAGGTGATTATTTTGAGACTTTAGTCTGCCATTCTCTCTGTCAGCGGCTTTCTAAGTCGTATTCCTTGCCTCAATACCTGTCTTTGATTTTATTGGCCTGTCGTGCGGTGAGCAGAGTGAGCTTAGACTCAGTAACAGGGGCATGTTATGCCGTTGGCACACACCAGGACCAAGTGCAACTCAAGCTGCCCCAGCTTGAGGGTCCTGTCCTATTCAGGCCATTCCGCAGGTTCTTCCTCAACCACTCACATGCATGAGGGTCACCATGGTGGAGCTCCCTGACATCTGCTTCTGTCTCCAGATATCCTATGGCTTGTGTGCCCTCCCTCAATACACCTGCCTCCCCCAGCCCAGGACTGCCCAGGCCATTTGGCATGGGGGCAAAGACCCATAGCTGCACTTACTGCTCCCCTCTCATGTACTTACTACAGTACAGCTGACCCTTAAATGAGGGCTGGGGTGGGGCTGACATTCAGCACTGTCAAAAATCCACACATAGGACTTCCTTGGTGGTCCAGTGGTTAAGACTCTGTGCTTCCACTGCAGGGGGTACAGGATCGATCCCTCATTGGGGAAGATTCATGTGGCATGCAGTGTGGTGCAACAAAAAAAAAAAAGGAAAAAAAATCCACATTTAAGTTATGGTTAGCCCTTGGTCTTACCACCAGGGTTCTTGGACTCCTTAATCAATAGAAATGGATGAGTGTTGTAGAAAAAAAAGAAATGAAGTTTTTCCTCCTCTAAGAACAGACATTACTTCACCAACAAAGGTCCATCTAGTCAAGGCTATGGTTTTTCCAGTGGTCATGTATGGATGTAAGAGTTGGACTGTGAAGAAAGCTGAGCACTGAAGAATTGATGCATTTGAACTGTGATGTTGGAGAAGACTCTTGAGAGTCCCTTGGACTGCAAGGAGATCCAACCAGTCCATTCTAATGGAGATCAGCCCTGGGTGTTCTTTTGAAGGAATGATGCTAAAGCTGAAACGCCAATACTTTGGCCACCTCATGCGAAGAGTTGACTCATTGGAAAAGACTCTTGATGCTGGGAGGGATTGGGGGCAGGAGGAAAGGGGGATGACAGAGGATGAGATGGCTGGATGGCATCACTGACTCGATGGATGTGAGTTTGAGTGAACTCCGGGAGATGGTGATGGACAGGGAGGCCTGGCGTGCTGCGATTCATGAGGTCACAGAGAGTCGGACACAACTCAGCGACTGAACTGAACTGAAGAACAGAAAAGTAAAGGAACAGTGAATAGTCTAGAGAAGAAAGTTGGACGGGCCTGAAAGATCTCTTGAGGTGCTAGCCTGCTGTATTCTCCCCTCACCAGGCAGAGAAATAAAGCCATCTTTCTATGTCCTCTAAACTCTGTCTCTGTATTTTTCATTTGGCAACAAAGTCATAACCTTGGCAATAATAAAGAGGCGTGAGGAGAAATTCAGGCTAGACTTCATAGGCAAGACTTCTGCTGCAGGAGGGAGAAAACAAGAACAGGTTCCCTGACTCACTCCCTGGAGGGCGGGGGACAAGTTGGTCTCTTAAACCAGGTGAGGGTAGGGGTGGGCCCGGGCTGGGCCCAGGGATGGGGATGGAGACGTGGCTTAGGTTGTCTGCCACCCCGTGGCTGGTGCTGTGTGCAGCGAGCATGCCAATACACTGTTTTTGCTCCCATCACGGTCCTTTTGTTCCCAACTCATCAGAAACGGCAGTTGAGTTTCTGGTCTTTTTGTATCTTATTGCTCATAATCTTACACATGCAAGCAGTTATTTTTAGTCCCTTGTAGTTTCTTTGTATTTTGTTGCTGGAGGAGATGTTTGTCCAGCTGAAAGTCCTACAGCAAGGGTTCCAGCCTATTTTATCAGCATTTGCCATTCCTCTGTATCCTTGCTTCTGCATCTAGGAAGGAACTCTACCAACCTGGGATGGCATAGTACTGTAGTATACTGGAAGAGAAATCTGCATGTAAGTGGACCTATGCAGTTCAGACCCCTGTTGTTCAAGGGTCAACTCTATTTGTTGGACTCAGTAATTGGTTTCCACTTTGGGTCTCAAATAGTAAGCCCACATATTTGTTTGACATATACAGAATTTTCAAAACAATTGTAACTAAACTCTTTTAGATAGGAAATAGGGTGAATTGTTGGAGAAATACTATTTAAAAAGAAAAAGTCTCCTCCCCATTCAGAAAAGTCCCACTGCAAAGACAGTAAAGAAATAAAAGTTTAAAGTTGTATAGGCATTAGACCAGAATCTGATGCGCATGCAGATGGTCCTTAAGAGACTTCAAAGAAGAACACTCACCCCTTCATATAGCCAAACAGACACAAACCATTACCTACATTTTCAAATAAACAATTAGTCCTATAAAGTAAGGACAGCACCATTTGTTACACATAGTTCACGCTACACTAACGCAGTAATGGGGGTAATTACTTGCTGTTACACTAGCTTTCTATGGAGGAAAACTAACTTCTCATATGACGGGACGTAGTTTTGCTACTTGGGGCAAATTGGGCTCCTGCCCTCACCCCTGCCCCGCAAGAAGCTGGGATGTGTGAGTGAGAGTTGCTCAGTCGTGTCTGACTCTTTGCGACCCCCATGGATCTTGGCCCGCCAGGCTCCGCTGTCCATGGACCCCTCTAAGCAGGAATACTGGAATTCGAGTTGCCATTCCCTTCTCCAGGGGATCTTCCTGACCCAGGGACCAAACCCAGGGCTCCTGCACTGCAGGCAGATTGTTTACCAGCTGAGCCACTGGGACAGAAAGAGGCTATCTCCTTTGATGACTTCATTTCATAGAAATGGACCCCTGGGTCTTTGAGAAAGACATTCCTGGGTTGTAAGGGTATTGGGGTGTTTGAGGAAAAGCAAGGCTAGTGCGGCTTAGCCTTAATTTGCAGGGATTAGAATGGTACAAGATAAACTTGGAGAGAAAACAGAGGCAAGCTGTGTAGAACCTTGTCAGCCATTGTAAGGAGGTTCTATTACGCTCCTGAACATGTTCTAAAATGTACCCGTGGGGGAACTCCCTGGTGGACCAGCGCTTTCACGGATCAGTGCTTTCATGGACTCGGTGCTTTCACGGTTGGGGTCTGGGTTCCATCCCTGGTCAGGGAACCCATATCCCATGTGGTGTGGCCAAAAAAAAAAAAAACGACTTGCCCTTTACCTGTGCATCCTTAGACAGTCTTGCCTGGTAAGAGTGGTTTCTCTGCTTACGTCTGTGGGCCCCACTGTATCATTAAGACCAGAAAGTTGATGTTAACAGTGGGACTCACGTTCAGGGTGGGTTTCGTCTGCCTGCGACTACACTACATTTAGCCTTCTGTGGATCCTGTGTCTCCATGGTCAGTCCAGCGGGCGCTGCCTCGATAAAGGCATCTGTGGGCCGGGAAGCTGGGGTGAACTTCCCTTGTTGGTGCTGATGAACACGCTGTCACACAGCTCTGTGGAACTGCACGGGGGAGTCACCTGGGCGCGGTGCTCGGTTCCTCTTGCATTTTATTCTAGGTGCCTTTTCCCTTTGCAGATCGCGGTCTCTGTCTTTCTGTGGTGACACCAAGCCTGAAGGTGGTCTTGGGCGGACATGAAAGTCTCCTTGAAAAAGGAAAGTACTGCCCTAGATGGGAATCACGGTAAAGGCTTCCCTGGGGGAGTGCTATTTGATGTGAGATGCGATTTTCCAGTGGTCATATATGGATGTGAAAGTTGGACTGTGAAGAAAGCTGAATGCCGACAAATTGATGCTTTTGAACTGTGGTATTGGAGAAGTCCCTTGGACTGCAAGGAGATCCAACCAGTCCATTCTGAAGGAGATCAGTCCTGGGATTTCTTTGGAAGGAATGATGCTAAAGCTGAAACTCCAATACTTTGGCCACCTCATGTGAAGAGTTGACTCATTGGAAAAGACTCTGATGCTGGGAGGGATTGGCCACAGGAAGACACAGAGGATGAGATGGCTGGATGGCATCACTGACTCAATGGACATGAGTTTGGGTGAACTCTGGGACTTGGTGATGGACAGGCAGGCCTGGCGTGCTGCAATCCATGGGGTTGCAGAGAGTCAGACATGACTGAGCGACTGAACTGAACTGTACTGTGAAGGGTAAGCATTCATTCTCCAGCCAAAGCGTAGGGAAGAGCCTAGCAACGGGTAGGGAGACAAAAGGAAACACAAGTCAAGAGCAGAGCAGTGGTATCGTGAAAGAGAAAAGGGAGCAAATTAGACACATCCCACACCAGGTAAGGTCCCATGGATGGGCTACACTGAAGGGCATGTGTGTTGGGCAGGTGGCAGTCTAATTTGCACTGCATCTCTAGTTTCAGTGTGGAGAATGGACTGGAGAGGAAATACAGGTGAAAAAATACCTAGTTACTAAGCTGAAACAGAAGTGACAGATGATGTGTTACAGTCCAGGAAGGAAGTGGTGGGTTACGGAAGACAAACCTGAGAGGCATTTAAGAGGTGAAACTGGAAACTTGGCATGTGGAGTGTAAGGAAACAGAGGTTACAAGGTTGAGTCGGGGTTCTATCCTCGGTCACCAAACAGTGCCATGGAGTGCAGAGGCAAAACTAAAAGAGGATCGGTATCAGGGAGAAGTGGGAGCCATGTTAGGAACCTTTAAAAAGTCAAGTGGGGACTGACATTTTCGAAACATTCAAGTAGGGACAGTAATCAGCAATTCAGGTCTAGAGCCCCAAGAAGTCAGGACTGGGAAAATAAATTCCAATTTGTTCAAAGTAACAAAGGTCTGTATAATCAAAACTATGTTTTTTCCAGTAGTCATGTATGGATGTGAGAGTTGGACTATAAAGAAGGCTGAGTGCCAAAGAATTGATGCTTTCGAACTTTGGCAATAGAAAACTCTGGAGAGTCCCTTGCACTGCAAGATCAAACCAGTCTATCCTGAAGGAAATCAACTCTGAATATTCATTGGAAGGACTGATGAGGAAGCTGAAGCTCTAATACTTTGGCCACCTGATGCAAAGAGCTGACACATTAGAAAAGACCCTGATGCTGGGAAAGACTGAAGGTGGGAGAAGGTGGGAGAAGGATGAGATGGTCAGATGGCATCACCAACTCAATGGACGCCAGTTTAAGCAGGTTCCTGGGGGATGGTGAAGGACAGGGAAGCCTGGCATGCTGCAGGCCACGGGGTCACAATGAGTTGGACAAGACTGAGTGACTAAACAACGACAATGAAGATAAGTGAGGCCGCATGAAGGATGCGGATGAAGCCTAGGGAGAAACCACAAAGAAAGAAAAGGGACTGTGAAAAGTGTTTAGGAATTTCAAAACTGCATGGGTGGCTAGAAGTGGATGAGTCAGCAAGGAAGAAAAAAAAAGAAAGGAGGGAGAAAACCAGGAGAGTGATGACATGGAACTAAAAAAAAGAGTGTATTTCAAGAAGGAAGTGGTCAGTGAGAGGATTTTCAGTCTCAAGACCAGGGCTTACGTTATATACACACGGGAGTCACTGCTGGTCTTGGCCAGGGTGATGAAGACAGCAGGACCCTAGGAAGGAGGTTCACACGGCAGGGAGGTTTGGGGAACGGAGGAAAAAGGATGAGGTAACAGTGAGGTGCAGTTATCACAAGGCAACGAAGAGAATCCCAAGCGCACTCCTCAGTCAGAGGAAGAGGAGGAATAAAGCTGTGAATAAGTGAGGCGTGGTGAAGACAGTGGGGCCGGGCGCTCGGGGCGATGGATGAGGACACGTCAGGAAGGCTGAGGGGCAGAGCGGATGAAAAGCAGGCTCTAGGCAGCTGAGGTCACAGGCAAGACAAACACTGGGCACACGCTGAGGTGGGGCAAACGGTGATGACTGCCTAAGTGCAAGCAAAGCACTTCAAACGTGTGTGAAGATTTATCCTGACAGCAAGCACAGGAAATGACACTAGAACAAGCAATAGTGAGAGTTGCTGAAAGATAATGCAACTAGAGAGGCTGTAAGGGAGGAGGGAGGAGAGTGATGAGGGTGCCTGTCAGCTGGAAGATGGTCAAGAGAACGAATGATGTAGCAGGACTTGGGACTCAGCACACGAGAGGTGTTTCTTCCTTCACATCCCAGAAACTTGGGAGAAATGATACATGGAGACTAGGTTGTCATTAATGAGTTCGTGGCCCCCAGTTAGTGGCGCTTCGTCATTGTCTGATGTGTGGGGCTGTGCGGGCATCTGAAACCATCTTCCTAAAATACAAACACCAGGGGAGATTGGATGTGATCTTACTAAGGAACATCTTGGCCCCCTGGATACCTACTTTCTACTTGCTCACCTGGACAGCCCCTGGTTGGCACTCTCCTTGCCTGTGGCTCTCCACATCCGTCCAACTCAAAGATCACATGTGGCTGGGTGCACTGGCACCCTCACTTCTCGAAGTGGCTGATATGCCTTGTTAAATTCTTAGTATTTATCATCTCATTAATACTTTCGGGCATTGTTTTAAAGTGTAGGATTTGCTATCCTGATATGAGGCCTTTGAAGAGTTCCTTATGGCTCCAGTTAAGGCGAGGGCCTGCTGTGCTTGCTCCAAGGGGCCACGCGGGGCAACCCCCGAGGACAGTCAGAGGCAAAGAGGTGGAGGGGAAGGGTAGAGAGACTGCAGATACAGTGATCTTCACTAGGAGGCGTGGGCCTGGTGACGCAGGCAGGCCAAGTAGGTTCAGGATTTGCTAGTTTGGTTCATGCCAGCACAGCTCAGGGTGCAAGGGCTGCCCTCAACTGCCTGGTTATCTGGGGAAGGGTCTTGAAGCATGGGAACTTGATAAAGGCAGTAGTTGAGGGCTCTGGCTCTGGAACAGCTGGTTTGTCTACGGAGGGCACAGACCACAGGGAAAATTATCCAGAGATTAGCTAGCTCTAGAAGGCGCAGTCTCCACAGGATCAGCGGGGTCCCAAATGTTATAACCTCAGAATAAAAACACATGCTTCGACATTAAGTATACAAAATAAGGGGGAGGAGGAGAGTGGCCAGGAAGGTTTTAAAGTCTCCCTGCAGGTAAGCCTGAGGTCAGAAGTATGACAGGAGGGCCCGTGGCCCCGACACGGCTCTGAGGGAGGCCCGGTAGGTTACCTGTTTATACTTTACTTCAGACTGTTTAAAAAGTGAGCTGCGTAACACATCCGTGAGCAGAGATGACAAGTCTTCAGCCCTCAAACCTCAAGCATGACATCACCGAGCATCCCAGAGGCTGCCGGGCGTCCCAGGACTGAGAGGGAAAGACGGTCTGTGGGTCAGAGCCCGAGCACCCGGGGAGCAGAGATGCCCCCACAGACCAGGTTCCTGCCGGTCTTCAGCACCTCTCTGGCGAAGCTGTCCCTGCAGGAACCACCTGCTCCCCCTCGCTCCAGGTGAAACTCCCCCACAGATGGTGAAGGTAACCAAGCCTGACACAAGGTAGTCTAGCTTCAAGTGAGGTGCGCTGGATGATGCAAACATTCCTTATTTCTCTTTGCTGAAGACAGAGGCACAGAGTTATCAACAGCAGGAACAGAGATGAGAAACTGCTGACTTATGTGCCTCAGAAATGCACTGATCTGGCATTTACATCTTTACAAGGTAAACAGTTGGTATATTTGCACGTCAGACCACTTGAAGCCATTCATCTATAAAGATACATATGTACTAGGTATCTACACATTTATGTACATATATATGGCCTCAAGTGGTGTGCACACATACACACGTGTATCAGCTATCAGAAAGAGGCGAGGCCCTTGTCACCAGACCTCCTCTGTATGTTGTCGTCACTAAATTAAATCCCGGCTAGTTTGTTCAGTTCTACTTTGGCTTAGTGATATTTGAAAAAAAATTTTTTGGTTATAATGATTTTGCCTCAAAATTATGACTCTTTTAGGAAACTGTGCTTAACATTACAGAAGTCTGAATTTATTAACTGGCATCTTAGTTCCATTTAAGTTGCTATGAAGACCTAACAGAGCAGGCCCAAGACTGCTCTTCTCTTAACTAGCAGGTTTACCCTGGGCTGTGGTTTGAGACCTTAGATTTTGGAGGACTTCCCACAAGTGAGTGGCTCAGTGTGCTCAAGCTTTCTGTGCAGCGGTGTGGATTATGCCAAAGATCTGCTGTCCTTCTGGAGGTCTAGAATTTGGTATAAATGTTAAAGTCCCCAAGAAACCCTGAGTCTCGAGCTAGCTTCCACATGCGACATTTCAGTCGATGGCTGTCCCTCCTTGACAGCTTAAATTGAGCACATCCCATGTGACTCCCCTGAGCCAGGATAATTGCAGACTGCCCCTGGTCCCCGTGCATCTTCTCTTGGCTGAGTTTGCTTTGATCGTTTTGGTGGAATAAGCATAGCTGTTGAGTGTTAACAAAACATGAGTTCTGGGAGTCTTCCTAGCAAACTGCTGAACTAAGTGTGGTCTTGATCACATGATACAATCATTCATCCTGATTTCCATCTGGCCATAAAAGCTTCTGGAGCTTTTCTTCAAGGTCAACATATGCTCTCTATGGTGGCAACTATACAATGGCACCCACCCCAGTACTCTCGCCTGGAAAACCCCATGGACGGAGGAGCCTGGTGGGCTGCAGCCCATGGGGTCGCTAAGAGTCGGACACGACTGAGCGACTTCACTTTCACTTTGCACTTTCATGCATTGGAGAAGGCAATGGCCACCCACTCCAGTGTTCTTGCCTGGAGAATCCCAGGGACGGGGGAGCCTGGTGGGCTTCCATCTATGGGGTTGCATAGAGTCAGACACGACTGAAGCAACTTAGCAGCAGTAGCAGCAGCATACGCACAGCTTCGTGTAAACACTGTGAGGAAGCCAAGCATGATAAACATTCCCTGCTGTGTGTAGCCATTCACTAGAACACACATCTACTGGGTGTTTACTAGGGGAAAAAAAAAACAGAACGGGACAGTGGTTGGATGTAGGATGATGAAAAAAATGTCTGCAAGGTGTCCATCTGGCCTGGGCAACAAGGCAGATGGCAGTGGGATTCACAGGGAATATGGGCACTGAAAACCTCAGCCCTTTTCTACCTTCCTGCCACCACAAATCAACTGTATCTTCTACAGTTAAAACAGACTATGCAGCCACTAAAGAGGCAGTTTGGTGTATCTCACTCATCCTAAAGGGATGGTCAACATTAATGTCAAATGAGAAAAGTAATTTGCAGACAAATGATCAAGGCTTGGTCTACTCTGAAGTGGTGCATTCACCCATCCTATGAAAGACAACACAGGTTAAGTATCAAGGGCATGGATTTTGCAGTCAGCTAACTCCAATCCCAGTTCCTACACTTTCTAATCATGAAACCCTGGACAAATTCCTCAACTTGTCTATGCCTTTACTTTCCTATCTGTAAAATGGGGATAACACTATCCACCATATAGTCACTGCAAAGGTTAAGCGTTAATACATATAAAACAATGTTTGCTTGCTGTTCTAATGATAGGTTTATCTCCAGGATATGGTCACATGACACATGCACACAGTTTATATAATTAGTGGGTGTGGAAGGATGGCCAGTGAGAAACATTCAACCTGGAGACACAGACTGGGGGAACTCTGTACATCACTGTGGATAAAATGCCTTGAGAGGGAATTAACTCACTCATGGAACACATCACAAGTGAAAAAACAAAGGCCTCACGTGGATCCTGGGAAGTGGAACTATTTAATAGATGGAAAACACAGACCCTATTAAGGAGAAGAGCAGAAATGCTCAGAAGCCAGCCAAGGACTCTTGAGAAAGAGGGGTGGGCAGCACAAGGGTCCAATAATGAGGTGGGAACAGAGGGGTACAAGTGGGAACTCTGTGAGGACTGCGCAAGCCAGGTGACGGTGGTGGAGGTCCCTCTTTAGTGGTCCCTGGAGCATACCACAAGGAGGTGAGGACAGACAGTGGACAGAATAGTTCCACTGGGTGTGTCTGTGAGAGAAAGGAGAAGGGCGGAGTTCAATGGGCATGTGGGGCAGAAAAGTGTCCAGCGGTGAGACTAGAGACTGAACACATTTGACAGCTGAGGCAAAGATGACAACAACATCCAATATGGCGCTCAGTGTACAGATGAGGAGGCCAGAAGGGCATTAAGAGGGAGAAGTTAAAGACCACGAGGTGCAGAAGGAGGTGCAGCACACAGAGAGCCTCAGCAAGCTGGGGGGAGGTGGGGGAATGCATTCAGTCACGAGGAGGAAGAGTGATCCTGAAGGGGGAGTGACGCTCCTCCTCTGCGGCTGTAACAAGCCTTAGAGAACCAGGAGATTCTACACACACGCCTTCCCTGGAGAACACAACTCTGAACAACCTGGAGGTCAGCCTTAGTTGTAAAATCTGTTCTCAGAGATACCTGTGGACATAAGGCCTTTCATTCCTCTAGTTAACTTAGGATTTCTATCCCAATACAAAGATAAAACCACCAGAGAATCATGACTTTGGGCTACATAGTTTTGCCTGTTTTCTCAGAGTCCTCCTTTGGGATTATAAACTAGGCAAAAATATAGAAGACATATAAAATAACCAAATGGAAATCAAACAACTGAAAAATTAAAAAAACAAAATGAAAACTCACTGGGTGAGCTCAATAGTAGATTATATGAGAGAAGGGCACCAGTGAGCTCAAAGAGCAATCAATCGAAATTAATCAGTATGAGCAACAGAGAGATACAAACTGGGGGAAACAAGAAGTTGGGAACTGAGGGTCCTATGGTACAAAACATGAGAATTATCACTCATGTTACTGGAGTCCTTAAAAGAGGAAAAAATGTGAGGTTGAAAAACTATTTGAAGAATTAATCATTTAAAATGTCCAAATTTGGCAAGGGGCATACACCACATGATTCAAAAAGCTAAACAAACACCAAACAGGAGAGACCCTAAAAGTTCTATGCCAGGATACATCATAATTAAACTTATGACCACAAGGAAAAACACTTTGAAAACATGTGACGGAAAGGATGCTTTACAGATAGAGAAGTGACAGGGTGACAGGCAGTTCTCATATGAAACCATGGTGCACAGAAGATAGAATGCAGAAAAACAGACATGTTTTCTTTTGTCCTAAAAGAACTGTGGATCCCACATCCTATGTCCCACAAAAGTATCTTTCAAGAATGAAGGGGGAAAGACATCTTTAAATGAAGAAGGAAAACAAACATTAACAGCAGACATACTCTACAAAGAACAGATATAGGAAACTTGCCAAACAGAAGGGAAATGTTAATAGAAGACTTGGGACGTCAAGAACAGAGAAAGAACAATGAAATGTAAAACTGAGCGGGTAACAGGCAGGAAGGCCAGGTCTCCAAACGGAGGACACAGGCTGCAAGTGTCAGACGTTTTTCTCTTAAGCGGCAGGAGGAAACAAACTAGCGGTATTTTTTTCCTTCTCTATACAAATTTAAAAGGTTTCTCTTAAAATACTGTGTTGCCATAATGACACCTGGTTTCACTATTCTCAAACCTTGAGTTAACCAATGCATTTCTTATGGAAATGTTTGTCTTAAGCTATGTTAATGTACTATGCATTTACCCCATACTCGGTCTTCAAGTAGGTTCTGCCTAACGGAGAAGGCAATGGCACCCCACTCCAGTACTCCTGCCTGGAAAATCCCATGGACAAAGGAGCCTGTTAGGCTGCAATCCATGGGGTCGCTAAGAGTCGGACACGACTGAGCGACTTCACTTTCACTTTTCACTTTCATGCATTGGAGAAGGAAATGGCAGCCCACTCCAGTGTTCTTGCCTGGAGAATCCCAGGGACGGGGGAGCCTCGTGGGCTGCTGTCTATGGGGTCGCACAGAGTCAGAAACGACTGGTGACTTAGCATAATGGCTCAGAACCTACTTGACAAACCAGTACATTATACTCAGATATTGTTCCCCTAATCTATGTAAATGAAACTATCTGTATGGTAATCTGCCTTTCTACAAGATTCAAGTCAATCGTTTTACGCCCCAGGATGAATCATCTGGTGCCAAGATTATCCCAAAATGCATCTTATGGACGGGGTGCCTGGTGCCATTCTGAGTTTTAAGACATTCCTTTCTTTCATTAACAGACCGCTAGTGACTATATAACATCCAGCTGAAGACTGGCAGGGGGGTACTCTTTCTGCCCCCTTTTGATGCCTATGTCAGAAGCTTTCTCTATCTCCTTTATACTTTAATAAAACTTTATTACACAAAAGCTCTGAGCGATCAAGCCTCGTCTCTGGCCCCGGATTGAATTCTCCGGAGGTCAAGAATCCCAGCATCTTTTCATTCAGCAACAACCTTTCAAAACTGGAGATACACAGACTTCACTTCTCACAAACTTTGTTTTAAAAAAAATCTTAAGACAGTTGAGGCAAAAATTACAATATCCAATATGGTGCTCAGTATACAATGAGAAACTATTTAAAACAACTATATTAAGAACAGGGAATGTAAAAGAACCCTAATGAAATCAAGGTTTTTATACGTCAAAGTGCTGAAATATTGATAACAGTCTGTGATTAAGTTATGTATATGTAATACACTTCATACAGTAAAAAAAATTAAGATATATACTCAAAAGCATTACAGATACAGCAAGTAGAATTCTAAAAAACATTAAAGTAACCCACAGGAAGAACAGGAAAACTAAATAACAAGAACTAGAAAACAAGAATAACACTATAAAGGGAATACAAAAAAAAAAAAAAAAAAACAATTAAAATGGTACACTTAAGCTCTAATGTATCATTAACTATTTTAAATTTAGATGATCTAAATTTACAAATTAAAAGAAAGTGGCAAAAAGGATTTTAAAAATATGACCCCAACTATTGCTGTTACAAGAAATTTAAAAAATACAAACTGCAAACACTACAATTTCTTAATTATACTTCAAGACTTCATCATTCCTCTCTGCAACTGACAAGAAATACTACACAGAAAGTCAGCAAGGATACAGAGAATCTGAAAAACATCCCCAACAAAGAAAATTGTGCAGACATTTATAGAAACTCCACCCAATGACAGCAGAACACACATTCTTTCCAAGAAGTCTTACAGAACATTCAACAAGATACACCACACCCAAGGGCAATAAACAAACTTCAACAAATTTAAACAGTCAAACCAAACATGAAACAAACAAGAAATCAATAACAAAATGATACCAGAAAATGGTTCAAACAGTAGAAAATGTAATAAAAAACTTCTAAATAATCCACAGGTGACAGAAGAAGTCTCTAAAGGAATCAAGGGGTATTCAGAACTGAATAAACTGTAATAAAAACTTGTGGGATAAAACTTGAACAGTGCTGTGGTAGAACCTTATAATACTTAATGCTTCATAAGAAAACAAAGTGTCAAATCAATAATCTCAGCATCCCTCAAAAATTAAAAAGTGCAAAATACAATCAGAGCAAAGCAGAAGATAGGCTATCATAAAGACTGGGGCAGAAATCAGTGAAAGCAAAAACAGAAAGGAACAGAAAAAAAATCAATTAAGTGCTGGTTCTTCAAAATGATCAGTAAGATTGGTAAATGTCTAAGAAGACTGACAATGATTAAAAGGAGTTGACTATTTCCAAAATCAGGAGTAAAATGGAATATAAGTACCTACCTTGCTGCTGTTAAAAAAAATGAGGGAATACTTCCAACAAGTCTAAAATTGAGATGAAATGAAACATTTCTTTGAAGAGGACCAGCTATCCAATTTATCCAACATGAAAAGACACTATGAATAGTTCCATATTTATCAACTAGTATCCAGAAAATCTCCAGGCCCAAATGGTCCGTTGGACTATTATAAAACAACGATTAAAACCAATTACACACTGTCTTCCTAAAAAACAGAACTTGAGAGGCCACTATCACCTTGACCTACAATCAGACAAAAAAAAGTAGCTAAAAACAAAGAATGGCAACCATGCAGCATCCATCAAGAGATTAGAGGAAAACTGCCTCAAAAAAATACAATTACATCGAATGTTTTAATATATATTTTAAAATGTATACTCCATAACCAAGTGGGGCTTATTCCAAGGATGCAAGGCTGGTTCAATATGCAAAACTCAATCAATTGGGTATCAAAGAAAAATCAGATGATCCCATCAACTGATGGGAGGAAAAGCATCCAACAAAACCCAACACTCAAGCATAACAAAAATCTCACCAAATTAAGAACTGAGGGAAACTTTCTAGACTTAACAGGAAAAGTCTATGGGAAAAAAAAAAACTTGTAACATTGTACTTGATAAGAAAACTGAATGATTTCCCCCTAATATCAGAAACCAATCAAGGATGTCCTCTCTTACTACTCGTACTCAACATCATACTGGAAGTCCTAGCAAGTGCATTAAGAAAAGGAAATGTAAAGAATACAGATAGGAAGAAAAAAAAGTATTTGCAGTTGACATTTCTAAGTACAAAATACCACGGATTCTACTTAAAGAAACTACTAGAAATAACAACTGAGTTCAGCCAAGGCTACAAGATACCAAAATACCACCCGCAGAACAATCTTTCTATATACTACTAAAGGAAATGAGGAAATGAAAGTTTAAGAATCAGTGTCAACAGAGAATTCCCTGCAGTCCACCACCCCAGTGGTTAGGACTCTGAGCTGGCCTGGATTTGATCCCTGGTTGGGGAACTAATATCCTATAAGACACAAGGCCAAAAAAAACCCAAATCAATGCATTTATAAATCACTTTTAAGAGTTTATAGGGCCTGTATTATTGAAAATTAGGACTTCCCTGGTGGCTCAGATGGTAAAGCATCTGTCTACAATGTGGAAGACCCAGGTTCAATCCCTGGGTCGGGAAGATCCCCTGGAGAAGGAAATGACAACCCACTCCAGTACTCTTGCCTGGAGAATCCCATGGACAGAGGAGCCTGGTGGGCTACAGTCCACAGGGTTGCAAAGAGTCAGACACAACTGAGCAACTCTACATTACTGAAAATTACAAAATGATAATGAAACACCAAGAATGCTAATGACGTGTCATATCATGTACTGTGTTCACAGTGTCACTTCTGAACTGCTCTATAGGTTTAAATCAATCTCTGTAAATGCTGAAGCAATATTTTTTTGCATGCTAAGATTTATATGGGAAGTCCAAGGAACTAGGAAAGCTAAGTCAATTTAAATAATAGAGACGATTCATTTATCCAATTTTAAGATTTATCGTAGAGCTACAATTAAGTAAACAACAGATTGAATCAATAAAAAAAGTCTGAATGTTTGGTGTTTAAAACCAAAAAAACAGTTTGTTTTTTTAAAAAAACTAAAGCCTGAAGGTCTTAACTGGCACAATAAAATGTGCCCATATATCATGTGTGTATTTTTATCTACTTAAATACCTGCCCTCAACTATCTTAACTCTCCCGACACTGGATAACAATGAGTGTATATACAAGACCCACGAAGGGTCAAGGCCCTTTGCCAGTGAAATAACATTCCACTCACCCCAAGTAAACTAAGGAACCCATGACAAAGTGCCATAAGCTTGACAGAGAAGTCTCAAAGGAACTGGGTTTGCATTTCATTTGCTTATCTAAATTTCCATCTTCCTTTTATAAAAATTCCTGAGATAACACTACAGTGTAAACTGAGGAGAAAAACACAGCTAGAGTTTTCCTTAGTGCACAATAAATACCGGTCTCTCCCTTGCGGATGGATTCTCAGATGCAGAATAAGGCTCCACGCTGGGTCAGTTTCTAAAACAGGTCTTTACACAACTATGGATGATCCGACAGGTTTTCTCAAAGCGAAGATGCTTGAGGGGTTTCTCTTTGGTATGTACGATCAGATGTCACGGTAGATACTTTCTCTTGCAAAAGATTTTCCTCTGTGTTTACATTCAAAAAGTCTTTCCCCAATAGGAGTTCTCGGAGGGTGACAGAGGTTTGCCCACTTGTGAAGGGTCTTCCCACATCTGTCACACTGACAGAGTTTCTCCCAGTATGGATCCTTTGATGCTGAGTGAGCGAGGAGCTGCGACTGAAGGCCTTTCCACACTCACTGCACTTATAGGGCTTCTCTCCAGTGTGGATGATGGCATGTCTAATGAGGTTTGTGCTCCAGCAGAAGGACTTCCCGCACTCCATGCATTCATAGGGCTTCTCTCCACTGTGAATCCGCTGGTGTCTGGTGAGGCCAGACCTGCGGTTGAAGGCCTTCCCACACTCCGTGCACTCATAAGGCTTCTCTCCAGTGTGGATGCTGAAGTGCCGAATGAGGTCTTTCCTAGTGCTAAAGGCTTTCCCACATTCTTTGCACTCAAAAGGTTTCTCGCCAGTGTGTGCCCTTTTATGCAAGATGAAAGTAGAGCAGTGGGTGAAGGCCCTTCCACACTCGGTGCACACAAAAGGCTTCTCCCCAGTGTGGATCCGCTGGTGCCTCTTGAGGTATGACCTGTGGTTGAAGGCCTTCCCGCACTCGAGGCACTCGAAGGGCTTCTCCCCGGTGTGGATGACGTAGTGGTGAATGAGGGCTGCGCTCTCACAGAAGGCTTTCCCACATTCGCTGCACTCGTAGGGCTTCTCCCCAGTGTGGGTCTGCTGGTGCCACATGAGGTAGGACTTGTGTTTGAAGACCTTGCCACACTCAAAGCACTCATATGGATTCTCGCCACCGTGGATGATGTGATGGCGAAGGAATCCGGGCCTGTGTCGGAAGACCTGCCCACATTCTTTGCACACAAAGGATTTTTCCCCATTGTGTCTCCTCTTATGTAAGACAAAATTGGAGCGGTGAGTAAAGGCCTTTCCGCACTCACTGCACTTGTAGGGCTTCTCCCCACTGTGAATCCGCTGGTGCTGTGTCAGGTAGGACTTGCGGTTGAAGGCCTTGCCGCACTCCATGCACTCGTAGGGCCTCTCCCCGGTGTGGATCATATGGTGCTGCAGAAGGTGTGTGCTCTTAATGAAGGTTTTCCCACACTCAGTGCATTCATAGGGCTTCACTCCAGAGTGAATCTTTTCATGTCCAGCAAGAAGGTGTTTCTTGTTAAAAACTTTCCCACACTCATTGCATTTGAAGAGACTTTCCTCTTCCTGAATCAGGGGATCTTTACCTGATCCACAGGAGTCACGGTCATGGACAGCATCCCCTAGAGGGACTGGTTCCTCTTCGACCCTTGAACACACACCACCAGCTGTCCTTAAGCTGCCATGTTCAGGACTTATTTGTTCATGAAGCTTCTCCCTCTGGGGGTTGATCCCTGGTACAAAGTGGTCTTCCTGCATTTCCAGCGGCACATCCTGATCCTTGGTTTGTCCCAACTGGGAGTCTCCTGGGCCTCCCTGTGTCAGTTCCTGGAGAGAGGCTCCTTCAGACAGCGTTGGTTCACAACTGTTAAGTTCTGTGGTCTTGGGTTTTCCTTCGTCAACTGAAAGAAATACAATAAACAGGGCCTGTTAGTAATCCAACACAGAAGAAATGAAATCAGCATTTCAGTGAGGAAAAAAATAAAGATGAAAGGAGTGCCTCTGGGTCTTTATGCTTTGCTACCATTGACTCTCAGGATTGTTAATTTCCTTCTTCCTTGGTCATTAGACTTCTGACTCCTTCAAAGAGAGTTTAGGTGAGGAGATAAAGGGTATGGAGTGGACACACCACCACAATTTTATAGATGTTGCTTGACAGAGTAATAATACCTCTGTGTGCTTTCAGTTTCTATAAGGACGTCCCAATTGTTGTAAGAACACTAGGAAAAGGGAATTCCCTGGAGGTCCAGTGGTTAGGACTTGGTGCATTCACTGCCAGGCCTTGGTTAAATCCCTGGTCAGGGACGTACTTTATATTCTATGACAACAGATAGCTCATTACGGGAACCTAGACAGATTATGCTAAAGAGATAACATTATGTCTGATCATAGCAGAAAGACCACACATGTAATTAGAATCTTGGGGTTTTGAACCATGAGTTATCAGCTGGTGCTCTAGAGAGGGAAAGAAGGCTAGACACTGAGTCCCATGTTCAATGACTCAGTCAGTCATGCTTCTGTAACAAAGGTCAATAAAAATCTACATACCTGGGCTCTGGTGAGGTTTATGGGTTGCCAACACTCCGTGTACATACTGCCAAGCATTGAATCCTGGAGGTAAAGAGTCGCTGAAGACACGGAAGCTTTGTGATTGGAATACCTCTGGCCCTTCTTCTGAGCTGTATCCTGTACCAAACATACTCTGTGAGCATAACAGGTTCAAGGGGAGTTTCTCTGAGTCTAGCAAATCAATGAACCTGAGGGTGGACTGGAAACTCTTGACTTTCAGTTGGTTTAGAAGACCAAGGCAGACACGGCAGTCCTGGAGTTCTATGTTCCTAATCTGGGGTTTGGCTAACTGTGTGAAGGAAGAGGCCAGGGGAGTTGTGTACCACAGGAGTCCTACCCCAACTCCAGGCACAACAGGCACTGCCACAGAGAGACAGTGGGAAGGATGCTACAGCCTAAGGAGACAATGTACAAAAGCCCCACAGGTCATGAGGATGGTGCTGATGAGAATCCAGGGCAGCTGACTTGGGTCACTGTGAAAACTCCCAGGACATAGCTCGTAAGGCAGGATGATAGGCAGGACGCAAGGGACACACTGGGTCTGTTATGTCTGAACAGTTTGGTGAAAAGACTAGCAAAATACACATGATCTAGATAAAGAAAATGTCAATACTTTACTTGAAGACATTAAAGAGGAGCTAAACCAATGAGGGATTTAATGTAGGGGAAGGTGAAATTGGAGAGAGACAGTCAAAAGGTGCAAAATGCCACTTTTCAGATTAAGTAACCAAGGAATGTAATGTACAACTCGATGACTATAGTTGGCACTGCTGTATGATATAAAGAAGCACCATTACAGAGTATTCCTAAGAGTTCTCATCACGAGAAAAGTTTTTCCCTTTTATCTTTTCTTCTTTACTTTTTAACGTACTGTCCCCGTGCTTATTAAACTTATATGCAGAGTACATCATGCAAAATGCTGGGCTGGATGAAGCACAAGCTGGAATCAAGACTGCTGAGAGATATCAATAACCTCAGATACGCGATGACACCACCCTTATGGCAGAAAGCAAAGAGGAACTGAAGAGTTTTTTGATGAAAGAGAAAGAGCAGACTGAAAAAGCTGACATAAAACTCAACATTAAAAAAACAAAGATCACGGTATTGGGTCCCATCACTGCACGGCAGATAGACGGGGTAATGATGGAAACAGTGACAGACTTTATTTTCTTGGGTTCCAAAATCACTGCAGATGGTGAGTGCAGCCATGCAATTAAAAGATGCTTGCTCCTTGGAAGAAAAGCTATGACCAACCTAGAGAGCTTATTAAGAAGCAGAGACGATACTTGACTGACAAAGGCCCGACTAGTAAGCTATGGTTTTTCCAGTAGTCATGTATGGATGTGAGAATTGGACCATAAAGAAAGCTGAGCGCCAAAGACTGGATGCTTTTGAACTGTGGTGTTGGAGAAGACTCGAGAGTCCCTTGGACTTCAAGGAGATCAAACCAGTCAGTCCTAAAGGAAATCAGTCCTGAATATACATTGGAAGGACTGATTCTGAAGCTGAAACTCCAATACGTTGGCCATCTGATGTGAAGAACTGACTCACTGGAAAAGACCCTGATGTTGGGAAAGATTGAAGGCAGGAGGAGAAGGGGACAACAGAGGATGAGATGGTTGGATGGCATCACCGACTTGATGGACATGAGTCTGAGCAAGCTCTGGGAGTTGGTGGTGGACAGGGAAGCCTGGCATGCTGCAGTCCATGAGGTTGCAAAGTTGGACTTGACTGAGCGACCGAACTGATCTGATACAGGAAGATGGATGTTAGCTTAACCAACTGGTAATCACTTCATAATGTACGTAAATCAAGCCAGCATGCTCTGTGCCTTAAAACTTATATAGTGATGTATATCAATTGTTTCTCAATAAAACTGGAAAAAAATGAATCATATGAAGCTGACAATTCTATCCCAATGAATTTGTATATTCAATACAATTTCCAATAAAATACCAATTGGGTTATTGTGGAACTCAGTAGTTTTACCATGGGATTTGCATGAAAAATCAAAGATGCAAGAATAATGAGAATTAAAAAGATATCTACCTTAGCAGGTAACAAGATTCTAGACTTTAAGACACTGTGGTCCTGGTACAGAGAAGACACAGGCAATGGAAAAAGAACAGAGAGCCCGGGAAACACACACACGTGGAGCTCTGGGGAATGGAACAGAAGGGAGAGCAGTTCACAGTAAAAGGAAAGAACGTAAAGTAAATGGAGCTAGAAAAATGGATGACACTGGGAATGAGAACACTGTATTCCTGTCTCACACTATCCTCAAATTCTACCTCACACCAGAAAGAGTTAAATGTCAGGTGCCAAGCTTAGAACATAATGAGAACATCTTTTTGATATTAGGGATGGAGCAGCACCTATAACTGATAAAAGTATCAGTAATGTACAAAAATTCCTAAAAACAAAAGGCAAACAAAGTTAACAGAACACCTGGCATTTTCCATGAACTGACATTTCAAAGAAGAAAATACAGTTGTTCGTCAGTATCCACAGGGGAATAACTGGTATCAGAAAACACTTCCTGCTCAACACCCAAATCCAAAGATGCTCAAGTCCTTTACATAAACTGGCAGTTTTTGCACATAACTACACACATCCTCCTGTGTACTTTAAATCGTCTCTAGAGTGCTTGTAATATCTAATACAATGTAAATGCTATGTAAATAATTGCCAGCACAAGGCAAACTCAAGTTTTGCTTTTTCGAGCTTTCTGGATTTTCTTTTCCCCCCGTGTCTTCAATCCATGCTTGATGAATCTGCTGACTCAGAACCTGCAGATGAGGAGGACAACTGTACAAATGGGCAGATAATTACACGATGAGAAGCTAAAGCTTGTGAACAATTAAGGAAATGCAAGGCAAGCTCACCTAAGACACAATTTTGTCAGTTTGTTAAGCAAAAATAAACATGCCTGAGAGCATGAAGGACAGAACAGGACATAGTCAGTGGAATCTAGAGAATTACAGATGGGCAGATCTCTTTTAGAAAACCACGGCAATTGTCACCTAAACTTGAAAGTCTGCACAGGCTACAATCCAACAGTTTTACTCCTAAAAATGACAAAAGACAGGCCTAATCGTGTGCAAGATGACCAATACATACGAAAGTTCTTGGTAGCACTGTTTGTGAGAGTGACGAAATATAAACAATTACATGCCCTAGAGAGTGGATGAATATGAAACAGGAATACTTTTTATTTATTTGCTTCAAGTGGAAGAAACTTGGGCACATTTTTATGTTGAGTAGACAAAGGATAAAGTTACTAAGCGACTGGTGGCTCAGAAGGTAAAGCATCTGCCTGCAATGTGGGAGACCCGGGTTCGATCCCTGGGTCAGGATGATCCCCTGGAGAAGGAAATGGCCACCCACTCCAGTATTCTTGCCTGGAAAATCCCGTGGACAGAGGAGCCTGGCGGGCTACAGTCCATGGGGTCGCCAAGAGTCGGACACGACTGAGCAACTTCACTTGCACTTTCAAAGTTACTAAACAAGCAGTAAATAAGAAACACTTTCCCTAAAAGGTGTAACCTAGACTCTGGTTCAAGAACTGGCCATGAAGGGTGCCAAGATCTCTTCCACCAGGTGAAAGGAAAACTACAGCTGGGAACCTGAGAGCAGAAGGGCTGAGGACCAAGCACGAGTTTACTGTGGAGACGTGCTGACACCCCAGGGTCACGCGCTGAGACATCTGCACTGGGGAGGCAGTCACTGTGGGGACGGCCAGATGCAGGGCTGCTGGAGGTGGGGCGAGGGTCTGGGGCGGCATCCAGTCTCCAACCTGCGCCGACGGCAGGACCATGTGCTCAGGCGTGGGAGGGGAGGAGTGAGCACCGGGATGGGTTCTCTGCCAGGCGTGCTCACTGGTTGCCTCTGAGATCCTCAGGTGGAGGTGTGTGGAGAGCAGGGGGCAGAGGCTGGGATGCCCCTCTGAGGGGCCACCGATGGCCCCACAAACGCTCACAGGCCAGCTGGGCCACCGAGGGACTAGGAGTGGAAACAGCACGCCTCTCAGCAGCCCCAGCATCACATGCGACGGCTCCAGTGCCCTCAGCAGCCCAGACGTGGGCACACAGGACACACGTCACTGGGAGGCTTTACCCAACAGGAGGAGACGGGCGACAGGGGACAAGGGAGGGCTCCTAAGTGTCTGAAGCGATAGTTTGGGAAAGGGGAAGCAGAGGAGTGCTGGAGAGGTGCGGGGAGGGGAAGACGTGAACCACACTGTTCATCTTGACTAACGGGACATGGCGGTACCAGCAGCTCACTTCCCACGAGACACCGACTACGGCACAGACCCTGTGCTGAGCAGTTTTATGTTCTAAAACTGCACACCCCCAGCACCCCCAGGACAGAGCGACTACCGTGACTGGCGCCTTCAGGAGGAGACCCCCCTTACCAACCTTCTGCTCCTCTCCTGGGACGGAGGGCTCAGTCACAGCTCTCTGCCCACCCCCCAAGTGTGGCCAAGAACCCAGTGCCTTCCAGTGGAGGGATCAGAGGGCTGGTGTTTATGGGAGTCAGAGTGGTGTCATCCCCCACTTCTCTGCCCGCTGCAGGGGCTCAGGACAACCTGAAGTCACAAACTGACGACAGAACGAACCCAGGGCCCCGAACGGCCGTGTGCTGCAGAGCTCCGCGTGACCCACAGGGACCAGGTGCGAGTCAGAGACAGCGCCTCCACGTGCTTGAGTACCGAGATGCCGGAGTCCCTCCGACACAGCAGCCAGGCTGTAACTCAGCCGAACTTACGTGCAGACACAAGGAGATCCCAAATTTCACTGCGACCACAGAGCTGGTGGTCGGCACCCAGCCCTGAAGCCCAGGACACATCTGAGCTCGTACACCGCTGTCCTCGGCGAGGACAGAGGGACCTGGGGTCAAAGGGCTCCGTGGCTTCCAGATCACCAGAGGCCCGAACAAGATGCTTCCCAGGGAACTAGGGCCAGCGGCTTCCGGCAGGGTCTCTGCCCACAGCTTGGCTCCTACCTGGACAGGGGCATCGGGAGAGGTCTCTCTTCACCGTCCACAGCTCCTGCCCGTGCTCCAGTCGGTAGATCAGCTCAGGTCTGGGGACAGGACACCCTGGGCATGGAGAAAAAAGGAAGACACGATGGTGTCTATGAAAACTGAGAAGACCTCTCAGTCTAGCGTGGGACCTCAGGATGTGGACCTCAGAATGAAGCTGCTCCCACCCACAGAAATCTGGACTTGTGACCTGGACAGCAAAGTTAGAAGCAGCACTCCTGGGACCCAGACTTCAGACAGCAGTGAGAGTTGTGTAGACAGCACCTGTTCCCTTTGACCTCCATCATGCAGAGCTCCAGACCTGTTCAGCTGTAGCCAAGAGACCCAGGAAACATGACCCCTCCTTCCAGAGGATGTTTCCTAATTAATCCAAGTGAGTCTCAATCGTGTGAGCATCAAAACCTCCCGGGATGTCTGGTTCATATCCAACTGAAAGCTAATCTCTGCAGACAGGGCCTGGGCAGCAATAGATTAAAACCACCCCAGACTCTGGCATCAAGAAGGACTGAAAACTCTGGTCTCCACCAACTGGCAGGTGAGCCACCAGGCACTCTGGAGAAGAGCACCCCAGTCCAGGATGGCTGAGCGAGGGGACTCGCCGGTGCCGTGTTCTGCAGCAGCCTGGGTCGCCCACCAGGTCGCCTGCCTGTCAGGAAAGCTGCCCGAGACCCCAGACCAGGAAGAAGCAGAGCAGCAGACAATTGGGTTCAAGCCACCAACCTGTGAGCCAGTCCCAGCCCTGTGCTTCTGACTGGTGAGGTAATAAAAAACTTCCTCCAGAGTGAAGACTGAGCCGATCTGCCACATGCAGCCACGCACAGATGCAGGGGTAAGACATGTGGGTTCCACAGGAAGTGGATGGCGGAGGCGCCAGGACTCGCAGATGATCTCCTCTGGCAGATCCAGGGTTCATCACTCATCGCTAAGCAACTGTGCCCTCCTGTCTGCTCCGATCCCGGCACACGGCTCAGCCACCAGGAGTCACCCTCCTGACAACCTCAAGGCCTTCGCACGTGCTGACCCTCCTCCCTGGGTCTCCGCTCAAATGTTGCCCCCTGAGAAGACTCTGCTGAACCCTGGAGAAGACCAGGTGCTTAACCAACCCAGCACATCACTATCAACTTTTAATCTTAATTATTTAAGTGAAGATTAATTTGTACAGGGTATAACCATATCACAGGGATTGTGCCAAGCAATTATTTAAAATGGCAATAAACTGATGGAATAATTTAAAGAACTCATGTATTTGAAACATTGACTCTTTTCAGTCAAAATAAAGTATGATGACCTAATTGATGTAGTCTTTTTTTAGATCCCAAGCAAAGTTCTGAAGTCTGATGCTGTGACAGGCTAAGTCTGCAAGGGCTGTTGAGTCCCTAGCTGCCACCTGATCTGAGAAGAGACTAATCTTGTTAGTTGGTCTCTCTGTGGTCAACATACCAAGTTTCTGGATTGGTGACCCAGGGGCAACCAGGTAACTGGTACTGCACCAGGCCAAGGTCCCCTCAAAGATGCAACTGTGATCAACTGAGCCAACATCACTGAAATCTGGGGGCAGGTGGGGAGAGGCACTCAACCCAGCTTACTCCAGACTGCACAAGCCCTGCCGTGGGCCTGGGCGCTCCTGGGAACAGACGCACAAAGGTCGCACCACTGCTGTCTGGAGGCACGAGCCCCAGCCCCTCCCAGAAAGGGAGGCCGCCACTCACACACTCACCACTTGGGACTGCTAGGAGCCTACCAGGAAAACACCCAAGTTAAAAAATATGGTCAGGGATTGAAGGGTGACCAAAAAAAATTTTTTTTTGGTTTGGAGGTAAAAAAGGAGTGGGGAGGAAGAGGAAGGGACTAATTATTATGCCATGCACCAGGGCCATGCCAGGGAGAGGCTGAGCTTAAAGGCCCAAGCCCCTCCCCGACAGGAGATAGACTAAAACTAAAAACCAGGGCTTTAAAAGAATAAAAGCCCAAAAGGAAAAAAGGGAGGGAGTGGTGGCACACAATTTAAACCTTATTTACCAAGCAAATGCCAGGTCTAGCAAACACAATACTGGTTCTAGACTGGTACTGATTCAAACATAGTAACAACAAAAGCCAAACCAAAAGCCCTAGATAACAAGAAGAGAGTAAAACATTTAACGAAATAATATACAATACATAACTAAATTAGAACACAGTTAATAGTTGGACCCAACTGGAAATCCAAAATGTTTATACTAAAACTTACATACTAAATTATTATATATAAATAACATAACAATGTATTTAAAAAGTTTATATTACTGACACATAACAAGGCACAGACTGGTCTGTCTGATCCTACAACACAAGTTTTTGAATTATCTTCAAAATTTGCTAAACTGCACCAACAGACAAAACCTCACAAACTTGATACTGTGGCTCAAATCATAGTTATTCCCGGGAATCCCCCTAAACTGAAACACTGCACTCTGCCATCTTAAAAAGTAACTAAATACTAGAGAGGAAAAATGGGCATTTCTCACTTTAACTCTACAGCTTTGCCTGAACTTCCTATAGGCCAAGTAACCACTGTTCTAAAAGTACCCCACGTTGGGCATTGATGCTCTGACATAATACATAATTAAAATGAATTTCTTATAAATTATTTGACTTATAAATTAATTGACTTGATAAAATGGGACCCCACACACCCGAGTGAAAATAATTATCCAGCCCAGTATAAGTTGAAAAGGAAATTTCAGGGAGCAAACCTTACATGTAAGACCTAATTCATCAAGGGGTGATGATCCCCACTGCTGCTCCATTCGACAGCCCAACTGTGCCTGTTCTTAAACCTGAAAAGACCCAGGGCCCCTCACTGTGAGTTACTGCAATCTTCATTCTGTGGTCCCACCCAGCTTTAGGGCTCCTGTCATGGACTGAACTGTGTTTCCCTAAGCTGAATGTGTTACCCCCTAGTCCCCAATGTGATCCGATTTGGACTTAGGGCCTTTAAAGAGGTAATGAAGGTGAAATGAGGTCATGGGGTAGGGCCCTGATCTGATAGGACTGGTACCCTTTGAAGAGGAAGTCCCTCCAAGCCAGAGCAAAGGTCAGGTAAGGACTCCCAAGCAGGCGGTCAGCAAGAGATCCTCATCAGGAACTGAACTAGGCCGTCCAGCCTCTAGAAACTGTGAAAATAAAGCTATTTAACCACTGAGCTGACTAAAGATCCACACACCCCAAACCCAACAGTATTAGAAGCCAGTAATTACTTGCCCTGACAGACTGGGCTAAGGTGCTCTGTTTGGTGTCTGTTTTGACAGCCTCACAGCCTTGGTCTGCCTTCACTCTGAAGGGAAACAGAACTCCTCCCCCAGGCTGCCAACACCCACACCCTTGGTAGCTGAGACCCCAGTTGCACCCCTTCTCTGCAGGAGCACAGGCAACGTTACATCAACCACAGCCTTTCTAAGGAGATGCTATCTGACACAGGACAGACAGTAGGCCCAACATCTGCTAAACCTCTGGGACTAATTTTAGATAACATTCCCATTTTAGTATGACTTTGGTGGCCATCCATTCCTCGTTTACAAATTTTACTTCATCTCCCTGATGCTGATTCTTATAAATCAGCCCACCATAAACAGGCCTCCCTCCAACAAAGGCTCTAAAATCTGCTCACAATACTGCTGGAAAGCCAGTCCCGCTAGTGCCCTCGGAGTCTCCTTCACTAAAGGGCTTTGACGACCTCTTCGCACACCTCCTGGAGTTTCTGAAGCATGGACCAGGGCCATGAGATGCCCAGACTGTGCCCTCAGCCTGCTGCGACGTGCTGTCCAGAACACCACGAGCCACACACAAGGCTCTCCTGACAACAAAGGCTCTCTCAGACCTGGACCTCTGACCTCCACACCCAGGTGCCCATCGCGTTCTGGGTCATGAAAACAGCACAGCCCAAGCTCAGCACAGCTATTGAGGGCTCAGGACAGAATGGCACGGACCCTAGGCCCTCTGACACATTCCACTCGGAGGCGGCAGTGGCTTCTCCTGCCCTCAGCTCCTTGCCAGATGCCGTGGTGCTGGAGGGGTCACCCCTCCCGATGGGCCCTGGCTACCCAGGGAGCTCCTTGTGATTGAGTGAGTGAACCGCTGCGGGAGTCCCTCAGTCTGCTGTCCATCATACACGATGCAACTCAGTAGAATGCTGCGGCTTTCTACCCTGTAGCCAGAATGTCCCAGGGAAAAATGGGACCTAAGAAACACTGTGCGGCCTATTCAGGGAGTCATCTTAGTACCAGAGGCCCTGATCAGCCAACGGCTTCACGTTCATTATCAACTGTTGGGCCATCGCTTCAAAACTGCCTCCTTCAGGGTAAAGAACCTCTTGTCTCACAAGTATCACAAAAATAAGTCCAAGTCACACATTCCTGCATTTATAAAGGTGGCCAGGCGAGCCCTGCCAGGACACTCGAGTCCCTCTGGAGTGACAGACATTACTGACAGTGACCAAGATACACATTTCGCTTCACAAACCACACAATGCTGGGCTCCGCGGAGAGGCAGTCAACTGAGCTTCACGGCCCCAAAGAGCTGGCTTAACCAGAGAATAATAATTTCCTTCGACAACTCCTTTTCAAATTCTAGTCTGACAAATAAATCCCCAAACAGGCCTCTCTCTCTCCCCTTAGCCCTAATTCAAGGTTCCTTGGCCTACTTACAACACACCAACTTCAGAAACGTCCCGCTGCCCTTTGCTACACTGAAGGGGAACATGGCTTCCCTCTGTGCACACCAAGACCGGCTCTACAGGCGGCCACGCACACTGCCCTCCTTGCAGTTACGCATGGAGCTCGCCATCACCCCACGAGGCTGGAGGTGAGACTGTGCACACGCTCCGGGGCACACGAACCAGGGACTGTCCCGGAGCCTGGGCAGCTGCTCATCTGATACAGGATCCATCTGGCCTGAACTCCAAAACAAAACAAACAAACCAAACCTTGAAGAAGAGCCCTATGCCACTCTGAGAACTGCTGTTCTGATACTGGTCTGGGTACTTTCAACGGTTTATAACTCAGAGACCTGAACCCTCCTAGTAAGCCACTGTTTCAAACAAGCAAGCAAATACCGAGGTGGTCATCAAGTCAAGTGCATACCCACTTGCAAAGGTTACCTTGTCCCACGCCCCATCAATGAAGATGACTTCATCAGGGACACTAAAACTCTCACTCTAGTGGATACCTATGAACTGCCTCTCCTAGGACAGAAATCAGATCCGGGAGCTTTTGGCTTTCTACTAGGGATTCTATCATACACGATCATGTTCCTGAGCTGCTGTCTACGATCCTGGTATATTCCTCAACCTGCCAAAGGGGAGACCTGGTAGAGGATGCTACTATCTGTGACATTTCAAAAACGAATGGAGATTACGGCTGCCCTCACGAGGCGCTTGTTTCCTATAATCAACCTTCTAAATCTCTGGAGAGAGCAGCACCCGCTTCCCAAAGGTGCCTCCCCACTACCCACTCCAGCTTTCCGCCAGGAAGGTGCGGAGAAGAGGGCCGCAAAAAAGGCCGAAATGCCCAAGAACACCCACCAGGAAAACAGAACAGCACCTCAGAGGCCTGAGGCAAATATGCCAAGTATGTGCGGAAACAGCAAGACGCCAGTGACCGGAGCAGTGAGCGCAGGGAGAGCCTGGGGGGGCGGGTGGAGGGATCGGGGCTCAACAGTGGGCTATTTTATTTGTTTAATTGTTATAAAATATCTAAATACGTCAAGCTTTTCCTGATTTTGTTCAACCTCCTCTCACTAACGCAGAACACAATCCCAGGTCTCTAAGAACACGCCTGTCTCACCAAAGCCCTGGGTTTATAGCCCTCCCTTCCCTCAAACTGAGCGGCCTGAGGGGACCGTCCCCGAGCTGCTGTTTCTCCACCGTGGCTCTCCATCCCGTGCAGACTGGGTCATCCTCAGCTGAGCGGGGCTGTCGTGTCCACCCTCTGGTGCTGAGGGGCATCTCTGGACTCATCACCAGACCCCAGGACTGCGGGGAGCGAGCTCCGCCCATGGCAAAGGTCATGAGGAAGGAGGCAGCATACGCAAAGGCGGGATCAAGCCTCAGGAGTCTCCCTGGAAATTCTCGAGCATCTACCCCCAAAACCAGAGTCTGCCTACTTTCTGCTTTGTGCTTTCACCTACACCTCAGACTTTATGGGGGGCTGTCCCCCACTACCTCTCTCTGAAAAAAGAGTTAACTTACAGCTCCAGTTAATAAAGTTCCTGGGTGTGATAGTATTTCAACCTACAAACTCCTTTGGAAGTCCTCTAGCCTGCCTGAATAGGTTTTTCCGGCCACATGTGATTGCTCAGAGCCTCCCAACTGTGAGAGGCATGAGATGTTCTAAACTGTCTGAATACAGATTCCTTTGAGCAGTTAAAAGATTGATTATAAATTGTACTGGTGAAGGGTTTTTCACTTGTTGGGCCAATGTTTGCTGCTAAGTCTCCATATCCCTTACCTGCTGTGTCCCTGGCAGTGTACTGATTAATATAATTGGTGTAAGTAGTAGCTTTAATGTTTGTAACCTTGGACCCTTGAGTTAATTCTTTTTCTTGTTATAGCCCACCACACCTTTGCCCTATAGGAATGCAACTTTATCTAATGCTTTTGGAGGGTGGCGCTTGACTAATCACCTTTAGAGAAAAATAAGTTTTCTGAAGAAAGGGTCTTAAAATGTTAAGAGGCCTCTGGGCCAGAAGATGATGCAAATCACCTAAACTTTTGCATATGATAAGTTTGCAGGAAGAAAGCCTGGCTTACCGCATGACTCTACCCCTTCCCCCATTATCCTCTATGCATAACTTAAGGTATAAAAACTACTTTGGAAAATAAAGTGCGGGCCTTGTTCACGGAAACTTGGTCTCCCCATGTCGTTCTTTCTCTCACCTTCTGGCTGAATTATTCAGCCTCTTTTCTTCACTGAATTTTCCTACTGAGCTATCCTTATTCTATTACTCTTTATATCCTTAATTAACGTTTAATTAAGCAGTTGTTTCCTGATCCTCGCCGACGCCGTCCCCGCTTCGAATTCCCTGGATCCACCGGGGCTGGACCCCAGCACGGGACCACCCACTCCCACATGTGACGGGCAGATGCAGCTGCTGCCTGATGTCTCCTGGGCACAAAACCGCCACATGCTGAGACGCACTCCTCTCCCAGCTTCTCCTCCTCAGACCAGCAGATGATCCTGGCCGCGACTGAGCGAACATGAGACACCTGTGAAGGCGCAGGAGGACAGAGAAGCCCCCTGACTGAGACCCTGCGGCTAGACAGGACCTGCTGGCACTGAAGGCAAAGGCCTCCTGGGGCCCTGGCTGCCTCACCCTCTTCCTGGAGAACAGCTTGTCACCCACATCCTGTGCACTCGGGTGTAGGGGACGCTTGGGAACCGGTCTCATTCGGTCCGCTCCCTCTCTGGAATGTGAAACAGGAACAGACAGAGGCCAGTCTGTGCTGGGCCCTGGGCTGAGAGGCTCAGGTGGTCCCTTCCACCTCACGGACACCCCCACCCCCACCCAGAGCCCTGCAGCAGAGAAAGAGCAACAATATAAACATACGAAGAAGTAGAAACAAGGCATCTGGGAGCCTTGGAGAGCAGGGATTGGGGTGGTCACTCCTGTCAAACTTGCTGGGGTGCAAAAGCCATTCTGAAAAGACAGGGACGTGAGCAAAGCCAGAGAAAGAAGCCAGGACGGAAGACCCAGAAGCAAGGGTAGAATCCTGGTTCTCCTATTCCAGTCCCATGTGGCCCGACTGGAAATGCTGCCTTTGGGTTCTGCAGAACATTCATTTCCTTCCACCACTTTCTAAGAGCCAAAGAGGTCTTTCTTGCCCAAAGTGGCACTGAGATAGCAGGCAGGAAGAGATGAATCTCAAACATGAGTGAAGCTGTAGGGCAGGTAGGCTTCTGGATCAGCTCAGCATGGAGCTAGAGTGTGCCTGCAGGGAAGTGGCAGGTGCCCTGCATGGCTGAGTGAGAGGCCTTACCCAAAGACATCAGGAGCCTGCACGTCTCCAGCATCACCTCCCGGTACAGGGTCCTCTGAGCCGGGTCCAGATGCCCCCACTCCTCCTGGGTGAAAGTCACAGCCACGTCATCAAAGGTCACAGACACCTGTCAAGCAGAAGTAGCAGAGCTCATTTCTAAAAGGCTGGTAAAGGTGCAGAGAGATCAAGACCCTAATCATGGAGCATCTCCTGAGGGCAAGATCTAGGCTGGGCTGAAGGGGAGGTGAACAATGTTTTGGACATAATACAGTCGTGTATTATGAAGTCTGTAAGAGAAGTCTCCTATGCGGGACCACTGGAAAGTCACACAAGACAATGGAAGTGATGTGTGGGCTGTGAAATGCAGACAGGGCTCTAGGACATCAGAGGAATGAGTACATAATGGTAATAACAGTATCAATAATGGTAACAACAGCAGTACCTGCGCCTCCCTGGTCCTGCTAACTGCCTGACCCATGCTGAGGGCTTCATATCCTGGTTAAAGCGACTAAAAGTCCCCAGTTCTTTTGTCAGTCTCCCGTGGTTTGCATCCAAACTCTTGAAACCCGACACTTGCCAGCTGTGTTACCTTGGAGACATCAATCACTTCATTTCTGAGCCTCCATTTCTGGATCAATACAATAACAGTTCCCACTTCACCAATAACAGTCGTGAGTTTTAGAAAATTATTCAACATTCCATGGGCTTTGACATTTTCCTTGATTCTCCCACAGGCTTTGAGTACATCTCTCATTACCTCCATGCCAGTCAGTGACCTGAGGCTAAGGGAGCTCCACCAATCCACCCAATCGTGTGTCCTACAAACCAAAGGCAAGATTTTTAACACAGGCCAGTGTTAACTCAGGGTCTAACAATGTAACCTGACATTCTTTCACCAAAGTGAACACCTAGTGATGAGGCTGTGAGGCATTTACAGCGAATGTTTGCTGTTAAATCCATTCATCACGCCTGAAAATATTTCTGTGAACATGCACAGAGGAGCAGAGCCTCCGTCACAGACCTCCTGAGAGAAACTCCTGAGGGGGTGGATCTACCTGGGTAATGGCAGGGTCTGGACCAACTCCCCAGCCCCTCCTGGTCCCCAGACTCCCAGGGAGATTCCACAATGAACCGTTTAGCCTCTTTATTCCTAGTGCCTGCCAAAACTCACCCCGTGCCAGGACTACTTCAGACCAGGGAGCACAAGTGGCCAAGGCTTACCGCTCGCTTTGACCATGAGATTGGCCACCATGGCTGACCTGGCTGAAAGTGGGTGCAACATTAAGCAAAGGCCCACAGGATCTCGCCAACTCAAGACAAGTCTCAGCATCTGGGAGGAACCATGGCAACCTCGCGGGCCTTCTGCACCTTCACTTTGTCAGTGCACTCATCTCAGCCTCCAACGCCCAAGGCCACCGGGTGGAGCAACACCACGGGAAGTAGCGGGCCTGGGAGTATCCTCGCAGCACACGGTGGGGTTAGGGATTTACCAAATACGATGGGGGCTCATCAGGTGGCTCAGCGGTTTAAAAAAAAAAAAAAAAGGCAGCAGCAGCCCATGGACAGGGGAGCCTGGCGGGCTACAGTCCACGGGGTCGCAAGATTCGGACATGACTGAGCGACTGAATAACAACCTGGAGGAAGCAGCAGTCATTTCTCTACAACTTCTGGGCACCTGTCAGAGCCCAGCAGCTTTCAAGACCGGGAATACGTAAGTGGCAAAGCGGCTCCACACACCAGAGCATACAGTCGCATGGACACATCCGGGGTGCCTGCCGGAACCGCCTCTGCCCTCAAAGATGAGCGGTACCGCCACTGCCGTCCACTCACCTGGGTCCGGTGGGTCGGCGCCGCCATGATGGGAGTTGCGGTCCAGGCCGCCTGGGAGAGGCGAGCCCGGGGCGGCCCGCTGCCCCTCGTCGCCGCCCGCCTGGGCTGGGCGACCTCGGCTGACCGCCGCCCTCCGCGAACAAGCCGCCCCGGAGCCGGGCGCCGCCCTCGTGAACGCGGAGACCAGGGCCGCTGCTGAGGCCCGCAGAGGCCGCGGGCCGGCGGGCGACCAGGGCACGCCACCGTCTAGGGACTCACGACCTGTTCAAAGGCACGAAGGGGATCCGCACCCTTCTGCTCTGGCCCCACGAAAGACCAGGGGAGCCGCGCGAGCCCAGGACTCCGCCCGTCGAATCCTGCCGGGAGCGAACCCTGTAGGCAAATGGCGTCCAGAGAGAAACCGGAAATCCCGCCCACGCCTCAGGAAACGCCCCTACGTCATTGGCCAGCGCCCGCCTCAGGCGCATAGCCTCTGGGTAAGATAGTCTCCGCTAGATCCGTGAAGGGGAGGAGCCGGGTAACCAACCGGGTATTCCTCCACACTAGAAGCTGAGGCCAGCCTAGACGGGCTTCTTCATGCTGGATTGAAGTCGGGTGGACGAGGGGCCGGGGGCAAGAGAGTCCGTACAGTGACCCAGGGAAACTGAGGCTAGGAGTGCTGGGACATTCGCCCCCGGTGGGGCCAAGTGCAAAGAGTGTCGGGCTGTGACCTGGGCTTGCAGCTGGCCGAGTGGTTTTCCTTACCCCGCTGCTCCTTCCTGGATCCTTTCTTTTTTTGTTGTTGTTGTTACCCAGCGAGGCTTGTTGGCTCTTAGTTTCCCGACCAGGGATGGAACCCACATCCCTGCAGTGGAAACTCAGGGTCCTAATTGAGGTCGAAGTTAGATGGGCTCCAGGTTAGACGTTTACAACTAGCCTCCTGTTTGCATTTCCAGAGACAAGATGTAGGTGGATTCCAGTCAAGGCATTTAAAATCAGCCCCCTGTTTGCCCTTCAAAAATGGAAGTAACAGAAACAGTAAATAGCCAGTCTTTGTTTCTTGTACACTGTGTTCAGTTCTGTCCGACTCTGCGACCCTCATGGACTGTAGCCCGGCAGGCTTGTCTGTCCATGGGATTTTCCCAAACAAGAATACTGGAGTGGGTTGCAGGACTGAACCCTTGTCTCTGACGTCTCCAGCATTGCAGGCAGATTCTTTACCACCTGGGAAGCTCTTGTAGATGCCTTAAGATAATAGTCATGGCAAAGACAAAGGGACAAAATCCTGTTTGGGTCAAGTGTCCTTTTTTGGGACAAAGGAGACACTGCACATGAGCAGAAAGGCTCCTTGGGGTCAAAAGTCAGAGGATAACACCAGGCCATAATGAGTCTCCTTCCAGAAGCCTTCACTTCAAGATCCATCTTGGCTGAGGTGTATGTGTGAGTGTGTGCACCCAGGGGAGGGTCCTGAGACAATTTAGCCAGGAGTGGGGTACAAAGCAAGATGATTGGCCAGAAGGAAGACAAAGACCCAGAAAGCTGCCCCCTTGTAAAGGATTTAAACTTCCTAAAGTCATGACTCTAAGTTTTCCCATGCACCTTTCTGAAAGTATTTTTCAATAAACTTTTTACTTTACACTTTACTTTTTGCCTCCTTGCCTGAATTCTTTCTTGACTAGGCAGGCAAGGACTAGGGACTCAAGCCCTAACTGCTGGCCCCTGTGGTCCAGTGGTTAGGACTCCTGGTCAGGAAAACTAAGACCTTGCTTCCAGCTACTATTCACTGCCACTTACTACTGTGTCCGTCCAAAATCATAACCACTGGACCACCAGCGAATTCCCAAGAGCCTCTTCTCAAAACCTAGCAGGACCAGGTGGAGCCTCCTCCACCACCACACCTCTCTGTGTCCCTACTTCTCTTTTGTTGCAACAGCTTTAGTTGACTTGGACTCCCTGATTTCCAAACGGTAGGCTCCAACAGTTAATCATTTTAAGAGGCAACAATTCGAACAAAGAAGAGGCAGTCAAACAGAGAAGGAGAAAATAAGCAATATGTCAATCTGTAGGATGGGGTCATAAGAGGTTAGCTCTCCTCAAGGAAGACAGTTAACAATGTCTGAAGCACATTTTAAGTTGTTTTTTTTTATAGAAACCAAATTCCCACCAGGTGGAAACTGCTGACCTCAAACACATAGACCACAGACTGCTTGGAATCAGAAGATTGATGGTGAGATTCCTGAAACACCACCCTGCTACCTCAGCATCAAACAATCAGAAAATTCTCCATGAGCTGATCATGCAGCCTGGGACCCTCTCCCCTAACACTGTCTTTAAAAACCCTTGCCTGGGGACTTTCCCTGGTGGTCCAGGGGTTAGGAATCTGCCTGCCAGTGCAGTGGACATGGGGTCGATCCCCTGGTCTGAGAACTAAGATCCCACACGCTGCAGAGCAACTAAGCCCATGCACCACAACTACCGAAGCCCTCATGCTCTAGAGCCTGTGCTCAGCAACACGAGAAGCCACCATGACTCAAGAGTGGCCCGCAGTCTCTGCAACTAGAGAAAGCCTGAGCATAGCAATGGAGAGCCTGTGTGCCAGAGAAAGCCCCAGTGCAGCCGTATACTAATTAGTTAATTATCAATAAATGTGTTTGTTTTTTTTAATAAAAACCCTCGCCTGAAGTCATCAAGGTGTGAGTGTGAGCTCCCCATTCTCCTTGGTCGGCACCCTGCGATAAACGCTGTACTTTCACCACAACCCAGTGTCAGGTTGGCTTTGCTGTGCATGGACTGAGTGAACCCGAGTTTGGCTTGGTAGCATTCTAAGGGAACAGATTTTTTTTTTTTTAAGTAGCTTAAAAATTACCTTGAAAAGGAAACCAGAAGTCCCATCTTGATGCACTGCACACATGTCTTACTGCACTCCCTTGAGTCTTCTTCTACCCTGAGTTGCATTCATATATAGTTGACCTAGGATGGATGGATTGAAGGATGGATTTTCCATCCCCTGAAAGCCACATGTTGAAGAGACCTGGGGAGGAAATGAAGACTCCAGGTTTTTTGTTGTTTTTTTTTTTTTTGGCTGCCCTGGGTCTTTGCTGCTGTGCGGGGTTTTTCTCAAGTTGTGTAGAGTGGGGGCTACTCTCTATTTGTAGTATGCAAGCTTCTCATGGCAGTGGCTTCTCGTATTGTGGAGCACAGGCTCTAGAGCACACGGGCTTCAGTCGTTGCAAGCCATGGACTCAATAGTTGCAGCTCCCGGGCTCTAGAGCACAGGTTCAATAGTTGTGGCTGACGGGCTTAGTTGCTCCTCAGCATATGGGATCTTCCCAGATCAGGGATTGAACCCATGTCTCCTGCATTGGCAGGTGGATTCTTTACCACTGAGCCACCAGGGAAGACAAAGACTCCAGTTTTTAACATGATAAATTTGAAAGGTTTATGAGACCACAAAGTATGTGTCACTTAGGCATTTCAACCTATGATTGAACATTAAGAGAGAGTTCAAGCCTGCATATATAAATTTCAAAGTTGTTACCTTATACTATGATTTCAAGTCATGGTTAGATGAGACTTTCAAGGGAATGAGTGAAGACAGAAGAAGAAAATGATCAGAGTGTGAATACTAGACCCACGCAATTGATGACAGGAAACTAACAAGCTCATGTTAGAGCTTCCAGTGTCCACCAAGAGGTAGATTAAGCAATCTGAGAAGTCACCATTGCTGATTTTCCCCCCATAAATGTGGAGCTGAAAGAATAAAGTGAATTTTTCATGATTTGAGGGTGCATACAGATTGAGAAATGGAATCAGAGAGTGCATAAAATGCCCCTAAGGGATTTAATTTTTTTTTTAAGAAGAGAGAAGTGGAAGCAGTGACAGGTTTTATTTTCTTGGGCTCCAAAATCACTGAAGATGGTGACTGCCGCCATGAAACTCAAACACACTTGCTCCTTGGGAGGAAAGCTATGACAAACACAGACAGTGCATTAAAAAATAGAGACAGCACTTTGTCGACAAAGGTCCATATAGGCAAAGCTATGGTTTTTCCAGTAGTCATGAATGGATATGAGAGTTGGACCACAGTGAAAGCTGGGCGTGAAATAGTTGATGCTCTTGAATTGTGGTGCTAGAGAAGACTCTTGAGAGTCCCTTAAACAGCAAGGAGATCAAACCAGTCAATCCAAAAGGAAATCAACCTTGAATATTCATTGGAAGGACTGATGCTGAAGCTGAAGCTCCAATACTTTGGCCACCTGATACAAAGAGCTGACTCATTGGAAAAGATTGTGATTCTGGGAAAGACTGAGGGCAAGAGGAGAAGTGGATGGCAGAGAATGAAATGGTTAGATAACATCACTGACTCAATGGACATGAGTTTGAACAAACTCTGGGAGATTGGTGAAGGACAGGGAGGCATGGCATGCCGCAGTCCATGGGATTGCAGGGAGTCAAACATGACTCAGCAACTGAACAACGTAAGAGATTTCTTTCAGGGAATTGGGTTATGCAGTTGTGGGGCCTGGCAGGTCCAAAATCCACTGGGTAGAGAACAGATTGGAAACTGCAGTCAGAACTAATGCTGCAGGCTTGAAGCTGAATTTTTTCCTCAAAGTGAAAGGGAAGTCGCTCAGTCATGTCCGACTCTTTGCGACCCCATGGACTGTAACCTACCAGGCTCCTCCGTCCATGGGATTCTCCAGGCAAGAATACTGGAGTGGGGTGCCATTGCCTTCTCCAGGGGATCTTCCGAGACCCAGGGATTGAACCCGGGTCTCCTGCCTTGCAGGCAGACGCTTTAACTTCTGAGCCACCTCTGTTTATTTTTACTTTTTCTCTCAAGGCCTTACAACTGATTAGATAAGGAAGACTCAATCAAAATAAAATCCTTCGCTTAAAAGATTGGATAATCAGCTGACTAACTGATTGCAGATGCTGAGCACATCAACAAAATACCTTCACAGCAACACCTAGATTAGTATTGGATCCAATAACTGAGTAGCATAACCCAGTCCAGTTTACACAGAAAACAAGCAATCATATCCCACCCCTTCTCAATTTGGCACTCATACATATTACCTAAGACCATATTTAAATCCCCAAAGAAAACAAACTTCTGCCTAACCAGATCAAATCTGGTACAGATCCATTGTTTGATAGATGATATTACATTTGACACTGTTTCCACTGTTTCCCCATCTATTTCCCATGAAGTGATGGGACCGGATGCCATGATCTTCATTTTCTGAATGTTGAGCTTTAAGCCAACTTTTTCACTCTCCACTTCCACTTTCATCAAGAGGCTTTTTAGTTCCTCTTCACTTTCTGCCATAAGGGTGGGGTCATCTGCATATCTGACGTTATTGATATTTCTCCCGGCAAACTTGATTCCAGCTTGTGCTTCTTCCAGTCCACGTTTCTCATGATGTACTCTGCATATAAGTTAAATAAGCAGGGTGACAATATACAGCCTTGACGTACTCCTTTTCCTATTTGGAACCAGTCTGTTGTTCCATGTCCAGTTCTAACTGTTGCTTCCTGACCTGCATACAGATTTCTCAAGAGGCAGGTCAGGTGGTCTGGTATTCCCATCTCTTTCAGAATTTCCCACAGTTTATTGTGATCCACACAGTCAAAGGCTTTGGCATAGTCAATAAAGCAGAAATAGATGTTTTTCTGGAACTCTCTTGCTTTTTCCATGATCCAGCGGATGTTGGCAATTTGATCTCTGGATCCTCTGCCTTTTCTAAAACCAGCTTGAACATCAGGAAGTTCACGGTTCACATATTGCTGAAGCCTGGCTTGGAGAATTTTGAGCATTACTTTACTAGTGTGTGCTGCTGCTAAGCTGCTAAGTCGCTTCAGTCATGTCCAACTCTGTGCGATCCCATAGACAGCAGCCCACCAGGCTCCTCTGTCCATGGGATTCTTCAGGCAAGAACTAGCATGTGAGATGAGTGCAATTGTGTGGTAGTTTGAGCATTCTTTGGCATTGCCTTTCTTTGGGATTGGAATGAAAACTGACCTTTTCCAGTCCTGTGGCCACTGCTGAGTTTTCCAAATTTGCTGGCATATTGAGTGCAGCATTTTCACAGCATCATCTTTCAGAATTTGGAATAGCTCAACTGGAATTCCATCACCTCTACTAGCTTTGTTCGTAGTGATATTTTCTAAGGCCCACTTGACTTCACACTCCAGGATGTCTGGCTCTAGGTCAGTGATCACACCATCATGATTATCTGGGTTGTGAAGATCTTTTTTGTACAGTTCTTCTGTGTATTCTTGCCATCTCTTCTTAATATCTTCTGCTTCTGTTAGGTCCATACCATTTCTGTCCTTTATCGAGCCCATCTTTGCAAATAGATGGGGAAACAGTGGAAACAGTGTCAGACTTTATTTTTCTGGGCTCCAAAATCACTGCAGATGGTGACTGCAGCCATGAAGTTAAAAGATGCTTACTCCTTGGAAGGAAAGTTATGACCAACCTAGGTAGCATATTCAAAAGCAGAGACATTACTTTGCCAACAAAGGTCCGTCTGGTCAAGGCTATGGTTTTTCCTGTGGTCATGTATGGATGTGAGAGTTGGACTGTGAAGAAGGCTGAGTGCCGAAGAATTGATGCTTTTGAACTGTGATGTAGGAGAAGACTCTTGAGAGTCCCTTGGACTGCAAGGAGATCCAACCAGTCCATTCTGAAGGAGATCAGCCCTGGGATTTCTTTGGAAGGAATGACGCTAAAGCTGAAACTCCAGTAGTTTGGCCACCTCATGCGAAGAGTTGATTCATTGGAAAAGACTCTGATACTGGGAGGGGTTGGGGGCAGGAGGAGAAGGGGATGACAGAGGATGAGATGGCTGGATGGCATCACTGACTCGATGGACGTGAGTCTCAGTGAACTCCGGGAGTTGGTGTTGGACAGGGAGGCCTGGCGTGCTGTGATTCATGGGGTCGCAAAGAGTCAGACATGACTGAGCGACTGATCTGATCTGATCTGATCACATTTGATAGATAGCATCACTGACTCAATGAACATGAATTTGAGAAAACTCTGGGAGACAGTGGGGGACAGGGGAGCCCGGCGTGCTGCAGTCCATGGGGTGACAAAGAGTCAGACACGACTTAGCAACTGAACAGCAACAACAACACTGCATATGATGGATGATATATGATGAATGTAACATGAGCCATATGTATCTATTGATTTAATGTTAAATTCCCCGATATGGGAAATTTCCCTCTGGCTGTGTGAGATAATGTTTTTCCCCCCTCAAAAAAATACAAACAAATATTTAAGAAGAAAGAGACAGTAAGTGTAATGTTTTCGAATGGTTTAGGCAGATATAAATTGATGGATAATGGGAAGGAAAGAGAGAATGAGACTGCTACAGCAAATGTGGCAGAATGTTAGTGGATAAATCTACATTAAGGCTCTATGGAGTTTCTCTGTGCTATTCTTAAAAATGTCCTGGACTTCACTGATAGTTCAATGCTTAAGAATCTGCTTGCCAACTCGGGGACATGGGTTCAATCCCTTGTCCGGGAAGATTCCACATGCTGCGGGTCAACTAAGGGTACACCACGACTACTGAACTTGTGCGCTCTGGAGCCTGTGCACCGCAATAAGAGACGCCCGTATACGGCAATGAAGGCTAGCCCCCACTCCCCACAACAGGAGAAAATCACACGCAGCAATGAAGACCCAGTGTGCTCAAAAATAAAATAACATAATTTTTTAAAATTTCCTGTAATTTTTAAATCATCACACACACAAATATATCTATATAGATATCTATACAGATATATGTATGTATATAACCAATGTGGGCCTCAAAATCCTTGCCTCTCGATGTTCCAGCCTTTGTACGACCTCTCTCCTGAATTTGGGGCCACATCTGTAACTTGCTTCTAGACATACAGAATACACCAAAGGTAGTGGGATATACGTGATTCTGTGTACAGGGCTAGACCTATCCTTCTGGATTCTGTCTCTCCTTTGCAGGCTTGATGAAGCAAGTGGCTGTGTTGGCAGGCTCACAAGATGAGAGAGCGCAGGCAGTTTGTAGAAGCTGAGGATGACCTTCACCAACAGACAACAAGAAGCTAAAACCTTCAGTCCTACATCCACAGGAAAATAAATTCTAGGCATAACCTGAATGAGTTTTGAAGTGTCTCGCTTCTCAGTCCAGTCTTCATTTAGACTTTGGTCCTCACTGACAACTTAAACACAATCCTGTAAGACCTTGAAGCAGACAACTCAGCTAAGCTGTGACCAGACTCCTGATCCACTCAAAGTGTGAAATAATTGGTGTGCATTGTTTTAAGCCACACGTGTATGAAAACATTTACACAGCAACAGAAAAGTGAGACAACATGAAGTAATATACAACGTAAGAGGATGCCTTCTCTACGAAAAATCTGACTGCATGGGCCCCATGGTCTCAAAAGTCCTCATAGTCTTCTACTGCTTTCTGCTTTATTCCACCTCAGTTTCCTGCTCCATGCGCTGGCTGGATTCACACTCGCTTTAAATCCTATGCCAAGGGGACTTCCAATGCAGGGGAAGCGGGTTCCATCATTGCTGGGGGATCGAGGAGCCCACATACCACAGGGCAGCTAAGACCTCACATCACAGCTAGAGGAACCTGCAAGGCAGCAAAGAGCCCACACAGCACCCCCCCCCCCCACAAAAAAAAAAAAAAAAAAAACAGGAAAGAAAGAAAAAAATCCGACTTTTCTTAGATCACATGAACCTGAAATTCATTCTAGCCAGCTTCTTTCACATTTAAAAAATATTTAATTTTAACCATTGACCTTTAAGTCAATTAAATAGAGCTCTTCTCTAAATTTAATTTTGATAAACCTTATTTAGAGGTAGAGACTTTTATCAAAGGTATAATGTGTGCTCAGACATATAAACAGGCAAAACTATAGAGATCTCATGGCTTTGACACTTGGGTGTGAATAAGATATTACAATGTAAACTTACTAGTTTATAAAGAACAGTTGGAATAAGTTAAATCTGCTTGCTCAGATGACTAAAGCTCTCTTATTTGTGGGAAAGACTTTAAAGATTTGTATTTATCCTTGACAAACCCTAGAAGAGGCTTAAAGAGGTGATGACGGCTTCTTTGGCGGCTCAGTGGTCAAGAATTCATCTGCCAATGCAGGAGACACAGGTTTGATCCCTGATCTGGGAAGATCCCACATGCTGCGGAGCTACTAAGCCTCTGAGCCACAACTACTGAGCCTGTGCTCTAGAGTCCACATGCCTCTCCACAGGCTACTGAAGCCTGCATGCCTAGAGCCTGTGCTCTGTAAGAAGAGAAGCCTGAACACCACACCTAGAGAGTAGCCCCCACTCATGGCAACTAGAGAAAAGCCCTCCCAGCAATGAAGACCCAGTGCAGCCAAAAATAAATAAATAAATAAAGTTAGTTTTTTGGGTTTTTTTTGTTTTTTTTTTGTTTTTTTAATGAGGCAATGAATTAGATTTTGGGTTAGGGAGACTTTCAAGCAAGGCTTTCCAGTCTTTCAATTTAGGGTAACCCAGGTACCTCTTCTTGAAACTAAGTTTCAAGGATAATCTACTCCTCCAGAGAGGAGTTTAGCACCACCCAACATAACTTAGGTTCATCAGCCAATAAGGGGAGATCTGAGAACCAGGAAAGAATTCCTGGCTATTGTAAACAGTGCTGCTATGAACATTGGGGTGCATGTATTTTTTGAATTATGACTTTCTCTGTGTATATGCCCAGGAATGGGATTGCTGGGTCATAGTTCAGTTCAGTTCAGTCGCTCAGTCGTGTCCAACTCTTTGCGACCCCACAAATCGCAGCACGCCAGGCCTCCCTGCCCATCACCAACTCCCGGAGTTCACCCAGACCCACGTCCATCGAGTCAGTGATGCCATCCAGCCATCTCATCCTCTGTCGTCCCCTTCTCCTCCTGCCCCCAATCCCTCCCAGCATCAGAGTCTTTTCCAATGAGTCAACTCCTCGCATGAGGTGGCCAAAGTACTGGAGTTTCAGCTTTAGCATCATTCCTTCCAAAGAAATCCCAGGGCTGATCTCCTTCAGAATGGACTGGTTGGATCTCCTTGCAGTCCAAGGGACTCTCAAGAGTCTTCTCCAACACCACAGTTCAAAAGCATCAATTCTTCGGCACTCAGCCTTCTTCACAGTCCAACTCTCACATCCATACATGACCACAGGAAAAACCATAGCCTTGACTAGACGAACCTTTGTTGGCAAAGTAATGTCTCTGCTTTTGAATATGCTACCTAGGTTGGTCATAACTTTCCTTCCAAGGAGTAAGCGTCTTTTAACTTCATGGCTGCAGTCACCATCTGCAGTGATTTTGGAGCCCAGAAAAATAAAGTCTGACACTGTTTCCCCATCTATTTCCCATGAAGTGATGGGACCGGATGCCATGATCTTCGTTTTCTGAATGTTGAGCTTTAAGCCAACTTTTTCACTCTCCACTTTCACTTTCATCAAGAGGCTTTTGAGTTCCTCTTCACTTTCTGCCATAAGGGTGGTGTCATCTGCATATCTGACGTTATTGATATTTCTCCTGGCAATCTTGATTCCAGCGTGTGCTTCTTCCAGCCCAGCCTTTCTCATGATGTACTCTGCATATAAGTTAAATAAGCAGGATGACAATATACAGCCTTGACGTACTCCTTTTCCTATTTGGAACCAGTCTGTTGTTCCATGGCCAGTTCTAACTGTTGCTTCCTGACCTGCATACAAATTTCTCAAGAGGCAGATCAGATGGGTCATAAGGTAACTTAATTTCATGGTGACTGAAGCCATGAAATTAAAAGATTCTTGCACCTTGGAAAAGAGGCTATGACAAACCTAGACAGAATATTCAAAAGCAAAGACATCTCTTTGCTGACACAGGTCTGTATAGTCAAAGTTAGTTTTTCCAGTAATCATGCATGAATGTGGAAGGTGGACCACAAAGAAGGCTGAGCGCCGAAGAATTGATGCTTTCGAACTGTGTTGCTGGAGGAGACTCTTGAGAATCCCTTGGACTGAAAGGAGATCAAACCAGTCAATCCTAAAGGAAATCAACTGAATATTCATTGGAAGTACTGATGATAAAGCTGAAGTTCCAATACTGTGGCCACTCATTGGAAAAGACCCTGATGCTGGGAAAGATCAAGAGCAGGAGGAGAAGGGGGGCGACAAAGGATGAGCTAGTTGGATGGCATCATTGACTCAATGGATATGAGTTTGAGCAAACTCCAGGAGATAGTGATGGACAGGGAAGCCTGGTGTGCTATAGTCCATGGGGTCACAAAGAGTCACACACAGCTGAGTGACCGAGCAGCAACAATGGTAACTCTATTTTTAGTTTTTTTAAGGAACCTGCATACTGTTTTCCGCAGTGGCGGTGCCAGTTTGCAGCCCCGCCAACAGTGTAGGAGGGTTCCCAAGTGTGCGACTTACATCGTCGGCCCTCCTCGGTGGTGGCACCTGACACTTTGACTCCTCCTGAATCACACAGACATATATGAGTTATAAAATCTTCTCCATTTTGCACTACTGTGGATGACAACTAAAGAAAATTAAAAGGACTTGTGAGCTTCCCTCAGAACTGACCAGTGACCTTGAGAAGAAATTGCAAAGGCGAGCTCTTTTAGTCACAGCACTGTGCCCTCAGATGCATAACTCCTGACAGTACTGGATAGGATCCTGTTTTTATTTACAGTTGTTTTGTTTTTTCGACCACACCCAGTGGCATGTGGGATCTTAGTTTCCTGATCAGGGCTGGAACCCATGCCCCCTGCACTGCAAGGTGAGGTCTTAACCAGCGGACCTCCAGAAGTCCCTATCTACAATTCTCACATTTTGAAAACATGGACTTTTTGCAATTAATTTTAATTTTTTAAGTACTGCATCCAAATATCATTTGTCTTGACCACAGAACTTTTAGCATCCCCCCCCCTTAAATATTGCTCCCTAGAAATGAGAATCTCATTTGCCTCACCCTAATCCTGCTGCTTGACTTCCCTAGTGGCTCAGATGGTAAAGCGTCTGCCTACAATGTGGGAGAGAGACCTGGGTTCGATCCCTGGGTTGGGAAGATCCCCTGGAGAAGGAACTAGCAACCCACTCCAGTGCAAAAAGTCAGATACAACTTACCAACTTTACCTCACTTCAATCCTGCTGCTAGTTATTAATTAAATAAGAAAAGGCTACCACTTCAAAAGATAAGTGAAGAATATGAAAAAGCAATTTCAAAGAGAATAATATGTACATAACAAACATGGGGGGGGGGGGGAAGATGCGTAAGAGCAATACTACTCAAAAATGCACTTGTTCAGGTGTAGATGTTGGTATAAATAATTCAATCTCGGGGGACTTCCCTGGTGGTCCAGTGGTTAAAACGCCTTGCTTCAAATGCAGGGGGCATGGGTCTGACTCCCGTTTGGGCAACTAAGATCCCACATGCCAAGGGGCACAGCCAAAAAATAAAAGTAAGTAAATAAATAATTCATTCAAAGGAAGAAAAGATCCTATCTAGTCCTTGCTGGATTAGATGGGTTTATACTTAAGTAAGTGGGTGGGGCCAAACAGGCTGCTCATATAAAAGCCAACCAGCTAGTGCTGCTTACCTGCCTTCTGCTGGAAACAGACTTGGGAGCTCCTTTGCAGATGGGTCAAGACAGTCCTTCAGACAGTAAGTTCCTCACGCTTCAGACTGCTGTGCTCTTTTCCTTGGTTAGTGGGGAGGGGGAGGGGAATTGGACTGAAAACATACTGAGCTTATGAGAAGGTATGGGAGTCCCATTTTTCAAGCGTTTAAATAACTGTGCTAGGTAAGAGAAAATTGATCCCTCATGTAATATGAAACCATGCTGTTTTCTCTGCATCTGAGCATTGGGAATTTCAAAACCATGGAGGCATGCAAGAACCAGACAATACAGGAGGAGGGTGAAAACAACTGAACAGTACAAAGTGTTGTTTCGAGAAGGGAGATGGAAGGGAAAAATTGATGGGAAGAAGGAAGAGGAGCTACGTGCTGTGCTGTGCTAAGTTGCTTCAGTCGTGTCCGACTATTTGCAACCCCCTGGGCTCCTCTGTCCTTGGGATTCTTCAGGCAAGAATACTGGAGCGGGTTGCATTTCCTTCTCCAGAGGATCTTCCCTCCCCAGGGATGGAACCCACATCTTATTGGCAGCCAGGTTCTTTACCATTAGTGCCACCTGGGAAACCCAAGGAAATGATGGGGGTCGTCAAAAAGTCCTGAGACCAGTAAGTTTTTGGAATCGAAGTAGCTTTCAGATTTCTCTCTCCAGACTGAACTTGTCTCCTGAACTTCAGCTCTGTGCATCTAACTGCCTGTAATAGGTCTCTCAAAATCAACATGTCCCAAATGGAACTCCTTATGTTCAGACCCAAATTCCTCCTCCTGTTCTCCTTGCTCACCAAATATCAACTGTTTGTGCCCCAAACCTAAGCGTTCTTGACCTTGTCTTTCTCTCATAGGGCTACCCTGGCGGCTCAGATGGTAAGGAATTTGCCTGCAATGCAGGAGACCTGGGTTTGATCCCTGGGTAGGGAAGATCCCCTGGAGGAAGGAATGGCTACCCCCTCCAGTGTTCTTGCCTGGGGAATTCATAAGCTACACCTAACCAGGCTGAGAATCCTGTTGGCTTCAACAAAACACTTAAACATAAACCATCGTCGCTGGATTATGGCAAGAATTGATCTCTCTGCCCCCATCCTGGCCCTGATTCAATCTATTTTCAACTCTGTAGCCTCTGTGATCTTGTCAAACTGTCTGATCAACTCTTCTCACTGTTGGCCAGCCAAGATCGCTCAGTCGTGTCCCACTCTGCAACCCCATGACTGTAGCCTGCCAGCCTCCTCTGTCCATGGGATTTCCCAGGCAAGAATACTGGAGTGGGCCACCATTCCTTTTTCCATGGGATCTTCCTGACCTAGGGATTGCACCTGGGTCTACCTGAGAAGCCCCACCATACTAGAATCAAAGGCACATGGCCTCAGGAGGTCCCATATAATCTGCCCACTTGGAGGTCTAAGACCTCATCTGCTCCTGGTTCATTTTCTCTTCTCCAACCCTCCTGCTCTACCTAGCTTATTTCTCCGTCATTTTTTCCCTCATTACTTTGTCTTGTGTGTAAAATTCCATTACGGGAATATACCAAGTTTTACTTATCCATTCTCCTAGCAATGGGTGTTCAGTTGCTTCAGCTTACTACAAAATACCATTCTGAAAAATGTCATGGAGATGTATTTGGGGTTAGAATTACAAATTATTCTTTGTAATCCACTACAAAGAAATGGATTTGGGGTTAAAACTACCTACTGTTGTTGTTTAGCCACTCAATTGTGTCCGACTCTTTGCGACCCTATGGACTGTAGTCCACCAGGCTCCTCTGTCTGTGGAATTTTTCAGGCAAGAAATACTGGAGAGGGTTGCCATTTCCTTCTCCAGGGGATCTTCTTGACCCTGGAATGGAGCCCTTGTCTCTTGCGTCTCCTGCATTGGCAGGCGGGTTCTTTACCACTAGCGCCACTTGGGAGACCAGTGTGGAGGCTCCTTAAAAAAGAAAAATAGAACTACAATATGATCCAGCATGTTCTTTTCTGTGAGGTGTCAACCAAAGCAACTCAGAATCCCTAAGTTTCCTCTTTGTATGAGTCCAGCTCCAAACAAACCTCTAGCATTCACAGTAACTTTTCTTTTCATCTTATTTAGTTTACCAAGCCTAATTCATTCATGTTCCAAAATGAATGCCCAGGTTTTCCAGCTTTGGCTATTTTAATGAGCTGGTCCTATCACTTCATGGGAAATAGATGGGGAAACAGTGGAAACAGTGTCAGGCTTTATTTTTCTGGGCTCCAAAATCACTACAGATGGTGACTGCATCCATGAAATTAAAAGACGCTTACTCCTTGGAAGGAAAGTTATGACCAACGTAGATAGCAGATTCAAAAGCAGAGACATTACTTTGCCAACAAAGGTCCGTCTGGTCAGGGCTATGGTTTTTCCAGTAGTCATGTATGGATGTGAGAGTTGGACTGTGAAGAAGGCTGAGTGCCGAAGAATTGATGCTTTTGAACTGTGGTGTTGGAGAAGACTCTTGAGAGTCCCTTGGACTGCAAGGAGATCCAACCAGTCCATTCTGAAGGAGATCAGCCCTGGGATTTCTTTGGAAGGAACTCCAGTAGTTTGGCCACCTCATGCGAAGAGTTGACTCATTGGAAAAGACTCTGATGCTGGGAGGGATTGGGGGCAAGAGGAGAAGGGGACGATAGAGGATGAGATGGCTGGATGGCATCACTGACTCGATGGACGTGAGTCTCAGTGAACTCTGGGAGTTGGTGATGGACAGGGAGGCCTGGCGTGCTACGATTCATGGAGTCGCGAAGAGTCGGACATGACTGAGCGACTGATCAGATCTGATCTGATCATATCTAAGATCATGCAACATGGCATGTATTCCCTATTTGAAGATTCTACTGAATGTATGAATTGTGTTCACCCCATGGTGTTTAAAAAAATATTTGTAGGGGGATTTCCCTGATGGTCCAGCAGGTAAGAACCGGTGCTTCCATTGCAGGGGGTACAGGTTCAAGCACTGGTCGGGGAACTAAGAGGCAAAAAAAATGGAAACTGATCCTATTTGTTGAGGGCAATGAACTTCAAAATGAGTCAATCTGTACTAGGAATTCTAACCAGAAAACCTGAAAGGAGCTCAACAATACCTGTAACAGGAGCTCTTTGTGAGTTCAAATGTCCATCATTGTCATGACATCACCCGCATCATCCTGACTTACATTGCTCTTGATCCATAGGATTGGGACACATCAGTTTTTCATGTTTTTTTTTTTCTTTTTTCTTTTTTTTAAACAGAAGACATATGTCCCTAGTCATGACCTTCAGGTCAACTAAGGAAGCGTCAAGAATCACCACCCTTGTGCACTTAAGGGCTTTATAATCGAGGGTTCTTTCCATCTGGGTTCTGGTGGATTCAGAATAAAAAGAGGAAATGAAAGACAAGCTCCAAGCTGAAGCATGAATGCATACAATGGCCATTTAATGCTTCTCTCCTCTGATTTATTGGTCTCTCTTTCCCCAGAGACCATGGCGACAAAGTGTAGACGCAGCCGTACCTCGTTCACAGAAGAGCAGTTGAAGATCCTCGTCCAGGCATTCAGCCAAAACCCTTACCCTGGCTATACTGCCAAACAGAGACTTGCCATGGAAATCAACACTGAAGAGTCTAGGATCCAGGTACATTCCAAGTTCCAGATCTCCAGGATGAGAAGCAGAAACTCAGGGTGGGAATGGGGGGGTGGGGACTTATCTGGTGGCCCAGTAGCTAAGACTCCGAGCTAGATGTAAGCGAGACATAGCTACACGTGTTTGTGTCAACTTAAAAAAGCAGTCACAACCTCAAAGTTGAGAGTTAGGTTTTTACTCAGTGGAAATTTTTAGGACTTCAAGCCCGGGAGGCAGCATCTCAAGTAACCCTGAGAGAACTGCTCCAAGGAGGCTATAGGGGAAGAGGGAGGAGTCGGGTTATATTTGTGCTCAGTCCCGTCCGACTCTTTGTGAGAATACTGGAGTGGGTTGCCCTTTCCTTCTCCAGGGGATCTTCCTGACTCAGGGATTGAACCCACAACTCCTTTGTCTCCTGCATGGGCCAGCTGATTCGTTCCCAGTAGCACCACCTAGGAAGCCCCATGTTATAAAGAAGTTGCAACAAAGGGCGAGTAGTCTGAACATCCAAAGGATTTTTGTGATTTTAATAAAAACAGATATCCCAAGTGAAGGAATTTGGCGTTTTTCTATGTATGAGAAGGTGCAAGAGTCTGGGCTCACTGAAATCATTCCTTTCATACGCACCTCAGCTGTGTGACCAATATCCTGTGTTTTCGCATATCCTGAGCTCCCTTGGGGCTCATCCTAAGGAGTGGCTGGGATCTGATGGCTGTTAGATTCCAGGTATTTTCTCCTTTCTGAGCGCCCTGGAGGGCTGGAATCGCCGATGAATGTGACATCCTTGTTTACTGATATGGCAGGAGATACTCCACTTGCATAATTTTTTGAGAATGCACACCTCAAAATTCAAGGAGAGTGAAAATTTTTTTCCCCAAAAATTTTAGTAATCGCAAAAGTTATTAACGGAAATTGGTACAATGTTTCTGGAGGACAATCTGTCAATATGCATTAAACCTGAATGTTCATGACATTTGACAGCATATCATTTTAAGGATTTTTTTTTTTTTTGCCAAGAAGATAACTTATGATGTTTGCAATAATGTAATTGCGAGAATATTCACAGCATTTTGTGCTTCTTCTTTTTTAATTAAGTTTTTGGCCATGCTGCCTGGCATGCAGGATCTTGATTCCTCAACCAGGGATCAAACCTGGGCTCCCTGCAGTGGAAGTACAGAGTCTTAACCACTGGATCACCAGGGAAGTCTTAGCATTTTGTGATTCTAATAGAGAGCTGTTGGAGAGAAACCTCTATTCAAGAATAAGAGGAGGGACTTCCCTGGTGGTCCAGTGAATAGGAATCCATGTTTCCAATGCAGGGGCCTTGGGTTTGATCCCCAGTCAGGGAACTAGATTCCACATGCCACAACTAAAGATCCCATGTGCCACAACTAAGACCTGGCACAGTCAAGTAAATCAAAAATAAAATATAAACAAAGAAAGGGGGGTGAGGACCATTCATTGAACACATATCATGAGCCTGTGTGATAAGGGCGTTGAGTGGAGTGCCTTGCTTGACCCTCAGAATGAACTCCCAAGAATGTTGCTCATAACCTCTCTTCCAAATGTGGACACTGAGAGTGAAGGAGAGTGGGCAAGAAATGTGCAGATACACCTTCAGAAAAGAGGAATGGTGTGAAGACACACTTATTCCAGGGTGTAAAAGCCAAATAGGTCATCTAGGTGATGTGGTCACAGATATCAGCAAGTGTCTGATGACGTGGTAAGATGCCAGAGGAATGATGGATGATGTGAGGGCTAACCTTCTCCTTTCAATGCATTCTAGAAGACCAGGGAATAGCAGACTGGTGTGTGTGCGTTCAGTTGTGTGATTCTGTGCAACCCCATGGAATGTAGCCTCCAGGCTCCTCTCTCTATGGGATTTCTCAGGCAAGAATACTGGAGTGGGTTGTCATTCCCTTCTCTAGGGGATCTTGCCAACCTAGGGATGGAACCCATGTCTCCTGGATTGGCAGGTAGATTCTTCACCACTGTGCCACCTGGGAAGCCCAGGTGTAAAGTTGCAGATTCAGGCTGGACAGAGGTCTTACACGCAGAATAATTACAGCATCCATTTATTAACTTAAAAAGTATTACAGGGGACTTCCCTGGTGGTGCAGTGGGTAAGACATTGCCTTCCAATGAAGGGATGCAGGTTTAACTCCTCACTGGGGAGCTAGAATCCCACGTGCCTCATGGCCAAAAACCAGAATGTAAACAAAAGATGCAATGTTATAACAAATTCAATAAAGACTTTAAAAATGGTCCATATAAAAGATCTTTTAAAAAAAGAGATTATTAGAGCAAATTGTGCTGGGACCAGGTCATGAAGATGCTGAATGCCAAGCCTTTATCTAAGGCTTAGTTGAATGTAACCAGGATCGGTGATAATCCTGAGTTTAGGGTTCATAAGAATCACTGCCCACCCTCCTTTTGGGGGCCATGTCATGGCACGTGGGATTTTAGTTCCCTGACCAGGGATTGAACTCATGCCACCTGCAGTCCTAACCACTGGACCACCAGGGCAGTCCCAGAATCACTCCCTTTGGAGAAGAGCAGCAATGGAGCCAAGATGGCATAAACATATTTAATTCTCTCATTTTCTTTTCCTCTCTTAGATATGGTTTCAGAATCGAAGAGCGAGGCATGGATTCCTGAAGAGATTCAAGAAGAACTTAGACCCAAGCAAAGACCACGCCTTCCCCATAGAGAAGATTCAAGGTAAACAGCCTGCTCCAGCCCTGCTCCCCACCAGAGCCTCCTGGGATGCAAGTGCCTCTTGAGAGTGGTGCCACCTAAAGGAAACCATCTCTTCCTCTCTCTGCCTTGTAAGAGGAGAGTGGGAAAGGAATGTTTCCTCCTCCAGGGTTTCCTGGTCAAGGCATCCCAGGAGCAAAGGGTTCAATGAGGCCCCTGGAAAGTCTCCCCACAAGGTCCAGATATTCTGAGTCTTAGCTTATTTGCACTGGAGTCTAGCAATTTAGCCAAATACTACTGCTTCTCACAAGAGATGTGGGTTCAAGGCCTGGGTCAGGATGATCCCCTGGAGGAGGAAATGGCAACCCACTCCGGTAATCCCACGGACAGAAGAGCCTGGTGCCCTACAGTCCGTGGAGGGTAGGACGCGACTGAGCACACACTCTTCTAGAACCTCCCACCTTGAATCACCTTCTCAAGGAGTGACAACAGATTCCAAGTTAGATGGTGAGAACATGTTTCGGTTCCTCATCCGAATATGTAAGCTGATCCCAAATGTTTCTCTACCTTCAATCCTATCCCTGCTCCAGATGGAACAGACAGACGGTGTCGTACCAGCTACACTTCCTCTCAGTTACAAACTCTCAAGAATGCGTTCACAGAAAACCCTTATCCTGGGATTGACTCCAGAGAGCAACTTGCTGAAGAAATTGGGGTTCCAGAGTCAAGAGTCCAGGTAATCGAAAAGGGACTTGATACTGTGTGTACATAATGAGACATCTTTAAATGATTTCTCCATCAGGGACTTATTCTCATAGACATCATAAGCAGGACAGATGAAGACTTCCCTGGTGGTTCAGTGGCTAAGTCTTCATACTCCCAATACCTGGGGTGCAGTTCAATCCCTGGTCAGGGAACTAGATCCCACATGCCCCAGGCAAGAATTTGCATGCTGCAACTATGAAAATCCCAACCAAGTGCTGCAACTAAGATCTGGTGCAGCCAAATAAATAAAATAAATATGAAGAAAAACAAATAGCATAATATGTTATAAATGAAACAAAGATGAGCAGGACAGATGAAAAATGGGGTTTCTGGCTTGAATAGTTCTTCCCCAAGGGCTCAGTAGGTGAAGAATGCAATGCAGGAGACACTGGAGACTCATGTTCAATCCCTGGGTGGGGAGGATCCCCTGGAGGAGAAAATGGCAACTCACTTCAGTATTCTTGCCTGGAAAATCCCATGCACAGAGAAGCCTTGTGGGCTACAGTCCATGGGGGGTTCTGAAGAGTTGGATATGACTGAGCATGCATGCACCCATGGGATAACAATGTCTTCCTAGAAGACATTACCCTATTCTGGGTCATAGAGTAAAATCAGGCATTTTTGAGAGGAAGGAGAGAAGTGGGAAGAGAATTCCAGGCAGAGAGAAAAGCTGAAATACAGGTATGGCCCTTTAGGAAAGACTTGGCCATCATGGTCAACAAAAGAGTCTGAAATGCAGTACTTGGATGCAATCTCGAAAACGACAGAATGATCTCTGTTCGTTTTCAAGGCAAACCATTCGATATCACAGTAATCCAAGTCTATGCCCCAACCAGTAATGCTGAAGAAGCTGAAGTTGAACGGTTCTATGAAGACTTACAAGACCTTTTAGAACTAATACCCAAAAAAGATGTCCTTTTCATTATAGGGGACTGGAATGCAAAAGTAGGAAGTCAAGAAACACCTGGCTGCTAAGTCACTTCAGTCGAGTCTGACTCTGCGCGACCCCATAGATGGCAGCCCACCAGGCTCCCCTGTCCCTGGGATTCTCCAGGCAAGGGTACTGGAGTGGGGTGCCATTTCCTTCTCCAATGCATGAAAGTGAAAAGTGAAAGTGAAGTCACTCAGTCGTGTCTGACTCTGTGCGACCCCATGGACTGCAGCCTACCAGGCTCCTCCGTCCATGGGATTTTCCAGGCAAGAGTACTGGAGTGGGGTGCCATTGCCTTCTTCAAGAAACACCTGGAGTAACAGGCAAATTTGGCCTTGGAATACGGAATGAAGCTGGGCAAAGACTAATAGAGTTTTGCCAAGAAAATGCACTGGTCATAACAAACACCCTCTTCCAACAACACAAGAGAAGACTCTATACATGGACATCACCAGATGGTCAACACCGAAATCAGATTGATTATATTCTTTGCAGCCAAAGATGGAGACGCTCTATACAGTCAGCAAAAACAAGACCAGGAGCTGACTGTGGCTCAGACCATGAACTCCTTATTGCCAAATTCAGACTTAAATTGAAGAAAGTAGGGAAAACCACTAGACCATTCAGGTATGACCTAAATCAAATCCCTTATGATTATACAGTGGAAGTGAGAAATAGACTTAAGGGCCTAGATCTGATAGACAGAGTGCCTGATGAACTATGGAATGAGGTTCATGACATTGTACAGGGGACAGGGATCAAGACCATCCCCACGGAAAAGAAATGCAAAAAAGCAAAATGGCTGTCTGGGGAGGCCTAACAAATAGCTGTGAAAAGAAGAGAAGTGAAAAGCAAAGGAGAAAAGGAAAGATATAAACATCTGAATGCAGAGTTCCAAAGAATAGCAAGAAGAGATAAGAAAGCCTTCTTCAATGATCAATGCAAAGAAATAGAGGAAAACAACAGAATGGGAAAGACTAGGGATCTCTTCAAGAAAATCAGAGATACCAAAGGAACATTTCATGCAAAGATGGGCTCGATAAAGGACAGAAATGGTATGGACCTAACAGAAGCAGAAGATATTAAGAAGAGATGGCAAGAATACACAGAAGAACTGTACAAAAAAGATCTTCATGACCCAGATAATCACGAGGGTGTGATCACTGACCTAGAGCCAGACATCCTGGAATGTGAAGTCAAGTGGGCCCTAGAAAGCATCACTACGAACAAAGCTAGTGGAGGGGATAGAATTCCAGTTGAGCTATTCCAAATCCTGAAAGATGATGCTGTGAAAGTGCTGCACTCAATATGCCCGCAAATTTGGAAAACTCAGCAGTGGCCACAGGACTGGAAAAGGTCAGTTTTCATTCCAATCCCAAAGAAAGGCAATGCCAAAGAATGCTCAAACTACCGCACAATTGCACTCATCTCACACGCTAGTAAAGTAATGCTCAAAATTCTCCAAGCCAGGCTTCAGCAATATGTGAACCATGAACTTCCTGATGTTCAAGCTGGTTTTAGAAAAGGCAGAGGAACCAGAGATCAAATTGCCAACATCCGCTGGATCATGGAAAAAGCAAGAGAGTTCCAGAAAAACATCTATTTCTGCTTTATTGACTATGCCAAAGCCTTTGACTGTGTGGATCACAATAAACTGTGGGAAATTCTGAAAGAGATGGGAATACCAGACCACCTGACCTGCCTCTTGAGAAATCTGTATGCAGGTCAGGAAGCAACAGTTAGAACTGGACATGGAACAACAGACTGGTTCCAAATAGGAAAAGGAGTACGTCAAGGCTGTATATTGTCACCCTGCTTATTTAACTTGTATGCAGAGTACATCATGAGAAAGGCTGGGCTGGAAGAAGCACACGCTGGAATCAAGATTGCCAGGAGAAATATCAATAACCTCAGATATGCAGATAACCCCACCCTTATGGCAGAAAGTGAAGAGGAACTCAAAAGCCTCTTGATGAAAGTGAAAGTGGAGAGTGAAAAAGTTGGCTTAAAGCTCAACATTCAGAAAACGAAGATCATGGCATCCGGTCCCATCACTTCATGGGAAATAGATGGGGAAACAGTGGAAACAGTGTCAGACTTTATTTTTCTGGGCTCCAAAATCACTGCAGATGGTGACTGCAGCCATGAAATTAAAAGATGCTTACTCCTTGGAAGGAAAGTTATGACCAACCTAGATAGCATATTCAAAAGCAGAGACATTACTTTGCCAACAAAGGTTCATCTAGTCAAGGCTATGGTTTTTCCTGTGGTCATGTATGGATGTGAGAGTTGGACTGTGAAGAAAGCTGAGCACCAAAGAATTGATGCTTTTGAACTGTGGTCTTGGAGAAGACTCTTGAGAGTCCCTTGGACTGCAAGGAGATCCAACCAGTCCATTCTGAAGGAGATCAGCCCTGGGATTTCTTTGGAAGGAATGATGCTGAAGCTGAAACTCCAGTACTTTGGCCACCTCATGTGAAGAGTTGACTCATTGGAAAAGAATCTGATGCTGGGAGGGATTGGGGGCAGGAGGAGAAGGGGACGACAGAGGATGAGATGGCTGGATGGCATCACTGACTCGATGGACGTGAGTCTGAGTGAACTCCGGGAGTTGGTGATGGACAGGGAGGCCTGGCATGCTGCGATTCATGGGGTCGCAAAGAGTCAGACACGAGTGAGCGACTGACCTGATCTGATCTGATCTGAATACTTATAACGAGGGAATTGCGGGGACTTTCAGGATATGAAACCTATCAGTAAATCATAAAGGTATTTGTACAAGATTTAGAATTTTGAGGGACATCTCTGGTGGTCCAGGAGTTAGGACTCCATGCTTCCACTGCAGGGACACGGGTTTGATCCCTGGTTGGGGAACTAAGATCCCTGCAAGCCACAGACACAGCAACAACCGCCCCCCCAAAAAAAAATTTCAGAATTTTGAACTTTATCCTGAGATGTGAGAGACTTTCCTAGATGTCATATGGAATGTCAGTGGTTTGAGAATTATGCCTAAAAGAAACCATCTCTTCCTCTCCTTTACCTTATAAGATAAGCAATGGTGAGACTTGCATGACATCAATTTTTTTTTTCATTAAATCTCTTTGTTTTACCTACTTAGATTTGGTTCCAAAACCGAAGAGCCAGACTCCGTATCCAGAGAAAAAGAGGCCTTGAAGAAGCTCTAGACCAAAGACAAAACCAGGGACAGGATCTCTGATATGGGAGAGTTCAAGGTACTAGCCTGCTGTTCCCACTGTGACTCACAGTCAGTCTGCTGAGTGCCAGTTATTCCGCGTGGTGGACTCAGCTCCAGCTTCCTCTGGACAGTGGATGAAGTTTCCACTCAAGCGTGCCTCCATGGGGTCAGGGGTGGTCGCAGTCCCCAAGGCTCTTCCCAAGGTTGTAGTCCTCCTGAGGAATTCCACTGCCCGCTTTTCAAGCTCTGAACTGGAACCCAGAAACCCTGTTAGTATGTGAGCTTGGTTTATTAATATTGTCCCTAGTCCTGGCACATGGTAAACAATCAGATTTTGTGGAAGGTATGTCTGAGTTACTGGCAGAATGAATCCTCAGGTGTGTTCTGCCAGGGCTGGCTAATGCACGGCTTTCCCAAGGGGTAGGAGGTTCCACATTTGACTGGAACGCTGGAAAGAATCGACCACCATTTTTGTATGTGTAAACTGGTTTCTTCAATTTTTCTTTTCCCTTTCTGCTTTAGGTATACAGAATGGCACTCCATAGTGACTGTTTTATTTCTCTGGAGCCAGAACAAAGTGAAAAGGGAGACAGATTTGGTGTATTTGATGTCATCAGCCTGGACTCCACATTAATTATCTTCCTTAACATATCCCTCTAAATATACATTCAGCTTCAGCTTCTGGAGATGGTAAAGAGGACTTCAGGAGGCAGAGACAGACGATACAAAGAACCATGCAGCCCTAGTGACCGAATCCAGATTCAGAGTTCAACTGATCTTGAGGACAATAAAATAATTATAAATAATATCTTTTTTTTTGATCATCAGAATACTACTGATTCAAGCAAAAATCATCAAAATGTGTGGTATCATGATTTTAATCAAACTGCTGCTGCTAAGTCGCTTCAGTCGTGTCCGACTCTGTGCGACCCCATAGACGGCAGCCCCCCAGGCTTCCCCGTCCCTGGGATTCTCCGGGCAAGAACACTGGAGTGGGTTGCCATTTCCTTCTCCAATGCATGAAAGTGAAAGTGAAGCCGCTCAGTCGTGTCCGGCTCTAGTAAACCCCTAAAAGGATGGGTTCAGAGCAAACGTGGAGCAGGGGCAAGCGATGCACTGAAGGGGACATGGACGCTCCGAGCCCCTTGTCACATACCTCACCAACCCTGCGTAGCCATCCGGCTGTTGACTTACATCCTTCAGTAGCCTTGTAATAAATCTGTAATCTACTGACTTTCCTGACCCAAGGAGAAGGGTTCTTGGGAACCTCTGATTTATAGCCTGTTGGTCAGAAGTCAGGTAACCATGTGAACTTGAGATGGTTGGAGGCATTTCTAGCTAAAGAATAGATTTAATCAGAGAAAAGAGAAAAATGCAGCAACAAAGGAAAACAGTCAAACAAGATGAAGGTTTGTACATGGGAAGGTCATGTACACGCTGCTGTATTTAAAATGGATAACAACAAGGACCTACTGTAAGCACAGGAGACTCTGCTCAGTGTTACGTGGCAGCCTAGATGGGACTGGGATTTGGAGAAGAATGGACACACGTATATGGATGGCTAAGTCCCTTCACTGGTCACCTGAAACTACCACTACATTGTTAATTGGCTATACTCCAATACAAAATAAAAAGTTTAAATTTGAAAGAAAAGATGAAATACTTGAGCCATTAAAGTCAGGGAGCTTTAGTTCCTTCACAAGGGCTCTCTTGGGCTTCCCAGGAGGCACTAGGGGTAAAGAAACTGCCTGTGAATGCAGGCATCTTAAGAGCTGAGGGTTTGATCCCTGGGGAAGGGCACGGCAACCCACTCCAATATTCTTGCCTGGAGAATCCCTTGGACAGAGGAACCTACAGCCTATAGTTCATGAGGTCAAAAAGAGTCCAACAGGACTGAAGCGACTTAGCACACCAGGGCTATAGATCATTTTCTGAGCCATATCCTTTAATACTGGAGCCCCCATCAGTTGGAAGAAGTTGACCACATCATGACCAGATTGTAGCCACAACATAAGCTGCTCCATCTTACACAATTCTGAGAGTTTGTCTCAGGGAAATAGGAACAAATTGACCCTGGAACTGAAGATTAACTGTACTTAAAACAACCAAGATGACACTGGTCAGACCACCCATGAAAAACTTCAAGATGACTGTCAGAGATGACGCTACTCCTCTGCATGCAGCCACCCCTCTCCACCTGTGCATTCTTGAAATTCTTTTTTTATTATTATTTTTAATTTAAATTTATTTATTTTAATTAGAGGCTAATTACTTTACAACAGTCTCTTGGTTTTGCCATACATCAACATGAATCTGCCACGGGTGTACACGTGTTCCCAATCCTGAACCCCCTTCCCACCTCCCTCCCCATACCATCCCTCTGGGTCATCTCAGTGCACCAGCCCCGAGCATCCTGTATCCAGCATCGAACCTGGACTGGCGATTCGTTTCTTATATGATATTATACATGTTTCAATGCCATTCTCCCAAATCATGCCTCCCTCTCTCTCCCACAGAGTCCAAAAGACTGTTCTATACATCTGTGTCTCTTTTGCTGTCTCACATACAGGGTTATCGTTACCATCTTTCTAAATTCCATATATATGCGTTAGCATACCAGAGAAGGCAATGGCATCCCACTCCAGTACTCCTGCCTGGAAAATCCCAGGGACGGGGGAGCCTGGTGGGCTGCAGTCCCTGGGGTCGCTGAGGGTTGGACACGACTGAGCGACTTCACTTTCACTTTCCACTTTCATGCATTGGAGAAGGAAATGGCAACCCACTCCAGTGTTCTTGCCTGGAGAATCCCAGGGACGGGGGAGCCTGGGGGGCTGCCGTCTATGGGGTCACACAGAGTCGGACACGACTGAAGTGACTTAGTAGTAGTAGTAGTATGCTGTATTGATGTTTTTCTTTCTGGCTTACTTCACTCTGTATAATCGGCTCCAGTTTCATCCACCTCATTAGAACTGATTCAAATGTATTCTTTTTAAAGGCTGAGTAATACTCCATTGTGTATATGTACCACAGCTTTCTTATCCATTCATCTGCTGATGGACATCTAATTCTTTAAAATCTCTTGCCCTCTGATCAACAATGGGGATTTGGTTTTTTGGAACATGAGTCCAGCTTCTTCCCAGGATTGTCAGCTTTCCCAATAAAGCTATCTTTGCTTTTACCCAACACGTGTCTCTAATATCGGATTCATGAGCAATCAGCAGCTGAACCTGAGTTTGGTAGCAGAGTCTTAGGACTGAGCCCCTATAACCCATGGAATACGGCACTATCTCCAAGTTGATAGAGTCAGAATTGGGTTGAATTGTAGGATCCCCACTGGTGTCTCCAGCATCGGTTGGCTGGAATTGGGTCCAGAACCCAAATGTATGTCCAATATAGTAGCCATATACACATACACAAAAAACATCATAGTAGCCACACACACACACACACACACACACACACACACAAACACCCCAAAACACTATAGTAACCACAAGTCACAGTGGACCACTGGGTACTAGAAATGATGAGTGTGACAGGAAGTGAATAACTATTTCTTTCAACAGTACGTGCACAGGGAATTCCCGGGTGGTCCAGTGGTCGAGTTATGTGCTTTCACTGCAGGAGCAGAGGGTTTGATCCCTGGTCAGGGAAGAAGATCTTGCATGTCACAAAGTGTGACCAAAAAGAAAAGTAACATTGTCTTTCTGATTTAATAAATGTGCACTTCAAACACTGATACCTACTTATGTGATGGCATTAATAGGCTTGAAAGTAGAATTTAAATTTATATCGTAATCACAACAGAACCGAAACTATCAGGATATATTTCAAGAGAATATACATCCATGGCCCAAGAGAAAAAACTTAAAACTATTGCACTAAAGCACTTAACATGGGTCTTCCCTGCCGGCTCAGGGGTGAAGAATCCACCTGCCAATGCAGGAGATATGGGTTCAATCCCCGGTCCAGAAGGATCCCACATGCCAAAGAGCAACTAAGCCCGTAAGCCACAACTACTGAGACTCTGCTCTGGAGTCCAGGCGCTGCATCTGCTGAGCCTGCATGCTGCAGTCCCTGAAGCCGGCACGCCCTAGAGCCCATGCTCTGCAACAAGAGAAGCACCCACAGTGAGAAGCCCACACACTGCGACAGAGTGGCCCTTGCTGGCCTCAACTAGAGAAAGCCCATGCACAGCAATGAAGACCCAGTATAACCAAAAATTAAAAAAAAATTTAAGCACTTAATATGAATATTAATGAGTCCTCAGGTAGGAAAGAAACAAAATATCCATGTACCAGAAGAAAGATTGTCTGATCTGATGTTTGGGAGAAAGTTAATCTAAGTAAGGGGTGGCCAAAGAGGCAGCCCCTTATAGGAATTTGAGATCTAACAGAAAGGGAAAACGTTGAGCCATTCAAGGATTTATAATCCGCTTTAGTTCCAAAAAACATCTACTTCAGCTTTATTGACTATCCCAAAGCCTTTGACTGTGTGGATCACAAAACCTGTGGAAAATTCTTAAAGAGATAGGAATACCAGACCACCTGACCTGCCTCCTCAGAAATCTGTATGCAGGTCAAGAAGCAACAGTTAGAACTGGACATGGAACAAGAGATTGGTTCCAAATCGGGAAAGGAGTACGTCAAGGCTGTATATTGTCACCCTGCTTATTTAACTTATATGCAGAGTACATCATGAGAAATGCTAGACTGGAGGAAGCAAAAGCTGGAATCAAGATTGCTGGAAGAAATATCAATAACCTCAGATATGCAGATGACACCACCCTTATGGCAGAAAAGCAAAGAGGAACAAAAGAGCCTCTTGATGAAAGTGAAACTGAAGAGAGAAAAAGTTGGCTTAAAGCTCAACACTCAGAAAACTAAGAGCACAGCATCTGGTCCTATCACTTCATGGCAAATAGATGGGGAAACAGTGGAAACAGGGACAGACTTTATTTTGGGGGGCTCCAAAATCACTGCAGATGGTGATTGAAGCCATGAAATTACAAGATGCTTGCTCTTTGGAAGCAAAGTTATGACCAACCTAGACAGCATAGTATAAAGCAGACATTACTTTGCCAACAAAAGTCCATCTAGTCAAGGCTATGGTTTTTCCTGTGGTCATGTATGGATGTGATAGTTGGACTATAAAGAAAGCTGAGCTCTGAGAATGGATGCTTTCGAACTGTGGTGTTGGAGAGGACTCTTGAGAGTCCCTTGGACTGCAAGGAGATCCAACCAGTCCATCCTAAAGGAAATCAGTCCTGAACATTCACTGGAAGGATTGATGCTAAAGCTGAAACTCCAGTACTCTGGCCGCCTCATGCGAAGAGTTGACTCATTGGAAAAGACTCTGATGCTGGGAGGGATTGGGGGCAGGAGGAGAAGGGGACGACAGAGGATGAGATGGCTGGATGGCATCACTGACTCAATGGACATGAGTTTGAGTAAACTCCGGGAGTTGGCGATGGACAGGGAAGCCTGGCATGCTGCGACTGAACTAAACTGAACTTATGCTTAAAAGAGCATCCATTTGGAGAATAAAGAGGGCAAGTAAGAGTTGAGAGCCAGTGGAAGAGAAGCTGTGGCTGTGAGTTAGAGCATAATATCAGATAGGGTTAAGATGAAAGTAAGATGCCCCGTCCACCTGGTTTGCTGGTTGTTGTTCAGTTGCTCAGTCGTGTCTGACTCTTTGTGACCTCATGGTTTACTTCAAAACCCCTGAATCTGTCTGAGGAATGGCAACTCTCAAGGTAAAGATATTAATAATAATGAACACAAAAATTAACTCTGTGCTGGGCATCCTTCTGACTTCTTTGCATGTATTACATCATCTAATGCTCACAGCCTCTCCACTCTCATCATGTTGCTACTGATGAGGCAACTGAGGTCTGGAGTAAGGAAGTCTTTTGCTGATGGTACAGTGGCTTTGACAAGTGGAGCCGGAGTGTGCCTTGTTTAACCACTACATCCCCAGCGTCTCCCAGCGTGGGGAGATCGTCAGGACACAGCTTCGGTTCAGAGGAGGGTCGGTGCTGGAGAAATATCAATTTGAGAGCCATAAGCTTCCACTGATGCTTTCGAACCGTGGTGCTGGAGAAGACTCTTGAGAGTCCTTGGAATACAAGGAGATCAAACCAGTCAATCCTAAAGGAAATCAACCCTGAATATTCATCGGAAGGACTGATGCTGAAACTGAAACTTCAATGCTTTGGCCACCTGATGCGAAGAGCTGACTCATTGGAAAAGACCCTGATGCTGGGAAAGATTGAGGACAGGAGGAGAAGGGGCAACAGAGGATGAGCTGGTTGGATGGCATCACTGACTCAATGGACATGAATCTGAGCAAACTTGGGGAAATAGTGAAGGACAAGGAAGCCTGATGTGCTGCTGTCCATGGGGTCCAAAGAATCGGACACAACTTAGCAACTGAACAACAAGCTTCCATGTGTTGTAAACTATAGCAGAATATGGTAAGGTATTACAATAGAAGGAAGGTTCCTGGATCATATTTCTAACATGTTAGGTTATAATTACTTATCAAAAACTTTTTTAATTAAAAAACATTTTTTGGGCTGTGCTGAGAGGCATGTGAGGTCTCAGTTCCCCCACCAGGGATTGAACCCGTTCCCCCTACAGTGGAAGCATGGATCCTTAATCACTGGAGCACCAGGGAATTCCCCTTCAAATTATATTTATTTAAGAAACTTTTGTCACTGGATTCCAGTTCTGAGTCTGGGGACAGTACCTACTGTTTGAAACCTCATGTTCACTTTAAAAAAAAAAATCTCAGTCACACTGAGGCTTGTGGGCTCTCAGTTCCCCAAACAGGGGTTCTAACCACTGGACATCCAGGAAACTTCCCAGGGAATAGACTGGAGGTAGGGAAAGATTCAGGTGAATGTCCATAGAGTCAGTAAACCAGCTTGTGATGTTCTTATGTGCTGGGAATAAATCCAGTTCTATCAAGTCTCTGACCATCTACACCACTCTGAAATTCTTGATGTGACTCTGTGGAGATTAACAGTAATATTGTTAAATAAGACTTCGAGACTCCAGACTGGAATATCCCTATGGGCTCTACCACCATTTATCTTTGAATCTGAGAGGCTGGGACCTGGGACCAGCCATTGGAGCACCTGAAACCAGACAGAGGCCTCCTCCAGCAAGAGATTCAAAAGATCTAACATCCATGTGTACTCAACACGGTTATGCAGTAAGATATAAAAAGGCCACAAACCAACAGCTGATTCTGGGATGCCTGGCGCAAAAGCTGTGTGCTGCATATGATCCCAACACACGGCGCCACCAGGGGGTCTGCAGACCACCAGGGCCACCTCTCTGGTGACCTACGACCTCTGGATCCTCACCCGCCCTCCCCCATTTAAGGAACCAGCCCGCTGTCCTCCAGAAGGAGCCAGGGCACCTGTCACTTGTCCTTGCTCCCTTGTGCTGCAATGAGAGCCCCAGAAAAGCCTTGCCCAAATTTCTCATCTCACCTCTGATCGGTTTCTGTTCATCAAGGAATCTGAGGATCTGGGTTGGGAAATAAATACGCTTTCTTTGGGAAAGGGATTAAAAATATATATATATATATATATATATATATATATATCACCATTATAGTCAGCTTACAGGTCACTAAAAATTAAGTTGTCAAAAAACAATAAAGCAGTATTTGTAATAGTGACATGGTACAACATTCGTGTGCTCAGTCCTGTCTGACTCTTTGCAACCTCATGGATTGTAACCTACCAGGCTCCTTTGTCCATGGGACTTCCCAGGCAAGAAATACTGGAGTGAGTTGCCATTTCCTTCTCCAAAAAAATCTTAAAAAAAATTTTATTTAATCTTGTATTGGAGTATAGCCAATTAACAGTATTGTGATAGTTTCAAGTGAAGAGCAAAGAGACTCAGCCGTGCATACGCATGTATCCATTCTCCCCCAAACTCCCCTCCCATCCAGGCGGCCACATTAACCCTGAGCAAGGTTCCCTGTGCTCTACAGTAGGTCCTTGTTGGTTATCCATTTTGAATGTAGCAGTGTGTGCATGTCCATCCTAAACTCCCTATCTCTAGCTCCCATCTTTCCCCACTTAACCCACGACCATAAATTCATTCTCCAAGACTGTGAGTCAAAACCATCTTAAGAAACCCTCTCCATTAACACGAACAATAAATCTGAGTCCTAACACTTTTGAAGGGTAATAAAGCAACTTTCTCATAGCAATTCCGGCCTTTGCCACCTTTAGGGGAAAAAAAAAAAAGAGTGATGTAAAACATTCCTTTCATTTTTTTCCCTGAATTTTGGGCTTCCCTGATGGTTCAGATGGTAAAGAAGCTGCCTGCAATGCAGAAGACCTGGGTTCAATTCCTGGGTTGGGAAGAGCCCCTGGAGAAGGGAATGGCAACCCACTCCAGTATTCTTGCCTGGAGAATCGCACGGACAGAGGGCCCTGGCAGCCACAGTCCACGGGTCGCAGGGAGCTGGACCCAGTGGAGCCGCTACCGCTTTGGCCTTGCCAGGCAGCTTGCAGGATCTTAGTTCCACAGCCAGGGCTGAACGAGCCCCCACAGTGAAATCACCGAGTCTGAATCACTGGACCGCCAGGGATTCCCCCAAGGCCCTTTCATTTTGCCGCCCTCCCCCACCAGGGGCTGACTGGTAGAATCAGGTCATTTTCCCAAAACACATTTTTTATAGAAAGGTTTTAGGTTCACAACCGAATTCAGAGGAAGGTATCGAGTTCTCATATGTCCCCTGCCCCTCCCATGCACACCCTTCCCCTCTTATCCACATCCCCCAGCAGAGAAGCACATTTGCTATTCATACGATTGCACCGAAAATCCTTTGTGTTTTGCACTTTCATCCCTCCTCTTTCCAGTCAGGTCATTTAAAAAATGGTTTCCCAGGTGGCGTTAGTGGTAAAGAGCCTGCCTGCCAATGTAGGAGACGCAGGAGATGCAGGTTCAATCCAAGCTGGAGGAGGGCATGGCAATCCTCTCCCGTATTCTTGCCTGGGAAATCCCAATGTCAGAGGAGCCTGGCTGGCTACAGTCCATGGGGCCACAAAGAGTTGGACACGACGGAGCACGCACATATATTAAAAAATATCCATCTTCAGATATGTTTGAGAGGAGACCAAGTCTCTTGGAGCCTACCTCATGGAGTCTGCAGTAATCTCTCAGAATTCATTTAGCCATTTTGTTTTGGAAAGTTGCCATGTCTAGGCAGGGGATCATGAAACAAGTATTTAAATTCAAGACCCAGATGAGGCTAGGACCTACGTGGCACGTTGGTCTCATCTTGGCAGTATCAGGACGGCTGAAGAGCCCTTGCTGTTGGGGCACAGGGGGCTTCCCAGGTGGCTCAGTGCTGAAGAATCCACCTGCCCAGTGCAGGAGAGGCAAGTTCGATCTTTAGTCGGCGAAGATCCCCTGGAGGAGGAAATGACAACCCACTCCAGTATTCTTGCCTGCAGAATCCCATGGACAGAGGAGCCTGGCAGGCTACACTCATGGGATTGCAAAAGATGAGAATGAGCACGCAGGCACTGGAGCACAGCCCCTTAAGGCAGAGGGACTTCTTCCTCTGTGAGCCCAATTCCATATCAGTGTAGTCAGCTGATTAAAGCAAACCATTTTCAGTTTGCTAGATGTTTGCAACCAGAAACACATTTTATTTTTACATCGAAGTTTCTGATAGTTTAAGCCAAAAATATTCAACCTTTATTTTTAAACACTGAAAACCATTGTTGGGGAGCTCAAAGAATAAACTAATAAGTAAAACGTTCTTGTTTAATGTATTTCATGGGGCTTTCAATCACTTGGATAAATATTCATGTTTTTCTTTATCTTTTCAATTTAGGATGAAAGATTTCACTTGAATGGGATTTTTTAAATTTCCATTGGAAATACACTGGCCTGTTTAAATAAAAAAGTTTTGTTGTTTAGTCACTAAGTCATGTTTGACTCTTTGTGACCCCATGGACTGCAGCACACCAGCCTTCCCTGTCCTTCACTATCTCCTGGAGATACCCAAGGCCATTGAGTCGGTGATGCCATCCAACCACCTCATCCTCTGTCATCCCCTTCTTCTCCTGCCTTTCACATTTATTCATGAGGTTTTATGGAAGTTGTAGCTGAAGATGTTTGATAGGATTAGAATAGGTGGGGCTTCCTGTTTCTGACCAGATACTCTTTGTTTCCTGACTAGATTAGGATCTTGAGATGAGAGGGGTGGGGCTGATTACATTTATTTGATGGTTCATTTACACACCTCTTTTCATTTCCAGTCCACCCAAGGAGAAGAAACAACCACAGGCGCTGGGAATTAACCTAGAGAGTTCATACCAGATTTCACGGGAGGTAGGCTGTTCTTTCCCCTTCCTTGAAAGTCAAACGTTTTACATTTGTACGTAGATCTGAATTTTTGTGTTAGAAAGTGGTGGTCCCAGGACGTCCCCAGTACTTTCAATGGCCTTGAATCCTCAGCACCATGGCCCGTGGTTCGGTTCTGACTTCACTGTTTTCTGTGCTCAGCTTGCTTGTCTGTTCTCTAGCGGAGCCCTTCTGGGCCCCACGGTCTTGGCACCGGCTCATTGCAAAAGTGCAGCTGAACTTCTGTTCCTTTTTTCCCTCAGTTTAGCTCTGTTTTATATGCCAATGTCATATCTGTATCCATTACCTTCATCTTCTTTTTAGTCGCTGAGTCGTGTCCGACTCTGCGACCCCTTGGACTGAGGCCCGCCAGGCTCCTCTGTCCCTGGGATTCTGTAGGCACGAATACTGCAGTGGGTTCTCATTTCCTCCTCCAGGGGATCCTCCCAACCCAGGGATCAAACCTGTGTCTCCTGCACTGGCAGGCAGATTTTTTACTGCTCAGCCACCAGCGAAGCCCCCAAGATTGTTTTTGATAATTTTGTTTTTAAATTTCTGGGGGGTAGAGGGTCTTTTGTTTCTTTTTTTTTTTTTTTCGGTCTGGCTCCACCATGCACACCATGTGGAATCTTAGCTCCCTGACCAGACTGAATCTTCACCCCCTGCAATGGGAGTATGGAGTCTTAACCCCTGAACTGCCAGGGAAGTTTTTTTTTTTTTTTGGCTAGGGGGCATGTGGGATCTTAGTCCTCCAAAGTGAAAGAAAGTGAAGTCGCTCAGTTGTGTCCAACTCTTTGTGACCCCATGGACTGTAGCCCACCAAGCTCCTCCATCCAAGGAATTTTCTAGGCAAGAGTACTGGAGTGGGTTGACGTTTCCTTCTCCAGGGGATCTTCCCGACCCAGGGATCGAATCTGGGTCTCCCATACTGCAGGCAGACGCTTTACTGTCTGAGCCACCAGGGAAACAGTTCTCCAACCAGGCATCAAACCTGTACTCCTGCAGTGGAAGCATGAAGTTCTAACCATTGAACCACCAGGGAATTCCCAATGATTTTTTTTAGAGCAGTTTTAGTTTTATAATACAATTGAGAGGAAAATACAGAAATTTCCCATATGCTTCCTACCTTATCCATGTATAGTCCCTCCCCCATCAACATATATTAACCGATCATTATCAACAAAGTCCATGGTTTTCCTAAGGGTCTACTCTTTCTTGTTTGGGTTTTTTCCTCCCTTGTTACCTATTTTTAAGGGTTCACTCTTGTTATTGAACATGCTTCGGGTTTGAACACACATGTAATGACATAAAACCATTAACATAGTTCCATACAGAGTATTTTTCACTGCCCTAAAGACCCTTCATGCTCTCCTGCTCTGCCTGTTTATCTCTCCCTTCCTCCAACCCCCTGGCAGCTAATCTTTATTTATTTGACTGAGCCAGTTCTTAGTTGCCACTGAATCTTTAATTAAGCCACAGAAGAACTCTTAGTTGCAGCAAATGGGATCTTAGTTCTCTGACCAGGGATTGAGCCCAGGTTCCCAACATTGGGAGTGCGAATCACTGGACCACCAGGGAAGTCCCGAAACTAATCTTATTATCGTCGCCATAATTTCCCTTGTTCCAGAATGTCATAGAGTTGGAATCATGTAGTATGTAGCTCTTTCACATTGGTTTCTTTACTTAGTAATATGCATTTAATTTTCCTCCACATGTCTTTCTATGATGATAGCTTATTTCTTTTTTGCTCTGAATAATATGCTATTGTCTGGATATATCAGTTTATTTACCCACTTACCTATTGAAGGACATCTTGGTTGCTTCCAAGTTTTCCAATTATGAATAAAGCTGCTGTAAACATCTGGTCCAAATGACAATGGAGCCGAGGTTGAGAAATCCTTGTTTATATGAATAGGTAACATCTACTCTGTATCCTCAAATTATGAAATTTGTCTCCTTTTTCATTTCTGTTTAAAAAATGAATGAATGAGAATGTAGGGTTTTACTTCTTTATACATTTTGAAATAACATATTTACAGCTACTTTAGAACAGTCTTTTAGCAAAAAAAATTTTTTTTAATCATCTTGCATGACTTTTGCCCACTATGAAAGAATTTTTTAAAACAAATTACACTAGGGATTTTATACATTTTTTGTTTTAAAAAGAGGAACATAAAAAAAAAAAGGAACATGTCAATGTTTAATTTTGAAACTACAAATTGTATAGAAACTGTATTCTTAAAAAATATCTTTTCCCTCTTACTTGTTTCTCTAATCCTTATAACCGATATACTGTTTCTACTAATTGTCCTTCAAGAGAACGAAGTTACCTAAAAAGGGAGCAATAAGGAAACACAAGCATTAGAAAAACTGAAAAAGAGGTCAGAAGGCAATTATTACTTGTGATAAAAAAATATCCATTGAGCAGAAGTTGAACAAATGACTCCAAAATCTGTGAAAGTAGGAAAATGTTTACTGGTAGCAACTCAGAAAAGATGGATAAATCAGTAACTTGTAAGAAAAAGTGAAGGTACAAAAAAGCCTTTGAACCATACTTTTGAGATATTAATTCTTTTAAAAAAATAAATAAACCGGGAGGGAATTCCCTGGTGGTCCAATGGTTAGGATGCTGCACTTTCACTGCCATGGACCCGAGTTCAATCCCTGGTTGGGAAATTCCCTGTCAGGTAATACTTTCTTTTTAAAATGCAGAGAAGAATGAAAGATGAAACTAAGATGTCTTCACAAAGAAAGACAAATACTGTACAGTATCACTTATATGTGGAACCTAAAAAATACAACAAACTAGGGAACGTAATAAAAAAGAAGCAGACTCAGATACAGAGAATACACTAGTGATTAACAGTGGGGAGAGGGAAGCAAGGAGGGGCAAGACGAAGAGGGGCAAGCTATAGGTGTGAAAAGAGCTACAAGGATATGTACAAGGATATTACAACATGGCGAATGTAGCCAATATTTTATAATAACTATCATGGAGTACAACCTTTACAAATCGTGACTCACCATATTGCACACCAGTATGGCTTCCCAGGCTGCTCTAGTGCCGACGCAGGAGACGTAAGAGCCTTGGGTTTGATCTCTAGATGCGGAAGATCCCCTGGAGGAGGGCAAGCTCCCCACTCCAGAATTCTTGCCTGGAGAATCCCATGGACAGAGGAGCCTGGCGGGCTACAGTCCATGGGGTTGCAAAGAGTCGGACACCACTGAGCGACTTAGCACATACATATGACACACCTGTAACTTATTAATACTGTACAACTACACTTCAATTTAAAAAAAAATGAAAATAAGGGACTTTCCTGGTGGTTCAGTGGTTAGGACTCCATGTTTCCACTGCAGGGGGGCATAGGTTGGATCCTGGGTTGGGGAACTAAGATCCCACAAGCCACCTGGGTCAGCAAAAAAAAAGAAAGAAAGAAAAGTAGCTATTTATTATTTTTTAAATTAATATGTATATTTTATTGAAGCATAGTTGACTTACAGTGTTTCAGTGCACAGCAAGGTGCTTCAGTTATATACACACATATATTATTTTGTTATTATAAGATAATGACTATCATTCCCTGTGGTGTACAGTAAACCTTTGTTGCTTGTTGTGTATCTATGTTTTTAAAATTAGAAATCTAGCTTTCTATTCATACTAAGTCAAACAAGTGAAATCAAGATGTCTTAAATTTTTTAGCTAGGCAAATATGCCTACATTTCCTAAAATATATATATTATATTTTACTTACTATTTATATATTTGTATATGAAAGCCTTTCTACTACACTTGATAAAAGCTTGAGAAAGAACATCAAATAAAAAGAAAAAGTAGGTATTATTAGAAATAGAAAAGAAGATGTCCTCAGAAATTGAAACTACTAAGGCCAACCAGTCCATCCTAAAGGAAATCAGTCCTGAGTGTTCATTGGAAGGACTGATGCTGAAGCTGAAACTCCAATAGGTTGGCCACCTGATGTGAAGAGCTGACTCTTTTGAGAAGACCCTGATGCTGGGAAAGATTGAAGGTGGGAGGAGAAGGGGACGACAGAGAATGAGATGGTTGGATGGTATCACCGACGCGATGGACATGAGTTTGAGGAAACTCCAGGACTTGGTGATGGACAGGGAGGCCTGGCGTGCTGCGGTCCATGGGGTCGCAAAGAGTCGGACACGACTGAGCGCCTGAACCGAACTGAAGTGCACTGAGGGCAAAGGGCGTGCACTGCTCTCCCCAGGCTTCTCCTGCCTGGATTCTGCCCTCCTGGTGAAGGGACCTTCTTGCGGGTGACATGGCCCGTTTCCTGCCTCGCTTCCCCGTCAGAGGGAAGACTGTGGTTTGAAGAAGTCAGAGCAGTTCGAGGAAATAGAGGGACCCCGCCTTCTCTGATGAGGCAGAAAATCCAGAAAGACGCCCTCTCAGGATCTTTTCTTGTTTTGTTCTGGGTCTCAGGCTGGGTTCTGAGAAAGGTGGCTGTCCTTCCTGCCCCCATTTGGCAAGTTTATGCGTGTGCACACCCGCTTACTTGTGTCCTAGTCTTTCGACCGCGGGGACTGTAGCCCGCCAGGCTCCTCTGTGCATGGGATTTCCCAGGCAAGAAGACTGGAGTGGCTTGCCATTTCCTCCTCCAGGGCATCTTCCCCACCCAGGGATCAAACCCAAGTCTCCCGCATTGACAGGTGGGCCCTTTACCCCTGAGCCATCTGGCAAGTTTATGGACCACTGCAAATCAGGCTGAACTGACTCAGAGACAACCGTGCCTTTGAAAACTCTCACGGGTGAGAGGCATGAAGGCGGATTCCTGGAGGGGTCTGCAGGTGGCTGACCGACGACTCTGCTTGTACACAATAGAGCCTGCACCGTCGGATCCTTAAGAAACCTTTGATTGTAGCACCTGGGCTTGCCTGGAGGCTTAGTGGTCAAGAATCCGTCCGCCAATGCGGGAGACATGGGTTCGATCCCTGGTGCGCGAAGATCTCCCATGAGGAGGAGCAACTAGGCTCCACACCTCCCTCCCTCCAACTAAGCACCACAACTACTGAGCCTGTGCTCGAGGGCCCGGCAGCTGCAACTACTGAAGTCCTCGAGCCCTAGAGCCCCGGCTCCACAAGACGAGAAGCCTCCACAATGAGAAGCTTGCTCACAGCTAGAGAGCAGCCCCCGCTCCCTGCAAGTAGAGAAAAAGCCCGTGCAGCAAGGAAGACCCAGCACAGCCAAAAATAGATAAATAAATAAAATTATTTTTTAATTATTAAAAAAAAAGAAAGAAAACTTTGATTACTGTACCTGTAAGTCGCTTCCACTCGTTTGATGAGAAAAATAAGCCGATAGTGAGATGTCTTGTCCTTGATCCTTTTTTTGCACTTTCGTAGTTATTTGTGCCATACTAAGTCTCCTCTGTTGTATCTGACTCTCCATGCACGTGAGGCTCCTTTGTTCAGGGGGTTATTCAGGCAAGAATATTGGAGTGGGTTGCCATGCCCTCCTCCAGGGGATCTTCTGACCCAGGGGTCAAAAATGCATCACCTGCGAGACCTGCATTGTAGGCAGATTCTTTACCGCTGAGTGACCTGGAAAGCCCCCAGAGTTATTTACTGGAAGGCAAAGGATTACTAGTAGAATCTCAGGATCAAGGAAATGTAAATTGTGAGAGGTCAAGGGAATTCTATGGGTTTATGCCACCCAGCGGGGTTGGCCCCTTTCCCAACAGGGTCCCTCCTGGGACAAGCAAAGGCTTTTCTGAAGGGTCCAGGCAGTGCTCCCTATACAGGAGGACTGGGCAGCTCCGGACGTCCTGTTTTTCATGACTTTTTTCTGTTTTCCCTCAGCTCTTCCTTCCTGAGACCACCATGGCTCAAAAGGAACAGGAAATGAAAAATATCCAGGTGAGTTTTTTTTTTTTTAATCCAAATCATCATCTCAAACAAGCAGACATGTCATCTGTATTCCCATTCCTCAGAATTAACCTCCACTAACCTCTATGGCAGTTTCTCCTTCCCTCCTCCATCCCCTCTCCCTCCCGCCTTCTTCGATAGGCTCCACAGTTATCTGGGGCAGCATCCTGTGTTTGCACACCCTGAATTCCCTCGGGTCTCACCAACTTCCCTTAATCACCGATGACTGTGACATCCTTTGCTTACTGATCTGGGAGACAATATCTTATTTCTCACACGTCAAAAGGAGGGGTGCCCTTTCCCCCTAGTAGCTCAGTTGGTAAAGAATCCGCCTGCAATGCAGGAGACCTCGGTTCGGTTCCTGGGTCTGGAAGATCCCCTGGAGAAGGGATAGACTACCCATTCCAGTATTCTTGGGCTTCCCTGGTGACTCAGCTGGTGAAGAATCCTCCTGCAATGCAGGAGACCTGGGTTCGATCCTTGGGTTGGGAAGATGCCCTGCAGAAGGGAAAGGCTACCCACTCCAGCCTGGAGAATTCCATGGACTGTGTAGTCCATGGGGGTCACAAAGAATCAGACACGACTGAGCAACTTTCACTTTCACTTTTCACCATTTCCCCAAACCAAGGAAAGCTGATAAACTGGGGCATGTCACAATCCAATTTCCACGCCTTGTGAAAAACAGATTGGAAGGCATCAGTTTAGAAGCAGCGAAAGAGTAAGGATGTTGTTGTTTAGTCATCAAGTCATGTCCAATCGTTGGGACCCCATGGACTACAGCACGCCAGACTTCCCTGTTCTTCACTGTCTCCCTGAATTTGCTCAAACTCATATTCACTGACTCAGTTATGTCATCCAACCGTCTCATCCTCCGTTGTCCCCTTTTCCTCCTAGAGTTAGGATGCTAGTGCCTTGTTCTAAATAAAGGAACGGATTTATTTGAGTCAGTTCTAGTGAGGTGGGTGAGCCTAGAACCTGTTATACAGAGTGAAGTGAGTCAGAAAGAGAAGAACAAATTTTGTATATAAACGCACATACATGGAATCTAGAAAGATGGTACTAATGAACCTATTTGCAGAGCAGAAATAGAGATGCAAACATAGAGGAGAGACTTGTGGACACAGCAGGGAGAGGAGAGGGTGGGATGAACTGAGAGAGTAGCATTGAAATATATACCGATTTTACCATATGTAAAACAGATAGCTAGTGGGAATTTGCTCTGTGCTCTGTGACAACCTAGAGAGGTGGGAAGGGGGAGGTTCTAGAGGGAGGGGACACCTGTGGCTGTATACCTATCGCTGGTATATGTTGACATTTGGCAGAAACTGACAAGATTGTAAAGCAATTGTCCTCCAATTAAAAAAAATTAAGAATGGTTAAAAAAAAAAAAGATCATAGGTACTTCTCTGGTAGCCCAGTGGTTAAGACTCTGAGCTTCCACTGCAGAGGGCACAGGTTCGATCTCTTATTGGTGAACTAACATCCTCTATGCCTTGTGGCACAGCCAAGAAAACTGCAAAGAGCTTAGCATGTAATAAATCATAATTATCTTAAAAAAAAAAGATATTGTGGATCAGTGAACAATGGGGAAAATGGAGACCGCCAAATAGATCTGAGAGAGGTTTAGCAAGTAAAATCGATGGAACTGGATAGGGTTTGTAGAAGCATAACCCTGAGGCTACAGCTCATCGGCAAGATATTTCAGGTACAATTAATTTTCTCCCAGACACAGCAGTCATAGAGAGGCTTCCCAGGTGGCTCTGTGGTAAAGAACTCATCTATTAATATAGGAGCCATGGGTTCAATCCCTGGGTTCAGAAGATCCTGTGGAGAAAGAAATGGCAACCCACTCTAGCATTTTCTTTTTTAGTCTATTTTTTTATTGAGGGATAATTGCTTTACAACACTCCAGCATTCTTGCCTCGGAAACCCTATGGACAAAGGAGCCTGGCAGGCTACAGTCCATGGGGTCGCGAAGAGTTGGACACAACTTAGTAACTGAACGCACATAACATTCAGTGAATAGCATACACAATTCCATCTTGGCTCAGTGGAAACAAATTCCTGTTTACCAGGCCTCTGGATCTGGGGGTATTTTTCTGCAGGTCAGGAACTTGTTACAGGGAGGCGTGACCTTTGAGGATGTCGCCGTGGACTTCACACAGGAGGAGTGGCAGCGGCTGAGTCCTGAGCAGAGGGACCTGTACAGGGATGTGACCTTGGAGAACTACAGGAACCTGGTCTCCATGGGTGAGCATGGCTCCTTGGGGAGCGTCACTCAAAACCTGAAGCCTGAACCTCATGGCACTCACCCCGAGTAGCTTACCAGTTTTGTGTGTTAGATGCTATTTGCTTTGGATATGTTCATGGCAGGACAGAGATTAGGGCATGTGAGGTGCACGTGGGCTAAATTTAAGGAACCCTCCATCTCAGGTTGTGTAAGTACCGTGAGGACTAGGACCTCTTTCAGTTTTGTGGGTGGGGGCCTCTCGCTCCACCCCAGTTCTGGCCCTGATTTTTGGGAAAACATCATCCTCCAAAAAAAAAGCATTTGAAAACTGTATTTGGATTGACAGCCCCCAGGCATTCCTAGCTGTATCTTCCCCATCTGTTCCCTCCACCAAAGGTTGACACACAACACCCACACTCACACCAACACACACACACACAAACATTCCAACACGTTTGAACACCCTCAGACACATAGCACTAACACACACACTCACAGAAACACACACACAAGCACACGAACATTCCAACAGATGAACATCCTCACACACGGTACTCACACAAACACATATACAAACACACAAACACTCCAACACATAGGAACACTCTCAGACACACGGTACTCACACAAACACACTCATGGAAACACACACAAACACACACCATGTTCCCACAAAAACTCAGACACTCAACTTCAAACTGTATTTTCCGTGAACAGGAGGAGAGGACTCCACCAAACCGGAAGTGATCTTGAGGCTGGAAAACAGTGAGGAGCCGTGGATGGTGGGAACGCAAGTGCTGAGGAGCTGCGGTCCAGCAGGTACATAACCAGGAGAGGGAGGGCTAAAGTCACGTGGATGGAAGTCATCCTTTTTATTTTGGTCACACTGCACCCCTTGTAGGATCTTAGTTCCCCGATCAGGGATTGAACCCGTTCTCTCTGCACCGATTCCTAACCACAGGATGGCCAGGGAATTCCCCCCACCCCACCCAACCTCTTAGAAAAATCACTAAGTCCTTTAGCCTGAGTGGACCAAAATCACATGGAAGCTACTGACGTTTTTTTTGTAATGAGAGAATCTCCAGGTATTTTTCTCCACACAGCCATGTTCCTTAATTTTAACCTGAATTTTCCTTTTCGAGTAAACTCTGTTTCTCCTCTCTTTGGGCTCTCCTCTGCTCCCTGTGCACTCAACTGTGAAGCCCCCTGCACTCAAGTGTTTTCTTTAACACAAGGGCCTTCTCTTATAAGGGCATGATCACAGTACAGGGGTTGACATTGGGTACTCAGCACTGAAAGTAATGCTAGTATTTGTCTATAAACATCATTCAAATTTCACGAATTTTCCCAATAATGTGCTTCATAGCAAAAGAATTGAAAAAGTTGGATCCAAAATTCAGCTGCTTAACTTATATGGGAAAAGAATCTAGATAAGAAATCTGTATGTATATACAGATGGACCTCCCTGGTGGCTCAGACGATAAAGAATCTGCCTGCAATGCAGATGACCCAGGTTTGATCCCTGGGTTGGGAAGACCTGCTTGACAAGGAAATGGCTACCCACTCCAGTATTCTTGCCTGGAGAAGAGGAGCCTGGCAGGCTATAGTCCATGGGGTTGCAAAGAGTTGGACACAACTGAACAACTAACACTTTAACTTTCATATGTACAGATTGTATATATATACACACATATATGTGTATCTACTTTTGTATATGTATTCAGATATATTTTGAGTATGTTCAGAATATATTTCAGACATATTCAGAATCTGAAAAAGAATCACTTTGGTGTACACCTGAAATTAACACAGCACTGAAAATCAACTGTACTTCAATTTAAAAAATTAATCAATAAAAGCAAACCGCAAAAAGAACAAGATACAGGACTTCCCTGGTGGTCCAGTGGTTAAGACTTTGACTTCCAATATAGGGCACGCAGTTTTATACCTGGTCAGGGAACTAAGATCCCACATGTTTCGGGGCATTGAAGCCCACATGCCACCACTGGAAAAGCCCACGCCCTGCAGCAAAGACCAAGTGCAGCTCAAAATACGAGAGAGAACATGATATTACATACAATTATATGCACACAGCAATTCATAAATATTAGATTATCTAAGTTTATTTTAAAGCTTCCTGGTAGCTCAGCTGGTAAAGAATCTGCCAGCAGTGCAGGAGACCCTGGTTTGATCCCTGGTGGGGAATATCCCCTGGAGAAGGGCATGAGAACCCACTCCAGTATTCTTACCTGGAGAATCCCCATGGACAGAGGAGCCTGGTGGGCTACAGTCCATGGGGTCGCAAAGAGTGAGACATGACTGAGCACACACATGTTTATTTAGGAAAAAACTAACCAGAATGCACACATTGCAGGTAACTTTGAGTATAAATCTGTCATGGATCTTAAGCTCTATTTATCTGAAACTAAAGATACGGTTGCTACACAACACGTTACCTTCAGTAAGCGGTCGGCAGGTATTCAGCTGTGGTCAGTTGTCATAGGAAGTCCTGTTTTTGATCATTCTTGATCAGTATCACCTGAGGTTATATCTACTCCTTTAGTGTTCCTCCATAAAGTTTCAATTAAGTTAATTTCCCACAGACTTTACACCTGAAACCAGAATGATCTCTTCAATAGAGAATTTACAGTACCTCATTTCAATCATGTGAGTGGGGAGATTCACACAGAACATTTCTCTGTATTCTTTAAAAAAAAATTCTATTTATTTATTTATTTTTGGCTGTGCCGGGTCTTCGTAGCTGCACAGGCTTTTCTGTAGTTGCAGCCAGCAGGGGCTGCTCCCTAGTTGCGGAGCTTGGGCTTCTCGTTGCGGTGGCTTCTCTTGTTGCGGAGCTTGGGCTCTAGAGCAGGCGGGTTTCAGTAGCTGTGCACACCACAGGCTTAGTTGCCCTGTCGCATGTGGTATCTTCCTGGACCAGGAATCAAACACGAGTTCCCTGCATTGGCAGGAGGATTCTTATCCACTGTACCACCAGGGAAGTCCGTTTCTTTGTATTCTGTTTTAGAAAAAGACTGGGCCATTGAAGAGCAGAGTTGGAGATTCCAGGACATAGAGCGGAACCTCAAGACAGAAGCTGTATCCGTCAACCAGGAGACACTGACTGAGCACAAAGATCCTGAACGTGACAAAGAAAAATTCCTACCGAGCATGGACAGTGTTCCTTCGAGGGTCAGACTCCTTGAAGGTGACTCACGCGGAAAACATTTGAAACATAGTTTAGGTAAGAAAAGCTATGTAAAAAATAATACGTGTAATATATACAAAAGAAGAATTGGCAATGATCCATCTAAACTTAAAGAAAACCAATTTTTGTGGAATGTCCATCAAAAGTCACTCAGTTCAAAATCATACCTTCAGAGTCCCTTAAGGACACAAGCCATTGAGGAATCCTTTGGACATAATACACATAGACAGGCATTCAGCAAGAAGAGAAGGATTGATGAACATCAGAACACTAATACAGGAGAAAAATCCTATGAATGTGATGAATGTGGAAAAGTCTACAAGCAAAAGCCCAGCCTTGTCCAACACCAGAAAACTCATGTTGAAGAGAAACCCTTTGAGTGTCAAACATGTGGGAAAGGCTTTTCCTGGAAATCCTCCTGCATTAATCATAAGAAAATTCACAATGAAGAGAGAGCCTATGAATGTGATAAATGTGGGAAGTCATTTAAACAGGGCTCAACCCTCCTTCAACATAAAAAAATTCACACTGGACAAAAACCCTACATCTGTAACGACTGTGCAAAAGCATTCATCTACAAGTCAGATCTTGTCAAACACCAGAGAACACACACAGGAGAGAAGCCTTATAAATGCAAGGTATGTGGAAAGGCTTTTGCCCAGAAATCCAATGCCATTGACCATGAGAAAATCCACTCTAAGGAGAGAGCCTATGCCTGCGAGCTATGTGGCAATACCTTCATCCAGCAGAAAAATCTCATTCAACACAGAAAAATCCATACTGGAGAAAAATGCTATGAATGTGACAGATGTGGGAAAGCTTTCTTCCAGAAGTCCAATCTTCACAGCCATCAGAGAACTCATAGCGAAGAGAAGACCTACCAATGTCAGGAATGCGGAAAATTCTTTAGCTGGAAGTTAGGCCTCCGCCTGCATCAGAAAATCCATACCAGATAGAAACCTCATGAGTGTTCTGAATGTGGAAAAGTCTTCCTTGACACGTCGTATCTTATCAAACACCAGAGAAGAATTCACAACAGATACACACTTCCTGCACATGAAAATAGGGGAATGCTCCCCTTAGAAGCTCGCCTAGAATAGTCCTCCAGGAGTTCCCACTGAATGATCGGTAAGAACACTCTTATCGGAAGGCAGCCTGGGGGTGCTGTGTATCCTTTGAAGACTGATTTTGTTTATTGTTCAGCAAATATGAAGTACCCTTTGTATACCAGGGATACTTTTAAACATTGACAATGTAGCAATAAACCAAATTGGCAAAAATGCTCATGGAGTTTTTTCCTAGTGAATACAATCTGTGGTATCCATTTTTAAATTTTACTTATTTATTATTATTAATACACCTCTTTATTCTTTTTTTTTAAAGATTTTTTAAAAGATGTATTTATTTATTTTTGGCTGTGGTGGGTCTTCGCTGCGGCACTTGGGCTTTCTCCAGCTACAGGGAGCAGGGGCTGCTGATCGCAGCACCTTCTCTGGTTTCCGAGCAGAGGCTCCAGGTGTGCAGGCCCAGTATTGTGGTGCACAGGCTTAGTTGCCCTGAGGCATGTAGGATCTTCCCAGACCTGGGATCAAACCAGTGTCCCTTGCATCGCAAGGTGGATTCTTAACCACTGGACCACCAGGGAAGCCCTAAAGATTTTTCAGCATGGACCATTTTTTAAAAATCTTTATTGAATTTGTTGTAATATTGTTTCTATTTTATGTTTTGTTTTTTTGGCCAATAGGCATGGGGGAACCTTAGCTCCCCAACTGGGGGTCGAACCCACACACCGTGCATTGGAAGGTGAAGTCTTTTTAAAATTTAATTTAATTTTTAATTGTATTTATTTCAGCTGCCCTGTGGGGCATGTGGGATCTTAGTTCCCCCACCGGGGATTGAACTCATGCCCCCTGTATTGGGAGTGTGAAGTCTTAATCGCTGGACTTCCAGGGATGTCCCATGTATTTTTTTAAATATAAATACTATCACTAATTGGGGACAATAAACATAAAATGGAACAACATAGTTGCATCACTAAAATGCCCTGGATGGATTATATTAGTAGTAGTATTTATTTGTATTAGTATATACTAGTATTTATTTGGGGCTTTTTATTTGGGAACATGATCTGTTAAGTCAATACATTTAGCAACCCAGGAGAAGTATACTGAAAGTACCTGGTAAGTCTTCAAAGCTGGGAAAGAAAGAGGGACAAATAGATGTTTCACAGCATAAAAATCTCTGCCCTCCTCCCCCCTTCACTTTGTTTTCCAAGAGAACAGGGAGATAATTCATCTCTCTTGTGAGCAGGAGGAAAAAGCCCAGAATGGCTGAGTCCACCCACTGTGAGCTCCTAGCTTCCTGTGCCGACAACAGATTGGTTCTCGCTGAGGGCATTCACCATCTGCCTCTGCAGAGACTGGATTCTGTGCTCGAACGGAGTTCAGGGTGGACAGAGAGGCACTTTCTGTGCCAGAGAAATTGATGGCACTGGTCTTTAGATAGTTGGATATTTTCAGAAACTGATTTCATGATCCCAGTCCTTGGCATCTCCTGTATCTAGAAAATCACTAAATCCCTTCATGGTGACATCAGCTCCTCAGGAGCAGCAGAAAATGTTTTGTGAAGTAAGTGCTTGATTGCATTGAGCTCCCCCTTCACCGAAATCTCACATATTGACCTTCCCCCACTGCCTCTTTGGAGCAGTCTCCCAGAGCTATCTGACGTGCTGTCTCCCAGGCCATAGTCCTCATTTTGTCTCCAATAAAACTTAACTCATAGCTCTTACCTTGTACATCTTTTTTAGTTGATACCTGGAACCAGTCTGTCCATGAGTTTCATGTATTTTTTTTCAGCATTTATTTGGGGCTTAGTCACAGCATCTGGGATCTAGTTCCCTGTCCAGGGGTCAATTCCGGGCCCCCTGCATTGGGAGTGTGGAGTCTTTGCCTCCAAACCATCAGGGAAGTCCGCATGCATTTTTGCTGCTCACTGCCATGCAGTATCTTACTCCAAGTCTCACACATGTCTGCTTACCAAAAGCAAGGGAGCCTGGAAAATAACATTTTTAGCTAACCAGACTTTGCAACGCAGGAAGGTAAGCTAGAAGAGGATTAAAACGGGTGTTAGTTAGATTCACTCTCTGCCGTGGACAGTCCACCCATGGAGATGGAGGTCTTCAGAAAGCTGAATTCCACACGACAGCAGAAACATCTTCCTGCTTCACAGAATACAACCATCCCTCATTTAAATGGGAACACACTCACCCTCTCTCCCTTGGGCAAGTAAGTCTTCTGAGTCATTCCTTTCCTCCCTAAATGATTCCAGGTTCAACCATTACCTTGTCTTTATAGCTTGTAACCTGGAAAGTGAAAGAAAGTGAAAGTGAAGTCGCTCAGTCGTGTTCAACTTGCGACCCCATGGACTGTAGCCTGCACCAGGCTCCTCCATGCATGGGATTGTCCAGGCAAGAGTACTAGAGTGGGTTGCCATTTCCTCCTCCAGGGGATCTTCCCGACCCAGGGATCGAACCCAGGTCTCCTGCACTGCAGGCAGGCGCTTTACCCTCTGAGCCATCAGGGAAGCTCTTGTAACCTGGAAATTAGCATTTAAACACTGACAGAACACAATAGATGTCACAGTAGGGGGAAGAGATAAGAATAAGGTGAAATCTTTTCACTTTCATTTTTGGATTAGACAATAAATTGAGTGACAAAATATTATATTATGGATGGTGACTGGAGTGCTCTTGGAGCAGGAGATGGCCCCAGGCTAGGCATTTACAACTGGCCTCCTGCTCACACCTCCTGGGACCTTGCATTCATCAGCAGCCCCCTGTGTACATTTCCTGAAGCAAGAGACCAGCGGGCTCCGGGACTACATATTCATGACCGGACTCCTGTCTCAAGATCTACACCTTGGTATAAAAACCAGCAATGGCAATAGGGTAAATCACCAGACCTTGGGCATTTTTATGGCAGGGACAGACTTGGACTAAACACTGTAAAAAGATTAAGAGATCACTCACCTCCCATCCTTGGGGCAAGGGAGACAATGTTGTTCAGTTGCTGAGTTGTATCTGACTCTTTGCAACCCCATGGGCTGCAGGACACCAGGCTCCCCTGTCCTTCCTGAGTTTGCTCAAATTCATGTCCATTGAGTTGGTGATGCTATCTAACCATCTCATCCTCTGCCACCCCTTCTCCTTGTGCCTTCAATCTTTCCCAGCATGAGGGTTTTTTTAATGAGTTGGCTCATCAAGTGGCCAAAGTATTGGAGCTTCAGCTTCAGCATCAGCCCTTCCAATGATTTTCTTTAGGACTGAGTGGTTTGATCTTGTTGTCCAAGGGTCTCTCAAGAGTCTTCTCCAGCACCACACGTGCGCAAAAGCCTTCATGGGGTCAAAATATCAGAGGATATTGCCAGGCCATAATGAGCCTTTGGCCACCTGGGACGAAGAACCAACTCTGGAAAAGACCCTGATGCTGGGAAAGATTGAGGGCAGGAGGAGAAGGGGACGACAGAGGATGAAGTGGTTGGATGGCATCACCGACTCAATGGACATGGGTTTGAGCAAACTCTGGGAGATGGTGATGGAGAGGGAGGCCTGGCATGCTGCAGCCCATGAGGTTGTAAAGACTCAGGACTTAGTGATTGAACACACACAATATTGAATAATGGGTCTTGCTTCTCCCAGAAGCCTTCACTTTGAGATCCATCTCAGCTGAAGGGTGCATGTGCACCCCAGGGGAGGGTCCTGGGGTAGGTCCAGTGTGGAAAAAGAGTCAGATCATTGGGTAAAGGTAAACAAAGACCCAGAAGGCCTGTCCTGTATAAACGACCTAACTGCCTCGTACTGCACTGCTCCTCTCTAGAACGCCACATCCTTTCTCTGGGTGAGCACCTCTGCCTTGGTTCTGCCTTAGCTACGCACAATATTTCTCTGTGTACTCTCCCACTTGTTGCTGTGCTATGTCTCTAATAATAAACTTTGTACCTGTACTTACAGTTCTTGCCTTGGGGACTTCCCTGGTGGTCCAGCTTCCACAGCAGGGGGTACAAGTTCGATCCCTGGTTGGGGAACTAATATTCCCACCTGCCATGAGATGTGCCCTCAAAAAAAAAAAAAAAAAAAAAAAAACCTACAAATAACAAACGCTGAAAAGAGTGTGGAGAAAAGGAAACCCTCCTACACTGTTTGTGGGAATGTAAATTGGTACAGCCACTATAGAAAACAGTATGGAGATTCCTCAGGAAATTAAACATAGAGCTGCCATATGATCCAGCAATCCCACTCCTGGGCATATAGTCAGACAAAACTATAATTTGAAAAGATACACGCACCCCTATGTTCACAACAGCAGTATTTACAACAGCCAAGATATGGAAGCAAACTAGATGTCCATCACCAGATACATGGATAAAGATGTGGTACAAATATACTATGGAATATTCAGTTCAGTCGCTCCGTCGTGTCCGACTCTTTGTGACCCCAGCAAAGAGTGGACTGCAGCAAGCCAGGCTTCCCTGTCCATCACCAACTCCTGGAGTTTCCTCAGCCGTAAAAAAGAGTGAAATCCGGATAGACCTAGAGATTATCACACAAAGTGAAATGAGTCAGACAGAGAAAGAAAATATCATGTATCACTTACTTGTGTAATCTAAAATATGACACAAACGAACATATCTGTGAAACAAAACCAGACTCACAGACGTAGAGAACAGACCTGCGGTTGCCATGGGGGATGAGGGGTGGGAGAGGGGTAGACTGGGAGTTTCAGATTAGCAGATGCGAACGGTTCTATATAGGATGGATAAGCCACAAGCTCCTACTGCGGAGCACAGGGAACTATATTTAATACCCTGGGATAAACCATAATGGAGAAGAATATGAAAAAGACTGCATGTATGTATGACTGAATCACTTCACTCGAGCAGAAATGAACCCAACATCGTAAGTCAACAAATAACTAAAAGATGATTGCTCACCACGACTTTCTTTTTCAGATATTGAGCTTTCTTTACCCTTGACAGTGCCCTGAGGGAGAAGAAAAGAAATGTGCAAGAAGGCAAAGATAACTGGAGGAAAGGGACGGAGGATGCGGACGTGGAGGGAAGATCTGGAGGCAAAGGGACGGAGGATGCGGACGTGGAGGGAAGATCTGGAGGCAAAGGGACGGAGGATGCGGACGTGGAGGGAAGATCTGGAGGCAAAGGGACGGAGGATGCGGACGTGGAGGGAAGATCTGGAGGCAAAGGGACGGAGGATGCGGACGTGGAGGGAAGATCTGGGAGGGAAGCTAGGAGACCTCGGGAAGTCATGGGTGAGGACATGAGAGAGGAAATTACATTATATATAAAGGGGCTAAATGAAAATCAAGCGTCCAGGGAATCATCGGATGTTGCAGATCTCTGGTATCCACGAAGCCCAGGAGTTTTCCTTGAGCTCACTGCCGTCAAGCTTGGTTTACGTAAATCAGCACGTGCGACTCCACCTTTGGTTTCAGGAGTCAGGGGTGCTATCCTGGTGTGAAGGAGACTTTGACCTTGGAATTGATGGCCTTCCTTCTCGTGGCATCTGTAAATGCAATGGGTTTTAGAGTTACTGGTTTTATTTTTTCATTTTAATTCATCTGTACTTGTTATGACTTTGAAAGCAGAATATGACTTGAGCCCTACATTTCCATTCACAAAACTTGGCTGTTACTTTTTAAAGGGCTTTACAACATGCTGAAAGGTTGTTGCTGAACGAAGAGACGCCAGGATTCTTGGCCTCCAGAGGAGAAGAATTCAATCTGGGGCCAGAGACAAGGCTTGATCACTCAGAGCTTTTGTGTAATAAAGTTTTATTAAAGTATAAAGGAGATAGAGAAAGCTTCTGACATAGGCATCAGAAGGGGGCAGAAAGAGTACCCCTCTGCTAGTCTTCAGCTGGATGTTATATAATCACTAGCAGTGAGGAATGTCTTAAAATTCAGAATGGCACCAGGCCCCCAATCCATAAGATGCATTTTGGGATAATCTTGGCACCAGATGATTCATCCCAGGCCATAAAACGGTTGTCTTGAATCTTGTAGAAGGGCAGATTACCATACAAATAGTTTCGTTTACATAGATTAGGGGAACCATATCTGAGTATAACATACTGGTTTGTCAAGTAGGTTCTGAGCCATTAGGCGGAACGACTTGAAGACAGAGTCTGGGGTAAATGCACAGTACATTAACATAGCTTAAGACAAACATTTCCATAAGAAAAATGCATTGGTTAACTCAAGGTTTGAGAATAGTTAACTTCAGGTGAAACCAGGTGTCATTATGGCAACACAGTATTTTAAGAGAAACCTCCTTTTACATTTATATAGAGAAGGAAAAAATACTGCTAGTTTGTTTCCTCCTGCCGCTTAAGAGAGAGAAGAATGTCTGAGACTTGCAGCCTATGTCCTCCGTTTGGAGACCTGGCCTTCCTGCCTGTTACCCTCTCAGTTTTAAGCCTGAGTAGGCTTACAGAGTTATTGCTTTTATTGCTTTCCCTGCCCTTCAGTGATGCCCAAGAAGGTCAAACACACATGTGAGAAGTAGAGAGAGCTAAGTAGGTGAGGTAACACATTGACAAGCACATTATTTTGGACATTATGTGTAAACAAATTTATATTTCATAGTTATGTATGCAGGATTGGAAGAGAACACAAAAATACTAATAGTGGAATTATTGACATGTTTCTGTTTCTTTTTTAAAAATTCCTTTATTTTTAATTCTTTTTTTAAATTAAAAAAATGTGTTTCTTTTTTATACAGTACTTTCTGTCTTTCCCCCTTAAATGCTAAAAATAATACTTTTAAAACCCTTGTGCATAGTTCTGTTTGCTTCCTCCCACCTCCTCTTTGCTGCATCTAACTGTGTAAACTTGTCCTATATTTTATACATCACCGGATTTTTTTTTTCCTTTTTTTTTTTGTTTTGTTTTAGTTCCCCAACTAGGGACTGAACCTGGGTCCCTGGCAGTTAAAGCCCTAGGTCCTAACCACTGGAACCCCAGGGAATTTCCCACCAGGATTAGTTATTTTTTTCCTCACCAGGACTTTATCTCTTTGTACTCACAAAATCCTCTCAACTTTCACACCCTTACTCCTATGCCCCACTGACACTCAGTACTGTGAGACTGTTTAAGCCTTGGCTACTAGGTTACGTTATGCATGTATGAATATTTATAGTCTTATTCATATTAATAACTTCAGCAACATTTTAAGATGCTTTTGAATTTTCAAAATCAACCTCATATAATTTTTTAATATACTCAATTTCCCATTAATTATTTCCCTGCAATTCCTGGAAGAATGTAAAAATACAGTTGATTGTACTGTAAAATAGCAAATTTTACCAGTAATCAGTCACAAAACTTTGTGAAGCCCAGTCAATGATACATGTATTGGTTGGGCTTTTATTTTAACACATTTACAACGGAAAGGTATGCATGCGTGTGAGGAACTTGAAAACACACAATTAAAATCCTTTACGTAAAGCAAAAAAAAAATCTTTTACATAAAACAAACAACTCATATATACACTAGTGAAACATATGAAGATACTCTTCACAGCAAAGCAGCGGCTCTTGTATTTTCTGGAACACCAGATCTCTGTCAATTACTGAGTCGCGCCCCCAGTTTCTGATTCAGTTGGTCTGAAACGGGATCCAGGATGGTTCATTTCTAACCAGCCTCCTGCTACTGCTGCCACGGCAGGACCAGCATTTCGAAAACCACCCCATTAACACAAAAAGCGATTTTCCAATCTTACAGGCTAGGACGACCCATCTCAGTTTGAGCTTCGGGGTCTGCTGCAGAGTTAGCATGGTTATTTCCCATGAGAAGTTTCTGTTTGAACTTCACTCTCAAGCTCCTTGTCTTCTCATCTCTGGGTAGAGTTCAGAATCTTCCTTCCACAGAGAAATAGGGGCTGGGTGAAGCAGGCAAGCAGATTTGTGCGAGTCATCTCTTTCTTTCCGTTTTTTTTTTTTTTTTTTTTTAAGTTAAACCTCATTCTTTTTAAAATTTTTGTTTATTTTTACTTTTCGGTTGCTCTGGGTCTTCGTTGTGGCGAGCAGGCTTTCTCTCATTGCGGTGAGCAGGGGCTCCTCTCCAGCTTCAGTGAGCAGGCGTCTCCTTGCGGTGGCTTCTCTAGCGGTGGAGCGTGGCCACTAGACGCTGGAGCATCAGCAGTTGAAGCTCCCAGGCTCTAGAACATAGGCTCAGTAGTTGTGGCCCACGGGTGTAGTTGCTTTGCAGCATGAGGGATCTTCTGGACTAGGAATCAAACTTGTGTCCCCTGCATTGGCAGGCAGATTCTTATCCACTGAGGCACCAATGAAGTCCAGTCATCTTTTTCTTAGGCCTCTTGAGGGATCTCCCCTATCTCCACTCTAAGTGATAATTCCTTGCCTTTCTCAACAGCTCCTGAAAGATCTCATCGTGAAAAAAAAAAAAAAAAAAATCTCATCGTGCATACAAAAGAAGACATACCCAGTGTGAAGCCTAGTCTCCTGCATCACGGACTCTTGGATTTCTGATACTAGTAGGTCATGGTACATGACCCAGGCCTGCTTCTGAAAGTCGTAAACATCGCTGATGTGATGGCCTGAATCTGGGGGGCTCCCGAGATGGCTGATGACACGGATGAGCTGGTAGGCATTTCCTTTTACCCTTCAGCTTCAGTTTCTGTGTCCTCCCTGTCTAAAATTCCAGGGTTCGTATCAGAACCCAAAGCACCAAGGGAGTCCCTGTGATCTTTCTGATGATCCTGGAAGTCCTTTTCTGTGTATTCCTGGGCACCCAGCTCCCTGACGCCTGGAGGTGATTCCCTTCAGGGGAATTCCTTGACAATTCTTTTCCTATTGCACTTCTGCAGTTTTTCAGCCATGCCTTGAGATCTTTCTACAATCCTGTTTTCATGAGCCTATAAAAGTCTTCAGTGGACTCCGTGACACTGCCCACATCTGCTCTACGAATGCCTGGCTTTCTCAGATCTCTTAAGGTCAGGATTTTCAGGTGCCTCTTGGAGCTGAGCCTCTCTGAGACGTGGTGTGGGCTGCTAGTAGGTTCTCTTGCATCTTCACAGATCATAAGTTATGTGTGTTCTTGATCCATGCCTGAGTCAGCGGCTGGCAGCTCCTTTTCTGCCATTTCTGAAGCTGTTATATTCCGTTTAGGACCATTTTCCAGGTCTCTCTGCTGCTGTTCTTGGCTTGACCCTTCAACGATCTTTCGGAACATTAGTGGTTCAGCATTCTTTGCCAAGGAATCACTGGATTCTGAGACCAACTTCTTTGAAGATGACAATGGGGTGAGGATCTCAGAAACCTTCTCTCGAAGACTTCTAGCATTTTGGAGTCCCCGGGAGGTGTGTTACTGGTGTAGGAAAAGGTAACTTGGTGCTCTCACTGCAATGAGAAGATGAGTTTAAAACTTTAGGAATAGCAACTGGTTGGTTATCCTTCACTAGCAACCAAGCATCATTAAAGCTATAGCGTTTCAGACGGATGATGAGCACTCTGGGAAGCTTACTGAATTTGTGCATTGCAACAGATGTCTCGTGGGTGCATTTGCTACAGCTACACTCAAGGTCTTCTGCCCTAAAGAAAAGATCAGAAGAATTCTGAATAGAGGATGGTTGTCGTTTCGTTTCTTAGGGAAGGTTGATAGAAAGATAATGACTTGCCTCTGTCCTGAGAACAACCTGTCCACAGGCTTTACAGATAATGCAGCGCTGCCATTCAAAAGGTAGCCACAACAGGACAAACGAGTGTCTGGCAGGCAGCGTTATCCGCATACATCTGTGAAGATGAATTGCCATCCCCGGTTTCCGCTCAGTCTTCAAAGTGGTGGTTAATTTTTCCATGTCTTCTTTCAGCTGCTCTAAACAGTATCCTAAAAACTCATAAGTGTCGTACTGCACCTTGCCGGAGAAAGTCTCTGCGATGGCTGAAATAGCATTTTTGATGTTGACAAGTAGCTCTTTCTTGCCCTCCAGATTACAAATATCTTTTAAAGCAAGTAGCTGGGTCAGGCACGTAATAAAAGCAACAAAGGGAATTTTCTCCTACGATATGCCCTTCATGAGTAAGTCATCAGCAAATGAGGGAATCACAAACAGTGATTGTAAAATTGCATTCATGTAACAGGTGTTCCCCACGTTGGGGAACCCTTGCCAGAATTCTGGGTGAGTGTCAAAGTCATCCCATCTTAGGTCACATTGGCTATATATTTGTTCTGATGGAAACTCCAAACCTGTTTTGCAAGAGAGAGCCTGGATTGAAACAACAGTCTGAGCTAGATTGGCATTTTCAGTAGAGATGGTCTTGCATGTAGATCCACAGGTTGAATTTCTGTTTTTCTTGACCTTCTGAATGCCACAGTTCATCCTTGTTACCTTCTGCATACTCAAAGGAATCGGTCTTCAATTTCTGTTTAGTTCAGGGTTGCTTTCTTTCAGAGACCCTTCATTCATCTCTCGACCAGGTGATAGCATTTTTTCCCTCTTTGTTCCTTGATTTTCTAAGAGTCCTGTTCTGGCAAGTGTTGGTGACTTGAACAAAGTCATCTTTGAAGGGGAGAGAGTTTCATTTGCTTTTTCTGTATTAAAGGGTGCATCGCAGGGCTTGTCACGGACTTGGTGAGATGGAGTTTTGTCCGTTTCCTTCTGTGTGTTCCTCCCACCAAAAACACCCCAATCACGATTGTGTTTCATGGGTGGCTGGGATTTGTTTTGACAGACTGCGTCCAGAAAGGCCTTGAACTGTTCAGGTCCCTGTAGGATAATTTGTTAATGAACAAGCAGCTGTTGTTTTGCAGAGTTAAAGGCAGACAGCTTTGTCTCTTTCCACAGTGTGTAAGGACCACACTTGTAATATTGTTGCTGAGCTGAAAAACCCAGATGAATCCTTCAGAGTTGAAGATGACTGCCAGGCTAATTTACTTCTCTCCGTCCACTGTTTCCACAAGAGCTTTTCTCTCTTGCTCCAAATGTGAACAAAGCCGTGTATTTTTAGAGGATTCATCCTCTTCTTTGCAAGGAAAACTTATGTAACCTGAAGAAAAAAAGTACACACATATACTTTAGTCTAGAATGTATTATCAGTAGTGGAAAACCCTGTGTAATAAAATTCATTCTGTGTTCTCCTTAGGCTTAGCTAAAAGACGCTTTTGGGGGACTACTTACATGCTAAAGCTATGGCAGTTCTTGGGCTTCCCTGATGGCTCAGTGGTGAAGGGCCTGCCTGCGGTGCAGGAGCTGAAGGAGGCGTGGGTTCGACCCCTGGGTCGGGAATATCCCCTGGAGGGCATGGCAACCCACTCCAGTGTTCTTGCCTGGGGAATCCCAAGGACAGAGGAGCCACAACAAGTTGGACGTGACTGAGCGAGTTGGAAGCGTGGCAGTTTTCCAGAAGACATAGATTCAGAATACAGTTTTGGATTTTCCTGGTGGTGCAGTGGATAAGAATCCACTTATCGGACACAGGCTCAATCCCCCATCTTGGATCTCACGTGCTGTGGAGCAACTGAGTCCATGCTCTAGAAGCCACCACAATGAGAAGCCCGTATACTGCAATGAAGACCCAGCACAGGCAAAAATAAACAAATAAAAACTTTTAAAAGAAAAAAGAACTTTAAAAAAAATATAAGCTCTTTCAGGGGGCTGTTAGGCGGGGCGGGTGATGAAGGATGGCTTAAAAGGTGGATAACTAATGTTACCCAGTCATGCTGCTGAATTTAGGTAAGCCAAGAGGGATTTCTATATCTGGTTCTGAGTTTTCTTTCCTGTGGCATTTAATTTTATTTATCATATCATGATCACACAGAATGAAGTCAACTAACCAATTAAACCTGAGTTTTATAGCCAGGGAGAAGAGGAGTCTTAGGATCGGGCCTCTAAACATGTCCTTAGAGCAGTTATTTGCAGATCTATACAACTTACCATTTGTAAGAGGCAGTTCTGTACTTTTACTGGAACAAAAATCTAGCCTCTTCATTCAATGACTTCACAGTCCTGTCCCTGGCTTTTCTCTTTTACATGCCAACGTTTTCTTCTTACCTTAATGCTGTCTTTGTTCTAAGCACCACTGATTATTGGGCAAATCGGTTTACCAGCATTCTCCCATCTGGGTTTTTTCCTATTTTTCATGTGAAGTGGAGGAGGACCCTATGGTTCTTGCCTCCCGTGTCCTCAGCCTGCCTTTAGGCTGTGGAAAAATTTTAGCCAAAGAATAAGTTTAATCAGAGAAGTGAGAAAATGCAGAAGCAAAGGAAAACAGTCAGAGGAGATCAAATAGTAATAGTTTAGTCAATAAGCAGAGTCAAGGACCTTTAGTTCCTTCTCAAGGACTATAGATAATATTCTGAGCTGTAGCCTATGAGCTGTCTTGTAGATACTGAAACCCCCACCAGATGATGACCAAACTGTAGCCACGACATAAGCTGCCACAATTCTGAGAACTGGCCTCAAAGAGATGGGAACGAGCCCTGGAACTGAAGATGAATTGTACCTAAAGCGATGAGGACAACGGTGGTCAGACCGCTGCTGATCAACTTCAAGGTGGCTGTCCGAGCTGCCTGTGCTGTTCCTGCATAGTCCGCCTGTTTCTGCTGTTTCTCCCTCTGTCTATAACTGTTCTTGGCCCCTGATTGTCAGTGGGGGGTGGGGGTGGGGGAGGGCAGAGGGAGTTCAACCCCCCCACCAGTTGCCAGCATCTGAAATAAAGCAAACTTTCCTTTCCATCAACCTGGCTTCTTTAGTGGCCTTTGAGTTTTGAGCAGCCGGAACCCACTTTCAGTTAGATACAGTGATATGATATTTAACCAGTTCAGTTCAGTTCAGTTCAGTCGCTCAGTCGTGTCCGACTCTTTGCGACCCCATGAAATGCAGCACGCCAGGCCTCCCTGTCCATCACCAACTCCCGGAGTTCACTCAAACTCACATCCATTGAGTCGGTGATGCCATCCAGCCATCTCATCCTCTGTCATCCCTGTCTCCTCCTGCCCCCAATCCCTCCCAGCATCAGAGTCTTTTCCAATGAGTCAACTCTTCACATGAGGTGGCCAAAGTATTGGAGTTTCAGCTTTAGCATCAGTCCTTCCAATGAACACCCAGGACTGATCTCCTTTAGAATGGACTGGTTGGATCTCTGTGCAGTCCAAGGGACTCTCAAGAGTCTTCTCCAACACCACAGTTCAAAAGCATCAATTCTTCGGCACTCAGCTTTCTTCACAGTCCAACTCTCACATCCATACATGGCTACTGGAAAAACCATAGCCTTGACTAGATGGACTTTTGTTGGCAAAGTAATATCTCTGCTTTTGAATATGTTATCTAGGTTGGTCATAACTTTCCTTCCAAGGAGTAAGCGTCTTAATTTCATGGCTGCAATCACCATCTGCAGTGATTTTGGAGCCCCCAAAAATAAAGTCTGACACTGTTTCCACTGTTTCCCCACCTATTTCCCATGAAGTACTACCTGATATTTCACTGTGTTAAGGGCTGGTCAATCCTAAAACAATTATCATTACCCTGCCACTGGGGATAAATCAGCTTTCATTGTAATAGGAGGGCTGGATTGCAGAAGGGTTGTTACAAGGAAAATTGGGACAATTTTATTAGGAAGAATGGCTTCCCTGATAGCTCAGTTGGTAAAGAATCCGCCTACAATGCAGGAGACCTTGGTTCAATCTCTGGGTTGGGAAGATGCCCTAGAGAAGGGAAAGGCTACCCACTCCAGTATTCTGGCCTGGAGAATTCCATGGACTGTATAGTCCTTGGGGTCACAAAGAGTCGATGTGACTGAGTGATAAATGCCACATTAGGAAGAATTGGTTGGGAGAAGAATAAATGCTGGGTATGCAACCACCCATGTCAAATATACACAGAGGAGGGGACTGGGGAAGGTGATGAGCTGGTGTACCAGATAATTAGCAAAATTCAGAGAGAGAGACAGAGGACAAAAGGGAGAGAGCCATGCATCTCAAAACAGAGACACAGAAGGCTTCCCTGGTGGCTCAGTGCTAGAGAACCCACCTGGCCATACAGGGGAGCCCGGTTCCATCCCCGGTCGGGAGGATCCCATGCGCTGCAGTGCAGCGATGTCCGCGTGTGACAGCTACCCAGCCCGAGCTCTAGGGCCTGCCTGTTGCAACTTCTGAGCCCACGTGCCCAGCGCTGGGCTCCGCACCAAGAGAAGCACCTCGGTGAGAAGCCCCTGCACTGCAGTGGAGAGTAGCCCTGCTCGCTGTAACTAGAGAAAGCCCAGGCAGCGACTAAGACCCAGCACAGGACAAATAAATAAATTAAAGTGTGTGTACAGAGGAAGGAAATGGAGTAAGACGGTCAACTCTTGTAGCAGATAATTATCAAAATTCAGAGAGAAAGAGAGAGAGAAAAGAGAGAAAAAGAAAGAGACGTGAAGAGACATACAGCTCAAAACAGAGACAGAGAGCTTTCAGAAACTTAAAAAAAAACCTCTCAATTTCCCTTCTTTTCCCCACTCATTTGCTCATCTCTTTTCAGGCGGTCAGGAATGATGACTCCCCTCTGATATTTCAATTTTAGAAAAGAAGCATCAGAACCCCGGTGAAACCAACATAAAAATTGCCCTTTGCCCAGCCACGGTCCATCCCCAAAAGACATGAGTCAGTCTGGAGAGCTGTCCTCGGTCACATCTGGGCAATGATTGCTTAGGGTTGTTGTGAGAAAAAGATAACACGTTTTAAACTCATCTCCCTCCACAATCCTGTAAGTTAATCCACTCTCAAAAGCATTCCAAGCACACCCCTCCCCAATCACCCAGATTATGTTAGTACATCCACAAGCCTAACACTGACTAGTAGACCTGGAACTCTTTGCCACAACCAAGCCTAACAACTTATCTTGTTTGAGAAACCCTGTGCTTCATGCCTCTAGTCTAACTTAAAGGGTTGTTCTGATGTCTCACAGCCTAGAACTTTAAGTGTCTGGGTTTTTGTTTGTTTGCTATAATGAGAAGGTTAGATAGCATCACCAATTCAATGGACATGAGTTTGAGCAAACTCTGGGAGACAGAGGAAGACAGGATCCTGGCATGCTGCAGTCCATGGGGCCATGAAGAGTCGGACACGACTTAGGGATTGCAAAACAACAGAATAGACTATATTAAACTACCAGGGTACCTCATCTGGGGAAATCTGGGGTTCTGTTCCTGCAGGAAGCAGAATTCTGTGACTTTTATTCAGGTTTCTTGCAGATCAGTCTATTTGATTCAAATACCTCAATACAGTTTAATTTTGCAAGTGAGCATGCAATATTCAGTTTTATCGATATTTAACCAGTAGGGGACTTCCCTGGTGAACCAGTAAATAAGAATCCTCCTGGCGATGCAGGGGACACGGGTTTGATCCATGATCCAGGAAGTTCCCACAAGTTGCAGAGCAGCTAAGCCCACACACAACTACTGAGTGTGCTCTAGGGCCCGTGCTCCACGCTGGAGAAGCCCCCATGGTGAGCGGCCTGTGGACCACGACTAGAGAGCAGCCTCCATGCGCCACAGCAGAGGGAGAAACGCCAGCGCGGCAAGGAAGACCCGGCGCAGCCCAAAAATGGAAAAAAAATAACCGGTAGGGAGACTGAGCTCCCAAAACATTAGATGTAGGGGCTTTTCTGAGTCACCCAACTAAGGTAACAGGGATGCATCATTGGAAATGACCGTGGGCAGTGAGTGACCCCCTTCCTCACGGTCCGGCAATAACAGTGCTGAGCCCACCAGGCCACAGGGGAAAGGGAAGATCTTCCATCACGGTAATGAACGCGTCTTCAATTCCCTGAGCTGTCCTAACACAAGGTCTGGAGGGTGAAGACAGGGCACGGGCGGGTGCCCTGCCGCCTTTCCCCTACATTTCATGCCCTTGGTCACTTTGCTACCAGGCCATGACTTCAGTGCCCCCTTCAGAGGAACCTACCTTCACTGCACCTTAAATTCCCCGAAAGGAGGAGTCATCGGGATTCGAGTTCACCAGTTGTTCCCCGAGGAGAGGTCAAGAGGCAGGTAGCTGTTATCATTCCAGCTTTGGATGTGCACTCCCTTCTGAAAATGCCAATATCCAAGGTCACAGAGAATGGAAAAATCCCTCCCAAATCAACACGTTGAATCAGGCTGTCTTCATCTCCAACTCGGCTTCCCTCCTGGCTCTGTGGTGGCGTCGGCCTGCCAGTGCCGGAGACGCAGGAGATGTGGGTTCAATCCCTGGGTCGGGAAGATTCTCTCGGAGAAGGAAATGGCAACCCACCCCAGTATTCTTGCCTGGAGAATTCTGTGAACAGAGGACCCTGGCAGGCCACAGTCCATGGGGTCGCAAAGAGTCGGACATGACTGAGCAACTTTCACCTTTCCCATCACTGATGTATTACAATCATTTAGTTTCTATCAGTAGGTTAGCAGAAATGTATCTTATTTGTAGTACAAGTGTTTGTACATCTTTCTCTATTTTTTGATTATTATGTTTTCTCTTTGGCTGCTTACTAGTGCTTTTGCTTATCTCTTAAGTTAAAGGTGAATTAACTTTTCCCCCATTAATTTATAAAAATTCTTTACAAATGAAGGCTATCAGTTATTCTTATGTACACAATGCAGTTTTCACCATTTGACATTTGTAATTTAAGCTTACATTATAATTTATAGATAGTTGATTGAGTTTTCATTGATACTGTGATGTAGTTTTACAAGATATTTTTAAACTTGCTTCTGTCAGTTTACAAGAAAGGTACTGATATACAAGATATATTTTTGAGTGAAAAACAAAATAATACATGCAAAGTCTACTTTGCATAAATTTCACACGTACATATATTTTTATTAGAAAGTAAGATGTAAGAATCGGAGAAGGCAATGGCACGCCACTCCAGAACTCTTGCCTGGAAAATTCCATGGATGGGGGAGCCTGGTGGGCTGCAGTCCATGGGGTCACAAAGAGTCGGACACGACTGAGCGACTTCACTTTCACTTTTCACTTTCATGCATTGGAGAAGGAAATGGCAACCCATTCCAGTGTTCTTGCCTGGAGAATCCCAGGGACGGGGGAGCCTGGTGGACTGCCGTCTCTGGGGTCGCACAGAGTCGGACACGACTGAAGTGACTTGCAGCAGCAAGATGTAAGAATAGATGTCAATCTAATGATAATGCCAACAATCACCAAGTAGTGTGGTTAACATTTTTCTTCTGGCTTTAATATAGTTTCCACTTTGTTCTCTAATTCGTATTTACTACTTGTGCATTCTTTGTAGAAAGTCTGCTTTGCAATGATTTTCACTTTTAGATTGTGGCAGGTTCAGTTTTTGAGTTTTTATTTTAAAATAATCGTATTTGTCATCTTGTGAAAAAGTGGATTTACACATTCTTTCCTAGCATCTCTGTCACACACACAGACACACAATACACACACTTTCTGAAGTGCTTTCTGTGTTTGTCTGTTTCCTTCTGCCACTATGGGTGCTCTGTTAAAGAGGCTGTCTTGCTCACGACGGTAGACAGTCAATAAGGATTTGATGAATGGCTGAATGTGGTCATGCTTACACACACACACACACACAGATACACACTCCAGTTTTTAATACAGTTTGTGTATATACATACACATGCATACATAGATAGGGCTCCTATTTTTTCAGTGTAACTTGTATAATAAATGTGAATAGGTCCAAAAGGACCATTTTACAGTTCCTGTGTTCCAGGGTGTACTATTTTTGACCAATTTAATTTAATGTTTTTATATATCAATTCCCCACAATCACCAACCCATTATATGCTATCATAAGTAACACAACTTAAAAAAAAATAATTCAGTTCAGTTCAGTTCAGTTCAGTCCCTCAGTCGTGTCCAACTCCTTGCAATCCCATGAATCACAGCTGCCAGGCCTCCCTGTCCATCACCAACTCCCGGAGTTCACTCAGACTCTCGTCCATCGAGTCAGTGATGCCATCCAGCCATCTCATCCTCTGCTGTCCCCTAGTCCTCCTGCCCCCAATCCCTCCCAGCATCAGAGTCTTTTCCAATGAGTCAACTCTTTGCATGAGGTGGCCAAAGTGTTGGAGTCTCAGCTTTAGCATCATTCCTTCCAAAGAAATCCCAGGGCTGATCTCCTTCAGAATGGACTGGTTGGATCTCCTTGCAGTCCAAGGGACTCTCAAGAGTCTTCTCCAACACCACAGTTCAAAAGCATCAATTCTTCGGCACTCAGCTTTCTTCACAGTCCAACTCTCGCATCCATACATGACCACAGGAGAAACCATAGCCTTGACTAGATGGACCTTTGTTGGCAAAGTAATGTCTCTGCTTTTGAATATGCTATCTAGGTTGGTCATAACTTTCCTTCCAAGGAGTAAGTGTCTTTTAGTTACTTTTTTCTAAAACCAAAAATTATTTTAAGTGAGAAAAGTTGAATTGTTTTACAGTTTTGCAATCTATTTGTTGTCTGAGTTAATAGAAGACAGCTGAAATCTTGTACCTGCATTCAATCTGTTGTGATACCACTTACTACATAGCTCCTAGAAAATGCCGTTGTACAATTGTGAGAGAATGAGTGTTGAAAAGGCATAAAATATCTTAGTGTTACTATTCAAATAATTTTGGTCTTACAGATGTGAATTCTGTCAGAGAAGATAGTGGATAGCAACTCTGGTTTAAATGCTTATTCTGTATTTTTTTAATGCTTATTCTGACTAGAGATTTTTAAGTTGTATATGATAAATGTTATTTATAAAATTAAACTTAAGGGACTTCCCTGGTGGTCCCTTCCCAGTGGTTAAGACTCTGTGCTGCCAATGCAGGGGGTGCAAGTTCAATCCCTGGTCAGGGACAAAGATCCCAAATGCCCTAACCCTATAAAAATTAAAAAAAAAATACAATTAAGATGAATAGACATGTATATAAATACATTGCATATAATCCCATCACCTTTACAGTTTTAAAGTATAGTTGTACGTCCTCCAAGTAAGTTTTCCATGAACTCTGGCTTTCACCCAACCCATCTTTACAAGAAACTTTCATTTGTCCACTAGAAAAACGGCTGTTGGGTGCTCAGCACACACCAGACACTGTTTCAGGTGCAGGATACCTCAGCGATGAGACAGCAAATGCCTCTCCCTCAGCGAAAGTCACTTAGTTGTGTCTGACTCTTTGCGACCCCATGGACTCTAGTCCATGGAATTCTCCAGGCCAGAATAGTGGAGTGGGTACCCTTTCCCTTCTCCAGGGGGTCTTCCCAACCCAGAGATTGAACCCAGGTCTCCGCATTTCAGGAGGATTCTTTATCAGCTGAGCCACAGGGAAGCCCAAGAATACTGGAGTGGGTAGACTATCCTTTCTCCAGAGGATCTTCCTGACCCAAGAATCGAACCAGGGAGGTCACATTTTGTGGAAGAGGCACATCATAGCCTAGTAATCAGGAAACTAAGCATTTCACACAATTTGACATTCAGTAAGGAGAAGTGTGTACAAGCTTTCGAAGGGTGCTAGAGAAGATTCTTGAATCCCTTGGACAGCAAGGAGATAAAACCAGTCCATCCTAAAGAAAATCAACTCTGAATATTCATTGGAAAGGCTGATGCTCAAGCTGAAGCTCCAATCCTTTGGCCACCTGATGCAAAAAGCTGACTCACTGGAAAAGCCCCTGATGCTGGGAAAGACTGAAGGCACGAAGAGAGGGGAAAGAGGAGGAGGTGGTTGGATGGCATCACTGATTTGGTGGACATGAGTTTGAGCAATCTCTGGGAGTTAGTGACAGACAGGTAAGCCTGGAGCGTCGTAGTCCAGAGTCATGGACTTAGCAACTGAGTTATGACTTAGCATGACTTAGTCATGACGTAGCAAAGAGTCATGACTTAGCAACTGAACAACAGCAGAAACTAACACAACCTCATAAAGCAGCTATACACCAAAAATAATTAATTTAAAAAAAGAAAAAGAGTTCTTCTTAGATATCTCCTTTTCTTCTCCTTCCCTTCATCATAATATCTTGCAAATTCATTAGTTCCTTTCCCCTCCTTAACCACTGACTTCAGTCTCATAGCTCCCTGCATCTACCAAAAAGTCCATTTGAAAGTCACGGTTTTCTTTCTCCTGGCTAAGTCCTTCTTGACTTTATCAAACCCAGGGCTCACTTTTTATAACAGGTATTTTATGTTCTATGTCTCCATGAACCATACGGAGATGAGACTCCTAGCTAATGCTGCCTTTCTAGGGAATTCCCCTCAGGTCTGGAGGTTAGGACTTGGCACTTTCACTACTGGGCCCAGCTCTATCCCCAGTCAGGAAACTAGAGTCATGGCCAAAAAAGCCCCCAAAACCAACCCCTCCCAACCCTGCCTTTCTAGATGCATAATATTAAAACTTCAACATAATGTTTTAACAATAATATGATGGAAAAACAAAAGGAAAGTCACATAATAAAAAATAATAACATGTATTTCACTGTGTAAGTGTTCTGGCATGATTTTGCTTAAAGTCAAACACAGGCTCCAATACTCTGGCCACCGGATACAAAGAGCCAACTCACTGGAAAGGACCCTGATGCTGGGAAAGATTGAAGGCAGGAGGAGAAGGGGACGGCAGAGGACGAGATGGTTGGACGGCATCACCGACTCAATGGACGTGAATCTGAACAAACTAGGCAGATAGCGGAGAACAGAAACCTGTCGTGCTGCAGCCCATGGGGTCGCAAAGGGTCGGACAGGACTTAGTGACTGAACAACAACAATAAAACACAAGTAGCCAAAGTATCTGCACACCTGTTGATTCCCCTTAACACAACAACTGACTCGGTATTTACTGACAACTCAGATGGCCTGAATGGCATTGCTTGGGGGCACTGTGATTTTTGAAATGATGTTCCTCACTTGGCAAAATCTCAACTAAAACAAATTGCCTTACATTCTGGTCATCATGTTGCTTAGGAGTTTCAGCATAAATTAAAACAGGCAACAAGGAACAGTGCCTAGTGTTTATATGTAAAACTAATGTTCAGGCTCAGTTAATTATCAATAAGATTTTCACTGGTCAAGTTTACCTACATGAATGTCCAACAGAACTTCCAAAGTTGATGTGTTCTTCCCTCATTTTCTCTTCACCCGCATCTTTATCCCGTCACTCTCGCTCTCTCCACAGCTTTTTTTTTTCTTCTCGTTTCCTCTTTCGGGTCACGCTTTGCGGTTTGTGGATCTTAGTTCCCTGACTGGGGACTGCACTCATCCCTGTGCTGGGAGAGCAGAGTCTTGACCACTGAACCGCTGGAGAATTCCCGCCTCACCCTTTTGTAGTTCTTTTGAGAACTCTGTTTATATTCATTGTCAAGTCTTCCATTGGAATATTTAGGGTTCTCTTCTGGAAAAAAAAAAAGAGAGAAGTCTTTAAGAAGTAATGATAAAAATCAATAGTCACATGAATTGAGAGAAAGATAGTTACTCGGTTGTCTTTGATTCTTTGTGACCCCAGAGACTGTTGCCCGCCAACCCTCTGTCCATGGGATTCTCCAGGCAAGAATACTGGAGTGGGTTGTCCTTCCCTTCTCCAGGGATCTATCCTGACCCAGGGATCAAACCTTGGTCTCCCGCATTGCAGGCAGGTTCTCTACCGTCTGAGGCACCGGGGATAGGGTTAGCATGAAACATACACGTTATCATGTGGACAGACACTCCTGGGAAGTCGTTACACGGCACGGGGAGCTCAACCTGGTGCTCCCTGAGGACCTAGAGGGGCGGGATAAGAGCGAGGGGACGTACGTACACTTCACCGCTTCACCTCGTGGTGCCGCAGAGACTAACACAACACTGTAAAGCGATGTCCTCCAGTTAAAAATAAATGCTGTGGACTCAACGGTGTCATTTCCCACTCCTCCTAAAGGTTGAAACTCCAGTTGCCAGCGTGACTGTGTTTGGAACTGAGGCCTTGATGGAGGGAATTAGGCGTAAAGGAGAAGACAAGGGTGGGGCTCTGATAGGATTAGTGTTCCAGTTAGAGACTCCTCCCCTCCACTTTTTCCTCTGTTTTTCTCTCTCTTGCTATCATCTTGTATTATCGCAGCTGCTGCAGTTTTCTGTTGAAATTGATGTACTTTTTAAAATTTGTTTTTAAGGCAACTAGAGATGGTCATACCAAGTAAGTCAGAAAGAGGACAAACACCACGTAAGATCACTTACATGTGGAATCTAAAATATGACACAAACGAGCCTATCTACCAAGCGGAGTCACGGACACAGAGAACAGACTTGAGGTTGCCAAGGGGGAAGGGGCTGGGGGAGAAACGAGAGGGAATTTGGGGTTAGCAGGTGTAAGCTTTTACATCTAGAATGGATTAACAAGATCCTGCTGTAAAGCACAGATTTTGTTCAAAATCCTGTGATACACCATAGTGGAAAAGAACATTTTAAAAAGAATGTATATATCTGCATATCTCAAGAAATTAACACAACATTGTAATAAATCAACTATAATTAAAATAAAATAAGAAAATGAATAAAGTGTGCCTATTGCGAGAAAAACTGTTCGAGTCGGATGATACGGAAAACTGTGATAGTGATGCTGAAGTATCTCACTTGCGGGGCTTCTCAATTTAACCGGCTAACAGCAGACGCCTGTGAACGAGCAAGACGGACCTTAAGGCTTTATTTCTTATTTTCTAGCACCACCTCGTGGTAACATTGAGAGTAGCGGTCTTGCTGGAGACGCCGCACAAGGCTTTCTTTTTTGTCTTCGAGCACCATCTAGTGGTAACATATAGTAACTGCCACAGAAATTCGCGGACATAATCACACGTATAAGGACAAAATTAAATAATAAATTAAAACAAAACAAATAATCCAAGGAGACATTTGTGTGCTCAGAAATAGAGTCATTGGTCTCTCACAAACTGCATGTACATTCAAGGCTTGGCAATATGCAAAGGTCCCATTCGTTTCCCCCCCCAATCTTCCCACTCTTGACTAGCTACATGTTTTCATGATTTAAGTACTTGCGTGGACAATGACGCTTCCCTGGTGGCTCGGCTGGTAAATAATCCGCGTGCGATGCAAGAGACTCCTGGTTCGATTCCTGGGTCAGGAAGTTCCCCTGGAGAAGGGCTAGGCTACCCACCCCAGTATTCCTGGGCTTCCCTGGTGGCTCGGATGGTTAAAAAAAAAAAAAAAAAAAATCCGCCTGCAATGTGGGAGACCTGGGTTCGATCCCTGGGTTTGGGAAGATCCTTTGGAGGAATGCATGGCAATCCATTCCAGTATCCTTGTCTGGAAATTTTCACTGACAGAGGAGGCGTGGGGTCAGAAAGAGTCGGGCAGGACTTAGTGACTAAGCACAAGCACTAGACAATCAATGAAAGGTTTTTTTGTTTTTTTTTTTTTTTTTTGAAGAAAAAGAAATTTAGATGGTTTAGAGCAGGAACTTCTCAAGGTAATGCTGCTAGACCTCCTAAAGCAAGATCTGATCCGGGGGCTCAGCCCGGTGTTTAGAGCGGGCTCTGCTGGGAGCACGGTTCCTCAACTAGGGGCGGTTCTGCCTCCTAGCGGACACTTGGGGGATGTCTGCAGACATTTCGGGTTTCACAAGGGGCAGGAGATGGGGGTGGGGGGCGTGTGGCGGGGAGGCCAGGCCACAGGTCTCCTGGGACTAAGAATTAGTACCAGATTAGCATTAGACTCCAAAGGCCAGTAGCGCCAGGGTGAGAAGAAGCACCCCAGGTGCAGAGTTTCCTCCACGCCCCACCCGCCGCCTCAGCCCCCTCTCTGCCAACGTCACACATCCGCCTGAGAGCCCTCGTGCTGACCCTGATGGGCAAGGAAGCCATTCCAAACACCTGGCGCCTGGTCGAGCATTAACCCGCCCTCGTGGGCCCTGGCTAGCTGCTCGAGCCCCAGCTGCCCTGTGCTTTGCAGCCGCTCAGGAGTCCTGCCTGCGGGCATTTTCCTTTCCAACCTTTGCTTAACGGTAGGCTAGTCTCAGATTTATAATTTAAAGAGAACCGGGGTCACACCGCAACCGCAGTTGAGGGAACACAGGTAAATGATGGGGAGGAAGCCAAGACGAAGACAGGAGAAATGTTCACATATTGAGGGGTGGGGGAGCCATTCTGGCTTATCCGTGATTCCATTTACCACCAGCCGGTTCTCAAAACGTTAGCTACGAACCGCTGCCAGCTGCAACCTCACGGGCTCAAGGTCTCCCCTCGTAACTAAGCAACCATTTCAGACCCCAACCAATCCTCGCCCTACAAGCACACGTTCTGGCCAGATTTAGTGATAATTCTTGACAAACAATTTGTTACCTGTGGTTTTTGCCTTTATGACGCTCTTCCATTTTGTAATCCAGTGGGAATAAAACTCCTTTCTATTCCTACTATATATATATATATATATATTTTTTTTTTTTTTTCCCGCTTTGGTCCACAGCATGCGGGCATGTGGGATTTTAGTTCCCTGATCAGGGATTGAACCCGTGTGCCTCTACAGTGGAAGCTTAGAGTCTTAACCACTGGACCAGCAGGAAAGTTTTTTTTTTGTTTGTTTGTTTTTATATAGATTGTTTATTGATGTTTTCCACTGACAATGGTAACATCTACACCTGTGCACACTCAGCATCGACCCTTACATTGACTCTGCATTGGGTGTTCATGGAGGACTTCTTGGAGGAGGTGACATTTGAGCTGTGGCTTGAGTGATGAAAGGGAGTTAGGGTACTCCCCCTCCCCCAGCAGAGACTGGAGAAGATACTTCTGTTTCCCTTACCTGTTGAATGCCAATAATGGTGGTATCTACCTGCTAGAAATCAAAAGTGGGCAAGATAATTTACAATTGTGATAAATATCCTGAAGGATAGACTTGTGGTCCCCAAGCTTTTGGCACCAGGGACTGGTTTTGTGGAAGACGATTTTTCCATGGATGGGGAGGCGGGGAGATGGCTTCGGGATGATTCAAGCCCACTGCATCTATTGTGCGCTTTATTTCCAATCCAAATGCTGCCACTGATCTGACAGGAGGTACCGCTCTGAGGCCCGGAGGTTGGAGACTCCTGGGACAGACAATCTGGTGAGGGAGAGTGCACGCCTAGCAAGGTTACTCTGCATGGGGCGTTCAAGGAGGGCTTCTCGGAGGAGGTGACATTTGTGCTGCAGCTTGAATGATGAAAGGGAGCAAGGTGAATTCCCTGGCAGTTCAGTGGTTAAGACTAGAGCTTCCACAGCAGGCGGCACGGGTTTGCTCCCTGGTCTTGAAACTAAGATCTCACATGCCAGGTGGCATGGCCAATAAAAAAAAGAAAAAGAAGAAAAAGGGGGGATCAGGTTTGTGAGAACCTGCGATAAGAATCTGCGTCATGAAAGAGCGACCCCAGCCCTCCTTAAGGGAGTAAATTGTGATGGGTCTAGCTCTTTCTGGGAGGCCCTGATCTCCTCGCTAATGGTTGGATTAGGGGGTTTACCGCAACCCAGATCTGGCCGACGGGACGGGAGACTGTGTCTGCTGAGGCGTTTTGAGAGTGATCCTTACTCCTGAGATGGCTCCTTTCACCTTCGGGGGTTCCTGTAGCTTGGGAGGGTTCCCGAAGCCGCAGTTGCCACCGTGCCTCCAGCCCGAGCCGGGGTCTGAGGTCCCCGGGGCGCCCGCGGTTCCCGGAAAGGACCACGCTTTCCTCTGACCTCTGCTGCCTCCGGTCCGGCAAGGCGGAGAGGGAGAGGGGAGACAGAGACAGGCGGGGAGAGACAACATAAAGGCGAAGAGAAAGAAGCTCTGCTCTTTTTTTTTTGGTTTTGGTCCTATTTTCCCCTTAAAACTAGGGGAGTGTGGAGAGAAGCAAATAAATTAGAGGGAAGAGGGGAATAATTTGAAGAAAAGGAAAGGGCAGAGCAGGGCAGGTGACAATGAAGTGCTATGAAATATTCTGAGCGCCCGCCCCACCACACACACATACACACACACACTCACACTCTCTCACACACGCATACACACTCTCACACACACACACTCACACACACTCTCTCACACACATACACTGTCACACACACTGTCACAAACACACTATCTCACACACATACATTCACACACGCATACACACTCTCACACTGCCACACACACACACAGCCACACACACACACACTCTCATACAATACACTCATACTGTCACACACACACACACACACACACTCTCACACACTGTCACACACACATGCATACACTCACACACTGTCACAGACACACACATACACACATACACACTCACACTCTCACACACTCTCACACACATACACGCATACACACACTGTCACTCACACACACACACACACTCACATCCTGCACATGCATTGAGGCATCTCACCCCATTTCTGTCTCCCATAAAAGATGAACAAGTGTATATCACAGTGTATCGATTTTACTTGTGCATATGTGGGACCACCACCAGCAATTCCACTGGAAAAACAAAAGGGCCTTTCCACAGGCCAGCCCACCCCTCAGGAATGCAGTGCCTTTGCTTGTTTGCACGTACTTACCCGTTTATTTCATAAATATTTATCTTAAAAATCGATGTCCAGTTGCTTTTATCTGAGTAATTTTATGTGTCTCTGTTGAGAATAAAGGCTTAAGATCAACTCTGTTAGCAAATGTCAAGCATATGACGCAGTCTGATTATCTACAGCTGCCACGCTGTACATTGGAGCTCAGAATTTGTCTTAAAACTGAAAGCTTGTACACTTCGACCAGCATCTCCCATTCCCCTACCCTCACCCCAGCCCCTGGAAGCCACTGTTCTACTCTATGAATCTCATTTTTTTTTTAAGTTTCCACGTATGTATAAGCGAGATCACACTGTATTTGTCTTTTCTGCCTGGCTAATTTCACTTAGCATAATGCCCTGAGATTTAATCCATCTTGTCACACATCACAGCTGTATTTTTAATTATTTAAATAACTATGCTTTGAGCTACTGGAACTTGCAGCCGCTGCTGCCTAGAATCTGGGATCTTTAGCGTCCGCAAAAGACTACAAAACCACTTGATTTAATTTTTAACTGTATGGCTGTATGGCTTGCAGGATCCTAATTCCCTGAACATGGATTGAACCCGGGCCCTGGGCAGTGAAAGCACAGAACCCTAACCATTGGACCACCAGGGAATTTTCATTTTATTTTTCATCCTTTTGTAAAGAATGTAAGTTTTCATTTTAATAGGGACAAAAGCAGGCATGACACACGTCCTGGGCAGCAGGAGGTCTGAGCCTTTCTCAGCTCTTCCTTTTCCAGCCACGCGGGCCTGGCGTCCCCTCGGCTATGGACGGAATGTTTGCGTCGCACAACTTCGTGTCGGATCCTCACCACCGGTGTGTTGGTATCTGAAGGTGGGCCCTTCGGTGATTGATTAGGTCTCGAGGCTGGGGATTAATATCCCCATAAAAGAGTCCCCAAGAGCTCCCTCTGGTGGACATAGCTAGAAGTGGCCCTTCATAGGGCTTCCCGGGTGGTCCGATGGTTAAGATTCCGCTTTCCAGTGCAGGGGTTACAGGTTCTATGCTGGCGGAGGTAGATAAGAGTCCACGTGCCTCGTGGTGACCAAGGGGGGGAAAAAAAGAAGCAGCAGCAAAGGTAGCCATTTGCGAACCAGTAAGGGCTTCCCTGGTGGTCAGATGGTAAAAAAAAAAAAAAAAAAAAAAAAATCCGCCTGCCAGTGCAGGAGACCTGGGTTCGTCCCCTGGTTGGGAAGATCCCCCTGGAGAAGGCAAAGGCTACCCGCTCCAGTATTCTTGCTTGGAGAATCCCACGGACAGAGAAGCCTGGCGGGCTACAGTCCATGGGACCGCAAAGAGACAGACACGACTGAGCTACCCACACTTGCACTTTTCACAAGTGGGGTCCTCACCAGGCGCTTCATCTGCTGGAGCCTGCGTCTTGGACTTCTAGCCCAGACATGTAAGAGAGAAACGTCTGTGGTTCATAACCCACCGGATCTGTGGGGATTCTGTTATAACAGCCCCAAGGGACGAAGACAACCCCTCTACCCTCTTCAGGTCACAGAAACTCCCTCCCACCTGGTGTGAAGATAGAGGCTGTTGGCTATTGCCATGGAAACCAAGGTGGGATGGGGGCCCAGAAGGAGAGGCTGGGGAAAGGACAGCAGGAGCCTCAGAGACTGAGACTTCACGGGCTTTGCAGACCACGTGGGACTCAAGTCCCGCCTATCCACACAGGGGACGCACCCAAGGTATGAAGGCGCAATGGAGGCCCTCAGGAAGTGGGGCTTCCTTGCTGATCCAGTGGTTGAGAATCTGCCCGACAGTGAAGGGAACACGGGTTCGATCCCTGATCTGGGAAGATCCCATGCGCTGTGGAGCAACTAAGCCTGGGAGCCACAACTCATGAACCCACGTGCCCTAGGGCCGCTGCTCCGCAACAGAGAGCAACCCCCCACTCCCCGCAATTAGAAGTAATGGAGACCCAGCAGATCCCAAAAGAAAGAAGGAAACTCAGCAAGCGGCTTTGCCTCTCGAAACCCCAGTTTCCTCTTCTAGAACACAAACTACAAGTATTCCATGATCACGAGGTTGCCCTGAGCATAAAGCAAATGCATCTGACAAAGTTCTCAGCAGCAGATCTGACGCCGTTTATTGCAGAAACCAGTACTCGAGTCACCACGCGCGGCACTCGCAGAGCTGGAGAACTCAGGGTTAACACGCCGCGTGGTTAACCCTGCAAGCTCTGAGCTCGGAACAAAGGGGTTACTGAGCTTTATACACGGACAGGCATGATTTGCGGGTTTGCAGGGGCTGGGTGGTTGCAAAGAGCAGGACAAGGGTGAGTGAGATAAACTCCGGTTCCCAGTATTGTGAGTCCCCACTCACTGAGACTACGACCTAGACTTTGCAAGGAGCAAGCTGAGTTACAGAGGCAGAAAGAGCAGGAGGTTATGTGGAAATATTAACTTTTCCTTTTCACCTTTAGCCCAAGTTTCTCAAAGTGGAGCCAGAGACCACGTGCCTCGGGGCACTTGGGCAGAGGGGGGCCGCTGTTGAAAATGGAGAATCCTGGGGTCCCTAAAACTAAAAAAGGAGGCAAAAGCTCTCCTCGTCATAGTCTCGCTCTTAAATATCACCCTGCTGGACTTCCCTGGCGGTCCAGTGGTTAGGACTCAGCGCTTCCAATGTAGGGGGGCTCAGGTTCGATCCCTGGTCGGGAACTAAGATCCTCCTTGCTGTGTGGTGCGGCAGAAAGTGAAACAAATAGGTGAGGGGGGCTGTGAGGAATAAGCAGAAGTTCAGTGGATGGAAAACTTGGGAGGAGGCAACAAAATTGCTGAGACGTGCACACACTATAGAGACTAGTCATGTTGACCCAATGGGCGGGCCGGTCGAAGCTGGGAAGGTAGACCATGTCTTGTGGTCACGTGGCTAGGAACTGGCAAAAAACGGCACTGAAACACACATCTGTCCTCTGGCATTAAAAATTAAGCTCCCTTTGCGGCCCCTGGGAAAATAAATAAATGGGGGATTTCCTTGGTGCTCCAGTGGTTAAGAATCCTCCTGCCAATGCAGGGGACACGGGTTTGATCCCCGGTCTGGGAAGATCCCCCATGCCACTGGGCAACCAAGTCTGCATCGCAACTACTGAGCCCGAGCTTCGCAACGAGAGTAGCCCTCCCCTCGCCGCAAGTAGAGAAAGCCCGCGCACAGCGAGGAAGGCCCAGCGCGGCTGTAATAAATAAACACAACTTAAAAATAAGTGACCAAATATATACACTATCACCCTGCTTCCTTTTCTTCTCAGCACAGGTCCATATCCAAAATGGGTTTTGAAAAGTGGTTCACCTGCCAAGGGTCTGTCTTCCGGTGTGAACTCCGTGCAGCAGCACAGAGCCTGTCTCCTTCTCGAGGGCGCCCCGCCCCACAAGCCTCCCACCTAGAGTGGGTCTTACAGCTTAACTAACCTTGAATGTATTCTTATCTTTTTCCAGTGTCCATAAATAAAGTTTTACTGGAACATGGCCACACTAATTAATTTCCATATTGCCTGTGGCTGCTTTCCTATTACAACAGGGAGAGAACTCTGTGCTACAAAGCCTAAAAGATTTACAAGCTGGGGCATTCCCTGGCCGTCCAAAGGTTAGGCCTTGGCGCTTTCACTGCCAAGGGCTCAGGTTGGATCCCTGGTGCAGAAACTAAGATCCCACGAGCTGCGCCATGAGGCCCCGAAACAAAACAAAACCAACAACCTGGCATTTTACAGAAAGTGTTTGCCGATTCGTAGCTCAGACAGTAAAGCATCTGCCTGCAATGCAGGAGACCTGGGTTCGATCCCTGGGTGGGGAAGACCCTCTGGAGAAGGAAATGGCAACCCACTCCAGTATTCTGGCCTGGAGAATCCCGTGGACAGGGGAGCCTGGCGGGCTACAGTCCATGGGGTCCCAGAGTCAGACACGACTGAGCAACTAAACACACCCAAAATAGAGACTAAGGAAGCAGACATGCTTTACAGGGGGTAACCTGGGAGGCCTTCTCAGTGGAGGTGATACTGAAGAATCCCGAGGCATTTGGGAAAATTTGAATACGGCTGAATCGATCAAACCAGTGTTAAATGTCCTGAGTGTGAGTTTGAGTTCCCTGGAAACCGCATATAAGTGAAGTCATACAGTACTTGTCCTTTTGTGACTGGTTTATTCCACGTAACATAACGACCTCAAGGCTCAGGCACATTGAACAGATGCCAAAAATCTTCCTTTTTGAGACTGGGTGGTATCCTATTATATGGACCCATCATATTTTGTTTGCCCATCTATTCTTCAGTGGACCCTTGGACCACTTCCACAGTTCAGCGTTTGTGACTAACGGTATTACGAATACAGGTGTACGAATTTTCGATGTAATCTTGGAGAAAGGAGGGAAATGCCGGAGACTTATTCTGAAAGACAGCAAGTCGACAGGAACCTAAAGTCACAGGGAAGAGTCCCTGCCCAAGGTGGAGAAGCAGACAGACTGCCAAGCGGCTGGGAGGGCGTCAGGTGAGAGAAGGCCTCCAGCCAAACCTGGACCAAGAACGGGAGGTGGGGAGGGGGCGGGCGGAGGGGCCCCCCTGGTGGAATCACGAAGGTGTTCCCTGCTGCTTCCAAGCTGAGAGGCAGGGCCAGGACCCTGGGCGGGAAGGCAGGAACCAAACCCCCTGCTCCCACCCAGGTCCACTTGCTTGGTGCCAGACCTTCTCCACGGACTGAGGTCAGTTGTCAAAAAAGAGGGCACTGCCCCCCCAAAACTCCCTCCACTGGGTTTCAACTTCCTCCTGGATAATTTCTTTACAAGAATTCCTGAAGGACTTCCCTGGCAGTCCATTGGTTAAGAGTCGGCCTGCCCATGCAGGGGACCCGGGTTCAATCCCTGGTCAGGGAAGTAGATCCCACATATCCCTACTAAGGGTTCCCATGCTGCAACTAAGACCTTCTTCAGCCTCCTTTATTTTTAAATAAATAAATTAAAGCTATTTTTAAAAAATTCGTGGAGCCCTAACTCTTCCAGTCATTGTCTTCAAAGAACTTCTGTTCTAATGAAGAGACAGACAGTGAATATGATAAAATGAAATCCATAGGCTGTTAGTGTTGGGTGTTACGGGGTTAGGGTTAGGCAAAGACCTCCTGGAAGACACCTATGGTGGATACCTTGGTTATGGCTCAAATGAGGGAGAAAGTGCAACAGGAAACTGTGAGATGATGTTGAAAATACCTGTTATATTGAACAGGTGTTCGAGGCAATATGTTGAAAACTCTATTATAGGGTTCGGATTTGAGTCGGGGATTTTGAGGACAGCTTATGGAAGCTGGGTTATGTTCTAGATGAGCTGTATCAGGAAGTGAGCTTCATTCTGTGACTGAGTTTCTTAGTAAATCTTATGGAGAAGGAGGGTCTTGACCAGAGAGAAAGGCTAAAGTTGTAACTGGTTAGGAAGCAGCATTAGCCAGGAGTGAGGAGGTTTGGTGACTGTTTCATGAGATGGGCGGTGTCCCCGTCTCGTCTGTGTTCAGACACTGTTAGCGAGTGGCTGTTTTGCTTCGATCCATCACGGTTGCTGAGTGGCCTTTTCTGAGGCTGATGTTCTGTGAGAACACACTTTTTGTTGTTGTTGTTTTGTTTTAAATTTCAGTGTAGTTGAATTAAAATATCATGCTGGTTTCAGATGTATGTGCAGTTCTCTCTATATATTATACACATGCACACACATGCAAGATATTGAATATAGTCCCCTGTGCTATAGGGGCTTTCCAGATGGCTCAGGGGTACACAGTCAATACAGGAGACACAGTTTCAGTCTCTAGGTTGAGAAGACCCCCTGGAGAAGGAAATGGCTACTCTCTCCAGTCTCCTTGCCTGGAGAAGCCCACAGACAGAGGAGCCGGAGGGACGCAGTCCATGGGGTCATGGAGAGTCCGACAGGACTGAGCGGCTGAGCACGCACACACCTCGTGCCTACCGTGAATCACCGCTGTTTACTTTACATATGGTAGACTGTACCGGTTAATGCTCTACCCCTAATTTATGCCTCCACTCTCCCCCAGGGTAACCATAAGTTTGTTTTCTATGTCTGTCTCTGTTTTGGAAAGAAGCCCATTTGTATGTGCGAACACTGCTGAGGGTTGATGTTTAACGGAACCCGAGCCCCCAGACAGGGGCCGCTCTCCTCCTCCCGGAGAGAAAGGAGCACGAGGCGGGGAGGGGGCCGGGGTGCCAGGTCCGGGGGGCGCCCCGGGCGCGGTGTCCTTGAGAGGGCGAGCGCCGCCGTGCAGGCCGGGGGGAGCCGGCTGTGCTGCCTCCTGGGTGGAGGCCGGGGCGGCGGAGGGCGGCCTGCGGGGGTCAGCGCGGCCGCAGCGGGGCGGGGGTCGGAGGAGAGGCAGGAAGGCTGGAGAACAGACACACAGGGCTCCGCTTGCGGCCTCTAGCCCAGCAAGATGGCAGCCCGGGGAGGATTTCCAAAAGGGGTCTAGGGCAGTTCCCTGGTGGCTCAGTGGTTAGGACCCCACCCTTTTACTGCTGAGGGCCTGGGTTCGATCCCAGTGGGCGGACTGTGATTCTACCAGCTATCTTATGCACACACGTGTACTCGGTCATGTCCGACTCCTTGTGACCCCATGGACTGTAGCCCACCAGGATGCTCCATCCATGGCATTTTCCAGGCAAGAACACTGAAGTGGGTTGCCATTTCCTCCTCCAGGGGATCCTCCCAACCCAGGGATGGAACCCAGATCTCCTGCAAGCCCCCCACAAGCTATGCAGTGGCCAAAAATAAAGTAAAAAACCAAAAAACAAAAAAATTTAAAAATAAAGAGGATTTTAGGATAATGACAATTATGCTGGGTTGAGAGTAGACCCAGGGGGAGAGTATGGATTTTGGGGAAACAGATTGGGGGTGGTGTGTTCTCAAAATCATTCAGCCAAGAGCTGTGGGTGTCATGGACCAGGGCAGTGATGATAGGCAAAGTGAGCTGTTGATGAATTTTTAGATATATTTTTGGATGAGTATTGGACCTGATTTTTTGATGGACTGGCCATGGGATGTGAGAGAAGGAATTGAAGATGAATCTGAGCTTCCCAGGTGGCTCAGTGGTAAAGAATCTGCCTTCGAATGCAGGAGACACAAGAGATGCAGGTTGGATCCCTGGGTGGGGAAGATTCCCCCAGAGGAGGAAATGGCAACCCACTCCAGAGTTCTTGCCTGGAGAATCCCATGGACAGAGGAGCCTGGAGGGCTACAGTCCATCAGGTTGCAAAGAGCTGGCCAGGACTTAGTGACTAAACAATTTAGTAACAAAACACCAACAACAATTACCCAGGAGTGAGTACTGTTTGTTCATTTCTGTGACGTGGACGATGTTCATGTCTTGTCTGTGTTCAGACACAATTACGGAGGACTGGGTTTTGTTTCAATCCATTAGGGTTGCTGAGTGGCCTTTTCTGAGGCTGATGTGCTGTGAGAACACACTGTTTTGTTTTAAATTTAAGAGGAGTTGAATTTCAGGAGTACAGCAAGGTGATTCGGTTATGTACAGATATAAAACGCACACGCATGCACACACGTAAGATATTGAATATAGTCCCCTGTGCTATAGGGGCTTTCCAGATGGCCCAGGGGTACACAGTCAATACAGGAGACACAGTTTCAGTCTCTAGGTCGAGAAGACCCCCTGGAGAAGGAAATGGCTACTCTCTCCAGTCTCCTTGCCTGGAGAAGCCCACAGACAGAGGAGCCGGAGGGACGCAGTCCATGGGGTCATGGAGAGTCCGACAGGACTGAGCGGCTGAGCACGCACACACCTCGTGCCTACCGTGAATCACCGCTGTTTACTTTACATATGGTAGACTGTACCGGTTAATGCTCTACCCCTAATTTATGCCTCCACTCTCCCCCAGGGTAACCATAAGTTTGTTTTCTATGTCTGTCTCTGTTTTGGAAAGAAGCCCATTTGTATGTGCGAACACTGCTGAGGGTTGATGTTTAACGGAACCCGAGCCCCCAGACAGGGGCCGCTCTCCTCCTCCCGGAGAGAAAGGAGCACGAGGCGGGGAGGGGGCCGGGGTGTCAGGTCCGGGGGGCGCCCCGGGCGCGGTGTCCTTGAGAGGGCGAGCGCCGCCGTGCAGGCCGGGGGGAGCCGGCTGTGCTGCCTCCTGGGTGGAGGCCGGGGCGGCGGAGGGCGGCCTGCGGGGGTCAGCGCGGCCGCAGCGGGGCGGGGGTCGGAGGAGAGGCAGGAAGGCTGGAGAACAGACACACAGGGCTCCGCTTGCGGCCTCTAGCCCAGCAAGATGGCAGCCCGGGGAGGATTTCCAAAAGGGGTCTAGGGCAATTCCCTGGTGGCTCAGTGGTAAAGAATCCACCTGCCAGTGCAGGAGACACGGGTTTGATCCCTGGCCGGGAAGATTCCCGTGTGCTGCAGGGACAGCTAAGAGTCCCAACTACTGAGTCTGTGCTCTCGAGCCCGGGAGCTGCAGCTACAGAAGGCCGCACGCCCCAGAGCCCCTGCTCTGCACCAAGAGAAGCCCTGGCAGTGAGAAGCCTGCACATCGCAGCTAGTGTCCCCCGTTCGTCACAACTAGAGAAAAGCCCACACTGCGACGAAGACCCAGCATGCAAAAGAGACAGGCATCTGGGGAAAGTGCCTGGTGACTCGGGTTAGGACCCCACACTTTCACTGCTGACGGCCTGGGTTCAATCCCTGGTCGGGGAACTAAGGTCCCACAGCCTGTGATGGCCTAAATAAATATATAAAATTTTAAAAAAGTAAAGAGAATTTTAGGATAATTACAATCAGGCTGTGCTGAGAGGAGACTCAGGGGGCCAGACTGGAAGTTGGAAAACAAGTTGGCGGTGGTGTGTTCCTGAAATCATTCAGCCAAGAGCTGTCGGCGTCAGGGACCAGGGCAGTGATGATGGGCAGGGCGAGGAGCTGTTGAAGTTTCGGGTGTATTTTTGGACGAGTATTGGAGCTGGTTTTCTTTTTGAAAACATTTGTACACGTTTATGTATTTTAGTTTTGGTTTCTCCAGGTCTCCGTTGCCCTGATGGGATTTTCTCTGCTTGCGGGCGGCTTCTCTGGTTGCAGAGCATGGGCTCTTGTCACACGGCTTCAGTGGTTGCAGCTCCCGGGCTCCAGAGCACAGGCTTAGTGGGCGTGGCGCTTGGTTGCTCCGAGGCACGTGGGCTCCTCCCCCGCCAGGGATCGAACCCGCGTCTCCTGCATGGGCAAGCAGATTCTTATCCGCTGTACCACCAGGGAAGTCCCAGGACCTGATTCTTCTGATGGACTGGCTATGGGATGTGAGAGAAAGAACTGAAAATGGACTGGTGGTTCTGGGTCCTGTGACGTCTGTGAGACCCCTCTGTGGGAACCATGCCGGTTGAGTGGGTGGGAGTAGACACCAGCGGCTTCCGTTTGCATTTGTTATGCTGAGATGCCTATGAGATGCCCAAGTGGAGACGTCAGAAAGGAAAAGCGTGGGGACTTCCCCGGCAGTCTGGTGGTTAAGAGCCCATGCTTCCACTGCAGGGGGCACAGGTTCGATTCCCGGGCAGGGAGCTTCCGCACTCTGCGCACGGAGACCAAGGAAACCTTAGGTTAATACGGGAGGGATGTTGATATTTTCAAGGAGAGGGTGCACATTAGGTAACACGGAATGTTTCACTGCTTTTGACTGCATTAGGGAAATTGATCCCAGAAGCGTTCCGCTGTGCATTTTCTTGTGTGCCAGGACACCGTGATTAACACGTCCAAATAAATAAAGCCCTGCAGATGATAAAATTCAGTGCCGTCAGTTCCCAAGATTTGGATGGAAACTGGGTGGACAGTTGAAAGCGGGGAAAATTTGCTGAAACAGGTGGGTATTGAGACAAAATGAATGATGGTAAACAGATGTCTCCAGGAGACTGTCCACAGCCTTTGGCGTCTTAGAGAAACCTTCCCCACTCTTAATTACACGGGGATGTATATCATTCATGGAGCCCGGCCTGGCCTTTAGCTCAGTGGAAAATTCCGCTGACAATCTGCAAGCTGTCTCTCCTGGCCGTGCGAGGACGGTAAACACCCTTGTTGCTTTTCCTGCCAGAGCACAGAGTCTCTGTGCTGTTATTCTTTTCACGTCGTCCCCAGTACTGTCCCTCCAATCCCTGCTCCCTTTCCCCCGCCCCCAGCCTGCCCGCACCGCCTACATATATTTCCTGGGTAATTATCGCAGCCACCTCGCGCGCTCGCTCAGTGTCCCGGGCTGGCCCTGTGTCAGTGAACGCTGCCGGGAGGTGCCACTTTGCCCGAGCTGACATCCCAGAAGTCGTGCCTTCTTTACCCTCTGCTCTCAAAGCCCTGTGCCCAGTCCTTCTGCAGGTCCCACGAAGTCAACTTCAGCTTCTCCCATTGTCTATGGACATCTCAAAAATACTGGGCCCGGAAAAAGGAAATTAACCAGGAGAAAACGGGCCAGATCGCCGTCAGCGAGGCCTGCCTGTGTGTTAGTTTGGGTTCTCTGGAGAAACGGGACCATTAGGGAAGATACGTTTACACTGTGCTGTGCTGTGCTAAGTCGCTGCAGTCGTGTCCGACTCTTTGTCCCCCATTGGACTGCAGCTTGCCATGCAGCTCTGAGCTTTCGCTGCCATGGCTTCGGTTCAATCCCTGCCTGGGGAACTAAGATCCCACAAGCCACGTGACAAAAACAAAACAAAACAAAAGCTAGACATATAACATTAAATAATGTTTGAATCAAAAGAAGAAACAAATTTCCTTTTCAGTATCTTAAGGCCCATCGCAGCGCATAAAGGATAACGTCTTAGTTTGGTTCGAATGTCTTTGCTGTTCAGTTGCCCAGTCGTGTCCGACTCTTTGCGACCCCATGGACTGCAGCACGCCAGGCCTCCCTGTCCTTCACTATCTCCCGGAGCTTGCTCAAACTCATGTCCATTGAGTCAGTGATGCCATCCAACCATCTCATCCTCTGTTGTCCCCTTCTCCTCCTGCCCTCAATCTTGCCCAGCATCAGGGTCTTTTTCAATGAGTCCACACTTCGCATCAGGTGGCTAAAGTATTGGAGCTTCAGCTTCAGCATCAGTCCTTTCAATGAATACTCAGGGTTGATTTCTTTTAGGATGGACTGGTTTGATCTCCTTGCAGTCCAAGGGACTCTTAAGAGTCCTCACACACCACCAGAATTTGAAAGTATCAACAATGAATGTCTTTAGCGAATATTATTCACCAACATCTCCTTTGAGCAAAAAAAAAAACACAAAAAAACCAAATAAACAAAAGCAAGTCTTTGGCTCAAAACCTTGGCTGGCAATTGCATCTAACTAATGTTCAGCAACATTATTTGTGCGTGTTTTCCTTGTATGTTTATTCTCATCTTCCACGATGAGAGAAAATGGTGCTTCCATTCAGGGTCATGATTTAAAATTCCCTTTAAAGGGAGTTTATAGTTCAGGTATAACAGAGAGCAATTTAAAAGGAAAAAAAAAGTATTATGTCCAGTAGTATCACAAAGACTCTGATGTGGCAAAATTCATCAATGTGGTACATAAAGGACAGTATTTTTGATTTTTAAAATATCTTAGTATTAACTGGTTCCGGCTGCTCCGGGTCTCCGTTGCTGCGTGTGCGTTTCTCTCTGCAGTGGCCTCCCTCGTGGAGCACAGTCTCTAGGTGCACAGGCTTCAGGAGTTGCAGGAGGTGTGCTCAGTAGCTGTGGCACGAGGGCTCTAGAACACGCGGGCTTCAGTAGTCGGGGCTCGGGGACTTAGCTGCTTCACGGCATGTGGAATCTTCCCAGACCAGGAATTGGCCCCTGCCTTGGCAGGTGGATTCTTAACCACCAGACCACCAGGGAAGTCCTAAAGGGCTGTATTTTTGGAAGCTCTGTGCTCACCAGTCTATTTTCCACACTCATATCTGAAGAGGCCTTTCTAGAATGCAAATCTAGCCACATCACTTCTCAGGATAAAACCTAATTTCCCCAGGGAACCCTCCTACGCTTGTGGGAATGTAAATTGATGCCGCTACTATGGAAACAGTATGGCGGTTCCTCAAAAAACTGAAAAGAGAGTTGCCATAGAATCCTATACTCCCACTCCTGGGTATATATCCAGATAAAACTCTAATTCAAAAATATACATGCACCCGTGTGTTCACGGCAGCACTGTTTACAATAGCCAAGACATGGATGCAACCTAGATGTCCACCAACAGAGGAATGGGTAAAGAAGATGGGTATACACACACGATGGAATATTCCTCAACCATAAAAAAGAGTGAAATAATGCTGTATGCAACATAGATGGACTGAGACATTATCATAGTAAGTGAAATAAGTCAGATAGAGAAAGATAAATATCATTTGATTTCACTTATATGAGATCTCTAGTCTTTCCCATTCTGTTGTTTTCCTCTATTTCTTTGCATTGATCGCTGAAGAAGGCTTTCTTATCTCTTCTTGCTATTCTTTGGAACTCTGCATTCCGATGTTTATATCTTTCCTTTTCTCCTTTGCTTTTTGCTTCTCTTCTTTTCACAGCTATTTGTAAGGCCTCCCCAGACAGCCATTTTGCTTTTTTGCATTTCTTTTCCATGGGGATGGTCTTGATCCCTGTCCCCTGTACAATGTCACAAACCTCATTCCATAGTTCATCAGGCACTCTATCAGATCTAGGCCCTTAAATCTATTTCTCACTTCCACTGTATAATCATAAGGGATTTGATTTAGGTCATACCTGAATGGTCTAGTGGTTTTCCCTACTTTCTTCAATTTCAGTCTGAATTTGGCAATAAGGAGTTCATGATCTGAGCCACAGTCAGCTCCTGGTCTTGTTTTTGCTGACTGTATAGAGCTTCTCCATCTTTGGCTGCAAAGAATATAATCAATCTGATTTCGGTGTTGACCATCTGGTGATGTCCATGTGTAGAGTCTTCTCTTGTGTTGTTGGAAGAGGGTGTTTGCTATGACCAGTGCATTTTCTTGGCAAAACTCTATTAGTCTTTGCCCTGCTTCATTCCGTATTCCAAGGCCAAATTTGCCTGTTACTCCAGGTGTTTCTTGACTTCCTACTTTTGCATTCCAGTCTCCTATAATGAAAAGGACATCTTTTTTGGGTGTTAGTTCTAAAAGGTCTTGTAGGTCTTCATAGAACCGTTCAACTTCAGCTTCTTCAGCATTACTGGTTGGGGCATAGACTTGGATTACTGTGATATTGAATGGTTTGCCTTGGAAACGAACAGAGATCATTCTGTCATTTTTGAGATTGCATCTAAGTACTGCATTTCAGACTCTTTTGTTGACCATGATGGCCACTCCATTTCTTCTGAGGGATTCCTGCCTGCAGTAGTAGATATAATGGTCATCTGAGTTAAATTCACTCATTCCAGTCCATTTCAGTTCACTGATTCCTAGAATGTTGACATTCACTCTTGCCATCTCTTGTTTGACCACTTCCAATTTGCCTTGATTCATGGACCTGACATTCCAGGTTCCTATGCAATATTGCTCTTTACAGCATCGGACCTTGCTTCTATCACCAGTCACATCCACAGCTGGGGGAGGGTGGAGCAGGGGCTGAGATTAGCAGGTATAAATTAGTACGTACAGGATGGATAAGCAAGAAGGGCCTAGAGCATAGGGAACGCTAGTCAATATCCTGGGATAAACCACAATGGTAAAGAACACGAAAAAGAATATATATATATGAATGGCTACCCACTCTGGTATTCTTGCCTGGAGAATTCCATAGATGGAAGAGCCTGGTGGGCCGCAGTCCATGGGGTTGCAAAGAGTTGACATGACTGAGCATAAAATAAATGAATATAAAACACACACACACACACACACGTTAGTCACTCAGTCTGTCCGTGGGCTCCTCTGTCCGTGGCATTTCCCAGGCAAGAATACTGGAGTGGGTAGCCATTCCCTTCTCCATGGAATTTTCCTGACCCAGGAATCAAACCTGGGTCTCCTGCATTGCAGGCAGATTCTTTACCTCTGAGCCACTAGGAAAGTCCCTATATGTCTCATATATATATACAGCTTCCCTGGTGGCTCAGAGGATAAAGCGTCTGCCTGCAATACAGGAGACCCGGGTTTGATCCCTGGGTCGGGAAGATCCCCTGGAGAAGGAAATGGCAACCCTTTCCAGTATTCTTGCCTGGAGAATCCCATGGACAGAGGAGCCTGGCAGGCTACAGTCCACAGGGTCGCAAAGAGTTGGACACAGCTGAGCGACTTCACACACACATATATACGCTTTGCTATATAGCAGAAATTAATACCACATTGAAAATGAACTATACTTCAATAAAATATAATTTTAAAAAACCCTCTTTACCTAAACATGACTTATAAAAGAGTAAACCAATCACTCAGATTCTGGTTTCCAAATGCCATTCTCCACTCAAGGGACCCAGTGCCGCCTGGAGAAATGGCTGACTCTGGAGCTGGGCAAGAAAAACAGAAGATAAGCCCAGAATATCTCGTGCCTAAAAGTTACAGGAGGACTGGAAAAAAAAAAAAATGTCAAAAGGACACAGATGCAAACTTGAAGGGAGTTTCACTACCAAAGCTGGAACAGTTCCAGGAAAACAATAAACTCTGATGGTAACAAATGATATCCCACAAACTAAAGACAGAATTCATAAATCAAGACTGAGTCAATAAACATGGAAAAAGGAACGCGCAGAGCTGGTGGGCGGTGAGGCCACTTCCTGGTTCCCTGATGTCCGGCCTCCTGCTATAAAGCCTGTGGGGAGGGGTGGGCGAGCTCCTGGGGCCTCTTTTATGAGAACCCTAAACCCATCACGAAGTCTCTACTCCCAAGACCTACGCATTTCCAGGAGGCCCGACTCCTAATACCGGCCCACCAAGGATTAGGTCTCTTTTTCTTTTTTTCATTTTCACCAAGAACCTTACTGAACAGCATTTCACCATTTTGTTCCACTACTTTCTGCCATTTTTCACTTGTAGTTGTTTGGTCACTAAGTCGTGTCTGACTCTTTTGTGACCCCACAGTCTGTAGTCCACCAGGCTCCTTTGTCCACGTGGTCTCCAGGCAGGAAGACTGGGGTGGGTTGCCATTTCCTTCTCCAGGGGGATTAGGGCTTGATATATGAATTCTGGGGAGACACCAATGTTCAATCTGCGGCATTGACCTAAGACATCAGCTCATCCACCAGTCACCCAGTGATGGAGAGAGGGAGCCCATGTGTGTAGATGTTATTTATATTCTTTACATATTGTCTATTTTATAATTACTATCTAATGTAATATTGAGTTGGCCAAAAAGTTTGAGTTTTTCCCTAAGATTGTATGGAAAAATCTGAAGGAACTTTTTAGCCAAGTCAATATATTGTATTAAACTATATATATTTATATATATGCTCCTTTCTCCCCTTTTTACACAAATTGTAGCAGCCCTTCATCCCATTACACACCTAGCTTTCATTTCACTGTGTATTTTGCTTTTTCAATTCCTGAAGGACGTCTTTATGGTTTTGCCCAGCATCATTGAATTCCATCAAATGCAGTCCTCAGAATTTATGTAGCCAGCCCCTCTCTTGAAGAATATTGAGCTTGCTTCGGGTTATGGTACAATAAGAGCTAGAGTTTGTAAAAACATAAGTTTTCTGTGACCAAGCCGAGGGGTGAAGCAGGAATAATTCATACAGTTCGATTTCCCTGGCTGATTAGACTCGCCCACACTCTGGGTACTTCAGGTTACCTGCGTGGGTGTTTGTCCTCATCTCTGAATTCTTTGTTGTCTGTTCTGTTTAGGATTCTGACATAAATTCTGGCTGAGAATAAACATCTCAAGTGTATTCCCCACCAAAACCTCTACTTGGCTGCAAAATCATTGCGGACGGTGACTAGAGCCATGAAATTAAAAGACGCTTGCTCCTTGGAAAAAGCCTGTGCGTGAAAAACCTAGACAGCATGTTGAAAAGCAGGGACGTCGCTTTGCCGACAAAGGTCCGTAGAGTCAAAGCTGTGGTTTTCTGAGTAGTCACGTACAGGTGTGAGAATTGGACCATAAGGAAGGCTGAGCGCAGCATAATTGATGCTGTTGAACTGTGTTGCTGGAGACTCTTGAGAGTCCCCTGGACTGCAAGGAGATCAAGCCAGTCAATCCTAAAGGACATCAACTCTGAATATTCACTGGAAGGACTGATGCTGAAGCTGAAGCTCCAATACTGTGACCACCTAATTTGAAGAACTGACTCACTGGAAAACACCCTGATGCTGGGAAAGATTGAGGGCAGGAGAAGGGGGTGACAGAGGATGAGATGGTTGGATGGCATCACCGACTCAATGGACATGAGTTTTGAGGAAGCTCCAGGAGTTGGTGAGGGACAGGGAAGCCTGGTGGGCTGAAGTCTATGGGGTCGCAAAGAGTCGGACACGACTGAGCGACTGAACAACAAAACCTCTACACAAACTCTTCTCTCTAAACTGCCATCATCTTCTTAGGATCAAACTTTAGAGCCACCGTGACCGTGCTTTTTTTTTAAAAACCCATTCTGTGAAAAGGCCCATAATCATTAGAGGAAAACACTGACAGTTTATACAGTTTCACAGAAAAAAAAAAAAAAAAAGCAAACATTTGCTCGAGCAGATGTTCAGCCCTTTGTCCCTCACACCATCTGCTTCCCCTCCTGAAGCACTGGGTTTCTGAGTTTCCCCAGCCCTCCAGAGTCCCACGGGGAGGCACCTGTCCCCAGATCCTGAACTCTGATGAACCACGGCCGCCTCTCAAAATCCACAAAAGTCCATTTCTGAATGCCCGCACAAAGCCCACCTCCCCCGCCACCCCGCCCTCCCCCGCGGACCCTAGAAGCCGTGTGGTTTGGCTCATGAGTCGCGGTGGAGTCTTTGGCGTCTTTCAAACCCTTGCAGCTTCGTGGGGGTACTTGGGTGCTAATGGGTACCAGAGAGCAGGTGCAGAGCATCTCCTGAAAGAAGGCCGAGTGGAACCCTCGTGCTGAGGTTTGTCAGGGGGAGAGAGACACTTGAAGCTTTTGAAGCCTAGTCTGCGTTCGGCATAGTCAGGCCTTGTCTCACAATTATTACATTCAAGTGTGCACAATGTCCCGGGCACTCAATCACCGTGTGTCCGAGGAAGAATGGGACACGGCTGAATGGTCGGCAGAGATAAGACGTCTGTCGCCGGCACCTCCAGCAGCTGCTTAATGGAGGAAGCTGTTCTTTCTTTAAGTCAGCAGCAGCTTGCACGGCCCATTTCATCCCTGCCCTTCTGCACAAACCCCACTCGAGGAGACACTGCTAAGGAGCGCTGAAAGTAACGTGGGCAGGGGAGGGATCCCGGGACCGAGCCCTCCCCACACCCCCATCACACCATCCCCGAGTCCAGGCTCTTCAGAGGCCGACTAGACTACTCCTTCGGCCCCTCAAGGGTACTCGACTGACAGGAGCGGCGGAGACGGTTGCCATGGGGACCACCGCTGGAGTGGGAGATGCGCTGGGGTGAGGAGGAGCGGCGGGAGGCCGGGAGACTGGAATTTTCCATTCCCTCACATCACGTGACGTGTGGATGCTGAGACGAGTCTAGACAGAGGGCGGCCTGTCAATAAATATCTCTATTGATTATCTGCGAATGAGTCAATAAATATCTGTATCGATTATTTGAGAATTTGTATGAGACACAGATAAACATCGGTGCGGCTAGCGGTAAAGAATCCGCCTGCCAATGCAGGAGCCGCAGGAGACAGGGATTGGATCCCTGGGTGGGAAAGATCCCCTGGAGGAGGAAATGGCAACCCACTCCAGTATTCTTCTTGCCTGAAAAATCCCATGCACACAGGAGCCTGGAGGGCTACAGCCCATGGGGTCGAAAAGAGTTGGACACGACTGAACCACAAAGAGAGAAAAGACATGAGATACAGAAAAATATTGGTATCTGTTATTTGGGAAAACACAGGGTCTTTCGTGCTTGGCTTGGTCTCTCTAAAACCTCAGGTTACTTCGCTCAAAAGGGAATAATCATCAGTCCAGGCTGCTGGAGGATTCAATCAGTCTGGTTTTCCCAGGCCTTACTAGTCAGATGTACCTTGAGGATCACCTGTGCAGGTGAAAGGCAAACCCAGGGCTACTCTCTAGACTTTCTGAAGCAAAACACCTTGTCCAAGCACTCACCCACCTTCCCACCTGTCTTTCATTTCCTCTCACCCTGATAATTTCCTTACCAACAGTTTTTACAGATTGTTTTCTAACAGTCTGTACAATGGCAGCTGCAAGCCACTGTGGCTAATTCAGTGCCTGGAATGTGTCTAGTCCCCACCCCGAGACAGGCCGTAATTGTGAACTACACATTGGATTTTAAAAATCCTAGAAACAAAAAAATTAAAACATTTCATCGGTCTTTTTTATTTTTTACATCGGTGTTATTGGTTCAAGTGGCAATATTTTGTATTGGGTTTAATAAAACCTACTGTTAAGATTACTTCCGCCTATGTCTCTTTATCTTTTTTTTAAATGGTGACTATTGAAAAATTGGACACTTGTGGCTTCTTTTGTGTTTCCACTGTGCAGTTTTATTGTCTGAAATAACGTGATTTATTTCTTACTCATTTGCTTTCTGCATCCTTGCCTGACGGTGCACATTCAGTGAAAGATCTTGTCTGTCTTGTTGATCCTGTATTAAATACACACATCTGGCCCTTAGGAGGTATATTTTTAATGACTTGAAATCTCAAGGAGAAATTTCAGAAGAGGGAAGATCCTTGAATGTCAGAAAGCCACAGAGGAAAATTCTGTCATTAATCTTTTCAGCTAAAGCTGGACCTCATCTGATGTGTTAACTTTGGGTGCTGGAGAAACTAGGAATTTTTAATATTAGGAGGGCTGTGGTGGGCGGGTGTCCAAAATTGTCCCAGGAGAATAGCCTGGACTTGGGGTTTAGAGGAAAATGCATGTCCACACATCGACAGAGATAACTGGCCTAGCCTCCCTTGTAAATTCCCCAATCACTCCCCCCACCAAAGTCACCCCTGACCTGTTGCTCTGTGCCTTACCCCAATATTTTATTCTCCAGAGAACGTAATGCTATCATAGATTTTAACATATTGTGAAACGAAACTGCCTCTGCCATATTAATAAGCAAGAACTGTTACAGCCGCAGTGACTTCTGGCCTCCACATGTGGATGAGCGCTCCCCAAACTGTGACCCAGCGGATCCTGCCACCCCCACGGTGATCGCTGAGGAGCTGGGGAAATGCCAGAAGCCAGGTGAACAGGACACAGGGCTGGCCCCGGACAGCTGAGGTGTGTGAGAAAGGCGCTAACGCAGTGAGCCCAGAGCCTTGCATCTTCCCGTCCATCGAATGCTCAGTTCCTTAACTTGATACCTGATCTTCAATGTTCAGCTGCCTGCTCCCTTTGTTGCAAACTTGCATATATCCTGACTTCCCCTCCTGATTCCTTGGAGCAGTTTTCTCAGAGCTACTGAGGTTCTGTCTCCCAGGCTTGGAGTCCTAAGCACTCCCACCCAATAAAATGACTCTCTGCTTTCAGGTTCTGACTATACTTGTTGACAATATATATGAACATATGTGTGTCATATATGTGTATATACTTACATATTACTTATATACATGTTTTACATATATTAGCATATGCATGTATGCTCATGCTCAGTTGTGTCCGACTCTGCGACCGCATGGGCTGTAACCCACCAGGCTCTTCTGTTCATGGAATTTTCCAGGCAATAATACTGGAGCGGGTTGCCATTTCCTATTCCAGGAGATTTCCCAACTCAGGGATTGAACCCACATCTCTTGTGTCTCTTGCAATGGCAGGCGGATTCTTTACCACTGCACCACGTGGGAATCCCTATATTGTTTATATGTGCATACATTATTTATATATAAATATTATGTATACCAAATAAACAAATATTATTTATGATAATATATGTAATAATCATAAAATACACATATTGCTGTTATGTATTATTTGTATATTACATATATTATTTATATATAAATAAAAGTGTGCTTGTATTTTCGTATATATATTTGTATTTACTGCATCTTCAAATAGGAAGCCAACTCGCCTGAAAACGAAAACTCTGTTTTAGGTGACTACCACCTAGAACAGAGTCTGGCAAACAGCAGTGACTCTATAAACCTTTGTTGAACAAATGAATCAGTCAAATAACTGGTTATTGGCGAGAACAAAGGTTGTTTACGTCATTGGTGCCAGAGGCTGCAACAGACACCTGTGACTTCCACTCGGGTCTTGCAAAGACGCCATTTAAGAGGTGCCCGTTTAAAATTGTGACCTTATCAAAAGACAGAATTCCCAATCCCAGGCAGGGATTCAGGAAGCCCGTGTGCCCTTCCCCCAGACCTCGCCCTTCTGCTCCACAGCTCTGGTATCCATTACTCGTCCCTGGTCCTTAAGAGCATTGGCGGGGTCTCAGGGAGGCAGGCAGGCTCTGTTGCCATGGAAACTGCAGCCGAGGGATGGGGACGAGGCTGAGAGCCACTTATCGGGTGGAACTTTCCAGACTGCGTGGGGGTTACAGTTCCAGCCTGCCATACGAACCGATTCCCAATAAATAGGTGGCCAGGGGAGAGGGGAGGGGGGAGGGGGGGAGAGTTTGAACAAAAATACGGGATCATGGGAAAGTGACGTCACCTTTCTGAGGCACTGTTCTCATCTAAAAGTGGGGAGATATGGATATTTTTCTGGATCCTTGGAGCGTGGTGCAGATTATAGTAGACGCTGTTTGTAAATCACTCGGCGCCATGCCTGTCGTAGTGTAGCCAGGATTTTAAGGAAAAACACAAAAAAACTATGTTCCAGGATTCACCTGCGTCAGAATGGGGAAGCGAGAGAGAGAGAAATAATTAAACACCCAGAGTCCTGGGCTGCCCTTAGACCCTTAGTGAAAGAAGAAGTCAGCCCCCTGCTCCCTACCCTCCCCTACTCAGAATCCTACTTTATTTTATACATATCATCTGAGGTTACCTTCACCTGAGATTACCTTCTTCATTTCTTTTCTTTCCCCTAGTTTTATTGAGGTATAATTATGAGATGCTTTGATATATGTATATGTTGGGAAATGACCACAATCAAGTTATGGACACACCCCTTACCCCACAGTTACAACTCTGTGTGTGTCTACAGTGAGTGCATTTAGGATCAACTCTCTTAGCACAGGTCAGGTACACAATTTGTATACTGTTATAATGACTCAGATGGTAAAGAATCTGCCTGCGATGCGGGAGACCTGGGTTCAATTCCTGGGCTGGGAAGATCGCAGATGGAGAAGGGACTGTCTGCAGAAGGGAATGGTTATCCATGCCAGTATTCTTCTTGGGAGAACCCCATGGACAGAGGAGCCTGGCGGGCCACAGTCCATGGGGTCACGAAGAGTTGGACATGGCTGAGCGACTAACACAGGCATAGTCGTATTAACCACAGTCCCCGGGTTGTACATTAAATCTGCAGAACTTACTCTCCTGCATAATTGAAACTTCCAACCCTTTGACCCCCATCTTTGTATTTCCGCTAGTCAGTTCAGTCACTCAGTCGTGTCCGACTCTTTGCGACCCCATGGACTGCAGCACGCCAGGCCTCCCTGTCCATCACCAACTCCCAGAGCTTGCTCAAACTCATGTCCATTGAGCCATGATGCCATCCAACCATCTCATCCTCTGTCACCCCCTTCTCCCACCTTCAATCTTTCCCAGCATCAGAGCCTTTTTTTCCTTCCCTAATCCTTTTTTTAATTTGCCCTAATTAACCCTTTTCCTGGTGTGCTGCAGTCCATGGGATTGCAAGAGTTGGACATGACTGAGTGACTGAACTGAACTGAACCCTTGTCCTATTTATTATCTCCCCCAAGCCCCTCAATCTTTCCCAGCATCAGGGTCTTTTTTTTTTTTTTTGCCCTAACCCTTTTCCTGTTTTATTATCTCCCCCCACTGCCCACTACAGAGTGAGTTCCCTTCCGTGAGGTGGAGACTGTCTGTCTCGGTCTCCTCCTGCACCCCTGGCCCACCCCAGTGCCTGCACACAGTAGGTGCCTCACCTATCAGGCATGTAGATGTGTGGAGGCATCGATGCATTGTTTGGTGGAAGGAGAGGCGTCTGAAAGGCAGAACGACTTAGGAAATGGAGAGCGAGACAGAGGACGCGTTTGTAGGGAGATAAACCGTTAAGGGAGGTGGGCTTGGGGGGCCTTGATATTCAGACAGGAGCAGACCTCGCTGTCTGACCCTGGGACTGAGAGCAGGAGAGGTGAAGGGGGAGAGAAGCCTCAGGGGCATCTCTTCCCAGGGAGAGGAGCCTGCTCCCAAGGTCCCAGACACCCCTGAAACCCAAAGGTCCCAGCTCAGAGTCTCACAAGGGTGACACAGGAAAGGAGGAAGGCGGGCTGGGGCTTGTGCACAATGTACAGTTCAGAGTATTTTTCATTTCCATAAGGACACTAATATATCCTCTCCCTCTCCTTTATTTTAAAATGAGTATCTGAAATGATGCCATTTGCAGCAACTGGACGGCCCTGGAGATGATCATACTAAGTGAAGTACAGTCAGAGAGAAGCAAATATATATATATATATTTTTTTTTTTTTTTTGCAAGGCAGGTTGGGGAATGAATTCTTTCCATTTTTGTCTGAGAAAGTTTTTTGTTTTTTCTTAATTTTAAAAAATTACTTTTTTATTTATTTGACTGCATCAGGGCTTTGCTGTGGCTCAAGGGTTCTCCAGTTGTGGTGTGCAGGCTTAGTTGCTCTGCAGCATGGGGGATCTTAGTTCCCTGACCAGGGATCGAACCTGTGTCCTCTGCATCGCAAGGTGAATTCTTAACCACTGGGACACCAAGGGAGTCCCTCTCTTTCATTTTTGAAGGATAGAGAGAAGAAAATATCCTGTGATACTGCTTATATGTGGACTCTAAACAAATGATACAAATGGACTTATTTACAAAACAGAAACACCCACAGACTTGGATAACGACCATGGTTGTTTGGGGGGCGGTGAGGGTGGGAGGGAAGGGATGGTTTGGGAGATGGTTTGGGAGATAGTTATGCACTGGTGGTCTTTTTCTTTGAACACTTAAATAGTTAACAATTAAAAAAAGTTTTTTTCTTTGGCTGCACTGAACGGCACGTGGGATCCTGGTTTCCTGACTAGGGTTTGAACCTGTGCCCCTTGCATTGGAAGCACTGAAAGTGAAGAGTCTTAACCACTGGGCCACCAGGGAATCCCCCAGGCATGATTTTTATGGTGGGCGATTTGCATTAAAGATGCAAAATTAGAAGGCTTTTTTTTTCTTGGACCCGGCAGTTTCACTTCCAAGAATAAACTGCACAGACGCACTTGTATTGATACACACGTGAAGGGGCGTACCGGAGCTGACTGCAGCCTTGTTAGTTACCAGAGGAGTGGCACAACCTCAATGCGCAAGGTGAGATATTGAGTGACAACCATACAGCGGGGTGTTCTGAATCTGCATGAGGAACGGGTCATCTGCTGAAGTCCCAGTATAGACTGATCGCCAGGATTTATTTTATTTCACTTACTGTGTATACATACCCCACAGGCACCCGCCTCCCCGCTGCTCTTCTTTCAACTCTCAGCCCAGCCCCCAATTTGCTGGTGTTCAGTTGCTCAGTCGTGTCTGACTCTTTGCGACCCCATGGACTGCAGCACGCCAGGCTCCCCCGTCCTTCACTATCTCCTGGAGTTTGCTCAGACTCATGTTCACTGAGTCAGCGATATTTTAGAGGTGGGGGAATGGCGGCACCAAGAGAGGAAGCCCAGAGTCCCAGGGTAACAGGTGGACAAGCTGGAAGTCAAATTTAGACGGTGCATTTAATGCAGGCTTTTAACCACCAAACTATGCTGTCTTCACATTAGGAAACAGCAAGCTGCGGAAAAGTGTATGCGAAAATGACTATTCTGTTTTTAAAAGGAGGGAGCTGCCAATGTGACGTGCTTATAATGACTCATCAAGGATGATGTTCCACATTCCTCAGAGGGTACAGGGTGACTTGGGACTGGCAGGAACGTTGAATTTTCACTAGACAATATTTCCCATAAGATTATTATGTCCACAGAGTTGAGACGAAACCACGATTTAAAATGTACTATCACTGAAGCAACCTAAGTTTCCATCGACAGGTGAATGGATAAAGAAGATGTGGTATATATACACAGTGGAATATTACTCAGCCATAAAAAAGAATAAGATAATGCCGTTTGCAGCCACATGGATGGACCTAGAAATTATCATACTGCGTTAAGTAAGTCAGAGAAAGACAATCATAGGATACCATTTATGTTGTTGTTTAGTCGCTCAGTCGTGTTCAGCTCTTTTTGGACTTGATGGACTGTAGCCCGCCAGGCTCCTCTGTCCATCAGATTTTCCAGGCTAGAATACTGGAGTGAGTTGCCGTTCCTTTCACTGGGGGATATTCCCGACCCAGGAATCAAACCTGTGTCCCCTATGTCTCCTGCATTGGCAGGCGGATTCTTTACCACTGAGCCACCAGGAAAGTTCACGATATTGCTTTATATGTGGAATCTAAAAACATGATAAAACAAACTTACTTATAAAACAGAAACAGATTCACAGACATAGAAAATAAATTTATGGTGACCAAGGGGGTATGTGGGGGTGCAGGGAGGAGGAATAAATTAGGAGTTTGGAATTATCAGATATACACTTTTATATATAAAATAATAACCAATACAGATCTAGTGTATAGCACAGGGAACTATATTCAATATCTTGTAATAACCTGGAATGTAAAAGAATCTGAAAAATTCTTTATATATAGAATAAATAGAAAGAATAAATTCTTTATTCTATATATATACATATATATATATGTATCTTTATATCTATGTCTGAATCACTATGCTGGACCCCAGAAACTAACACAACATCGTAAACCAGCCATGCTTCAATGAAGATTTTTTTAATTAATCTTTTTGTTGAAGGATAATTGGTTTACAGAATTTTGTTTTTTTCTGCCAAACCTCAATGTGAATCAGCCATAGGTATACAAAAAAATAATAAAATGTACTACTGTTAAAAAGGAAAACCACGAATTGAAAATGGCACTGCTTGGTCTGTCTTCCCAGAACTGCGCGCCTGCCACCGTAACAATACAGTCTCCTCGTCCGTGCCCTGGCAGCTGAGCCGCAGTCCCAGAGCCTCCTCGAAGGAGGCTCTGCGGCTTTTTCTTCGTCCTCCTGGGTCTCTCCAGACAGAAGCCTGGAGCTTAAAATAGGCACAGAATTAATGTAGCAATTGAATTATCTGTGTTCATCATCTATTTAATCCAGTCAATATGTTTGGAATAAATAAGTGGTTTAAGGAATGAAGGAACACGCGGGCGAATAGGTGGGGTAGATGGTATCTGCGGCTCTTTTGGGCCACTTGGGATGTCTGCAGAGAACCGCCTGGATTTCGCCCCGCCCGCCCCCGCACAGACCCCAGTCTAAAGATGCACTTTAGTTGGATCAAAGTCGTGAGTGGCCTACTAATGGGGAGCCCTTGCTCCGGCCTCCCCCCTCTCCCCCTCATCAAGCCGCGCGGTCGTTTATCAGCCTGGAGAGCTGTCGGCGGGCGACATCCGTTGCTATGGAAACCGCAGCCGGCAGGGGAGGTGGTGGGGGCTGCGGCAGGAGCGGGCGAGGGGCGGGGTGGTGGGGGAGGACCCCGGAGCCTGGAATTTTCCAGGCGCAGGACTTAGACTGTGCGTGCGTGTTCGAACCCTTGCCTGGACTCTGGGGAGGGGGAGAGTTCTTGGGGGGCGATGCTGAGAAGGGGGGCTCTGGCCTCTCGCCCATCCCCATTCTGAACCTCCCTTCCACAATATAGAAGAGACTTCATGGGGTTCTCTGCCCTGGAGAAAGGTAGAGATTTTTAGATAAAAGTAAAGATTCTGGAATCTTCCAGAATCCCACCCCCATCATTTTCCTGTAGTGTGTGCTGAGTAGTGTCCGACTCTTTGGTATCCCATGGATTGTATGTGGCCCGCCAGGCTTCTCTATCCATGGGATTCTCCAGGCAAGAATACTGGAGTGCGTGGCCAGGCCCTCCTCCTTGGGACCTTCCCCACCCGGGGGGAACCCGGGTCTCCCGCATCGGCAGGCAGATTCTTGACCGTCTGAGCCATCAGGCAGGTTCCCGCCCGTTTGACTTCCTCCAAATGAGCTGCGTGTGTCTGCAGCGGGGTCCTGTCTTCTGCTGGGGTCAGGGGTCTCTGAGAGTTGTGCTGCCCTAGTTACCTGGGGGCCCTGAGAGCGTTGGGCCGTGCCCGGCACATAGTAGGTCCAGAGGACAGACAGTCTGACTCGGGTGAACGAATGGGTGAGCAAATGAGTGTTTTCCCTTCTACCGCAGTCTTGCAGGAGCAGACTGGAAGGGATGGAGTATCTGGATTAGATGTTGTGACCCTGACCCCACTCCTCCACACCCCGGCCCCCGGGAGGGCGCCTGTTCCAGGAAGGGCACTCGGCACACGGACCCCACCCCCGACCCCCGACCCCCCCCCACCCCCGCCACGGATGGAGAGCCTGGGCTTTATTGTCTCAGCTTTATTGACGTATAACCGACACGTTAAAAGTGTATACATGTAAGTTGGGCAGAATGGCGATTTGATGCAAGTATACACTGTGAAATAACCATCACAATCACGTTAATATATCCATCCTCTCCAAGTGGCCAGTTTTTCCTTCTTTCTTTCTCCTTCCTTCCTTCCTTTCTCCCCTCCCTCCACCTCCTCTTCCTCCTCTCCTTCCTCTTCAGGTATGTGCTGAATACTCAGCGATTTACCCTCTTAGCAAACGTCGTGTTTACACTACACTGCCATAACTATAGTTACATTGCTCTACGACATACGGAGATCCCGGGGCTCACAGGTCCGCCCGTGGCTGTGGGGCAGGCGCTCCTCAGTGGTACGTCTGATTTGAATCCAGGTCAGCGAGCTGTGCACCCGGGGCCAGTGGCTTAACCTCCCTGTGCCTCCCGTTCTTCGTCTGCATGAAAGGACGATAATAACGCCCATCCGCGGGGTCACTGCGAGCACTGGGAGGGAAAACCCCCTAAGCCCTGAACATGGAGCTTGCACATGACAGGGACTCAGAAAGGGTTATGTGTAGTTGTCTTTTGTATATATTTTTTTCACTTCGTAAATATATGTATACCTTGAAGTACATATAGTAAATAATTAATAATCAATACACAGTCGGCCCCTAAACAGTGTGGGGGTGTTAGAGGTGCTGACTCCGTGCAGTCAAAAATCTGCATATAACTTGGTGTCAGTCCCCTGTATGCTTGGTTTCTTAGTATCCGTAGGTCTCATCGTGTAGCACTGTGGGAAGTCCTAGTGAGAAAAATTTGCAGATAAATGGATCTGTGAAGTTCAAACCTGTATTGTTCAAGGGCCAGCTGTATTTTACCCATTGCGTGTTCAGTCACTCAGTTGTGTCCGACTCTGCAACCCCACGGACTGCAGCATGCCAGGCCTCCCTGTCCAGCACCAACTCCTGGAGTCCACCCAAACCCATGTCCATTGAGTCAGTGATGCCATCCAACCATCTCATCCTCTGTTGTCCCCTTCTCCTCCTGCCCTCAATCTTTCCCAGCATCATGGTCTTTTCCAGTGAGTCAGTTCTTCACATCAGGTGGCTAAAGTACTGGAGTTTCAGCTTTAGCATCATTCCTTCCAAAGAAATCCCAGGGCTGATCTCCTTCAGAATGGACTGGTTGGACCTCCTTGCAGTCCAAGGGACTCTCAAGAGTCTTCTCCAACACCACAGTTCAAAAGCATCAATTCTTCGGCGCTCAGCTTTCTTTATAGTCCAACTCTCACATCTGTATATATGTACATAAAATCAATAAATAGATTTATATATAAAATACATAATATATTTTATAAATTAAAAATACGTAGACTGAAAGCACACATATAAAACAGTGGTTCTTAACTGAGGGTGATCTCAGGGGACAATTTGTCAACATCTGGAGGCATTTTTGCTGTCACAACTGGGGGCTGATGCTGCTGATATCCGAAGACCCCCGTCAGTATCCCACAGCACACTGGACAGCCCCCACAGGAACGAGGGACCTGGCCCCCAAGCCTGGTCCACACACATACATTTATAATAGTCCAGACCAACGGCATATAAAGAAATACAACTCGAGCCACATAGCTAACAACATTTCCTAGTATCCTCATTAAAAAAATAGAAAAAGAACCAGTGAAATTGATTTTAAGACCAGCTCTCATTTAACCCAATGCAGTCAACTTGTACGCCTATTATTTTTCACGAGGAAATGGGAGAGTAGACCTGCCCTGAGTATACAGAACCCCAGACAGGGAGGAAGCCTGGGCACGAGGGCTGACTGTAAGTTACACTCAAATCTTCAGAGGCTCAGCGCCCCAGCCTGTGCTGCTCAAGGGTCGCCTCACACGTCCTCAGTATCACAGCTGGGAACTCCCTGGGCTCCGGTGGTTAGGGTCCTGCCGCCTCATGCCAAGGGCCCTGGCTTCCATCCCTGGTTGGGAAGTAAAAGCCCCAAAGTCAGGTGAGGTGCTTAAGAACAAACAAAACAAAACCAACACTGCCAACGAGCTGCCTCATCTCCTTTTCCTCCCGCAGCCTCTGAAACCCGGTGTGTGTCACGCTACAGCACGCGTCGGTTCAGGCCAGCCCCATTTCAAGGGCTCGGGGCTGCGAGCCTGCGGCCTTTCTGGTGGGGCACGTGGCTCGGGAGAAACGCTGGTCACAATGAACAGAACCGCCAGCAGAGGGCGACAGAGAACAGCATGGATTTACTGAAATACGAAGGGAAAGTACGGCATGATATCGCTCATACGTGGGATCTGAAATAGAAAACAAACGCGTGGACATAACAACAAAAAAAAGAGAAACAGGCTCACAGAAGTGGAGAACAGACCCGTGGTTATCAATGGGGAGAGGGAAGTGGGGAGAGGCAGTGCAGGGGAGATGCTGAGTTGCTCAGTCGTGTCCGACCCTTTGTGACCTGTAGCCCGCCAGGCTCCTCTGTCCATCAGATCCTCCAGGCAAGAATCCTGGAGTGGGTTGCCATTTCCTTCTCCAGGGAGTCTTTCTGACACAGGGATTGAACCCAAGTCTCCTGCACTGGCAGGCTGGTTCTTTACCACTGAGGATTAAAAGATACAAACTTCTATGCATAAAATAGATAAGCTATGTGGATATACTGTAACTATAAAGCATGGGGAATACAGTCAATAGTTTACAGGGACTACAAATGGTGTACAGCCTTTAAAAATTGTGAGTCAGTACGCTCTACACCTGAAACTCATATAATGTTGTAATCCACTATCTCTGAATTCAGAGAAGAGGTGGTGCTGACAGGGAGGGCATGTTCTTTACCGTCTGATCCACCCGGGAAGCCCGAAAGTGTTAGTCACGTCCAACTCTGTGACCCCATGGACTGTAGTCCACTAGGTTCCTCTGTCCATGGAGTTCTCCAGGCAGGAATACTGGAGTGGGTTGCTATTCCCTTTTTCTGGGGTTCTTCCTGACTCAGGGATCGAACCCAGGTCTCCTGCGTTGGCAGGAAGATTTTCTTTTCTTTTTTAATACCACTGAGCCACCTAGGAAGCCAAAACCAGACAAAAACAAAGAGAGAGAGAGAAAAAAAAAGGCCTGAAAACAGATTTGGTGCCCGGTGGGGACTGTAACCAGTTTTTCTTTCTTTATTTTAATCTGTATTTTCTCTAGTTTCTACAACAAAGATTATTTTTTTCTTAGGTTAAAAAAAGAAAAAGAAAAAGAAAAACATCACAGAGTTACTCTAAAACCTATCCAGCTGGAAAGAAATGCATGCAGCAGGCAGAGTCTGAGAAAGAAACAGGCTTGTGGCCACAGAGGGCCCCTTCTCCGTGGAGGAGCCAGCAGGGCTGGGGGCTGACGGGCGGGGTCTCATCCCGTTCTGTGCCGTGTCCTCCCCAGACAACACGTCAGAGCGTCCGTCTTCCTAGTGGGGTCAGGACCCCCTCCACCCCGTGGAGGGTGAACACAGCTCCTCCCCTAGTAGGGTGCATGGCCACCCCGTGGCCTAGCAGGTGGGACACGGCAAGATCCCCGCCATCCTCAACCCAGCTCGTGTTAATCGCTCCATCATGTCCGACTCTGTAGCCCGCCACGCTCCTCTGTCCACGGGATTCTCCAGGCAAGGACACTGGAGTGGGTGGCCATTTCCTTCTCCAGGGGATCTTCCCTACCCAGGGATTGAACTTGGGTCTCTGGCATTGCAGGCAGATTCCTTACCAACTGAGCCATCCCAGCCATCCTCAGAACCCAGCTGGCAGCACGGATATCCTGACCAGACCAATACTGAGAAAAGCAGTGGTGATGATGACTACCGCGTGTGGAACACCCTCTCTTTGGACAGGCCCTGTCCACAGGCCCTTTCCAAATGAACCACGTTCCCCAACAACCGTGTGAGGGCGTACTTTGATGATCCCCGATTTCAAGACGACTGGGGCTCAGAGAGGTTAAGGAACTGGCCCGAGGGCACACAGCTGGTTGGGGCTGGGATGAGCTGAGATCCACACATGCTTGTCAGGTCATGTGTATACGGGCAGCGTCGTTGCATACACACGGAAGCACGGCTGCGCGTGCACGGGCCTCAGACAAAGGGAAAGCACTCCCCCCCCACCCCGCCTCCGGCCCCCTCGGGACAACCCGCAGAGTCTCAGGTATTGCCCAACGTTTCCTGGGGGCGCAGCCGCCGGGTGGAGGGCCGCGGCGTGGCTTCCTGGGACGCCTTTCTTCTGAGGCTTCGTTCACGCCTGCCTCTTCCTCCGGGACCGCGGGGGGTCGCGCGTGAGAAGCACGCGGGCGGCGCAGGAGGGCCAAGCCCGCGAGACCTCCGGCTTCTGCCCACAGCGTCCTCTGCACCGCGCGGCCTAAGGGCTCCTGTGTAGACATGGATCTGACGTCAGCCCCTGCGGAGACCCGCCGGCGCTTAGCGCACAGGCCGCTGTCGCCCCCACTACCGCCCACCGCGCTCTCACCGGGCGGCCTTCCTGCTGCTCCCAGAACCGGCCGCTCGCGGCCCTACCCCAGGGCCTTTGCTCAATCGAGTGCGTGCGTGCCAAGTCACTCAGTCATGTCCGACTCTGTGCGACCCCATGGACTGCAGCCCGCCAGGCTCCTCTGTCCATGAGGTTCTCTAGGCAATGACACTGGAGGGGGTTGCCGTGCCCTCCTCCAGGGGGTCTTCCCGACCCGGGGATCGAACCCGCATCTCTTATGTCTCCTGCACTGGCAGGTGAGCTCTTTAGCACTAGCGCCACCTGCGAAGCCCTCACAATCTACAGGGCACAGCGGATCCGGTTAGAACAGTCTCTCTCCGGTCACTTTCAAGGTTGAAGGGAAAATTACCTTTATTTGTAAGACTATTTGATTGGAGTGTGGTTGATTTAGTGTTGTGTTAGTTTCAGGTGTACAGCGGTGATTCAGTTACACACACACACACACACACACACGCACGCACGCACGCACATTCTTTTTCAGATTCTTTTCCATGATGGTTTATCACAGGATATTGAACCGAGTTTCCTGTGCTCCACAGTAGGCCCTTGGTGTTTATCCATCCTATATATAATAGCTGACATCTGCTGACCCCAAAACTCCCAGTCCTTCCCACCCCCACCCCTTGGCCATCATGAGTCTGTTCTCTGTGTCTGAGTCTGTTTATGTTTCATAGATAAGTTCATTTCTGTCATATTTTAGATTCCACATATCACTGATATCCCAGGGTATTTGTTTTTCTCTTTCCAACTTACTTCACTTCGTATGATCATCTCTAGGTCCGTCCATGTTGGAGCAAATGGCATTATTTCATTTCTTAAATGGCTGAATAGTAAACCCATCTTTATTTTTTATGACTGTTTTAAATTATTTTTCCAGGTGTCCTGAGAAATAATGGGCATATGTCATTGTATAAAAATTATAGGGGGAGAGATAAATTAGGAGTTTGGGATTAATATATACACGCACCGTGTGTATGAAATAAACAACAAAGATTTACTGTACAGCACAGGGAACTACATTCAGTATCTTGCAATAAACCATAATGGAAAAAAGAAAAAAGAATACAGATACATACAAATATATGTATAGCTGAATCACTTTGCTATATACCAGAAGCTAACACAACATTGTAAATCAGCTAAACTTCAATTTTAAAATTACCGTGCTCACTTCAGCTGCACATATACTAAAACTGCAACGATCCAGATAAGATTAACATGGCCCAGACTCAAGGAAATTCATGAAGCATTCCATATTTTTAGAGTCTTTCAAAGGGCAGAAATTCTTGGGACTTCCTTGGTGGTCGGTGGTTAGCACTCAGGGCTTTCACTGCAGGCGGGCCCAGGTTCAATTCCTCACTGGGGAACCAAGATCCCCGCAAGCTTGGAGGTGTGGCCCAGAAGAAAAATTAAAAAAAAAAAAAAAGCAGAAATTCTTAATTTTTATGAAGTCCAAATTATCATTCTTTATTAATTTTTGAATTGTGGCTTTGGAGTAATATCAAAGAGATATTTGTATTAACTCACAATCAGAAGGACTTTCTGCTAAGCTTCCTTCTAGTAATTTTACATTTTAGATTCCTTGGACGGCTAATTAAAATTTTGAGCTAATGCTGGTTTACTCTGTAAGTTATGAATTAAAGTTTTCTTTTAACATATCAATAAAAAATAAACTTAAAATTACCTTTAATGAGACTATTTCAGTTAAGCAGGGAGTCCAATGAAACTTTTTAAAAAACTATTATGGAGGGAATCGCATAGACAATAACATTAATGGGGGGGCGGATATAGAAGCAGTTTTGAGAGGACTGGAATTTGGTGAGTATCATCCTAGCAGCACAGATAATCTTCCTAAAAGGCAGATCTGAGAAGGAGCCGCTCCTGTTAGAATCTTGCCCTCCGGGGAGGAGGAATAGGTTATGCACAGTGCTGACATTCGTTGCAAGTCTGACCCCAGGTCCCCTCTGGAACCTTCTTCTTTTAAAATATTTATTTATATGTATTTATTTGGCTGCGCCGGGCCTTAGTTGCGCCGTGTCGGATCTAGCTCCCTGACCAGGGGTCGAACCTGGGTCCCCTGCTTTGGAAGCGCAGAGTCTTAGCCACTGGACCACCAGGGAAGGCCCGCCCCCAAGCCTTCCTGCCGGTTCCCCACCCACTCTCGCTCTGTGACTGCACCAGATGCGCGTGCCCACCCCTCACCGGCCCGCACCGGCCTGCCCACACCCTGCGGGGCCTGGGAGGACGGGGAGGTGATGCACGTGATGGTTCTTGCGCTCTTACCTTCGCTCCTATCCGGGGGAACTCGCCCCCGGACCCTCTTGGTCTCAGGCTGACGGCCTCTTCCTTGGGGCTGACGACACACCTGGGAGGGGAAGACGGAGCAATCATTAAGGGAGGGCGATTCTGGCTCCTCGGACCCGGTCAGAGTGGGGCTAAGCGGAACTTCGGCTAAGCGGAAGTTCGGTAAGTGCCACTGGGCTCCTGTGGTGAGCTCCATCAGCACGATGGAGAAGGTAGGGGCTGCTAGGGGAACAGGGCTGGGGTCTCCTGTTTTAGTTTATCTTCAAGGTTATTTATTTTCACTTAAAATCTACTTTTATTCATTTTTTGGAACAGGCAACACATTCAAAGATTCAAATAGACAAGCAGTGGAAAGACTCCCCTCTGGAAGGCGTGGAGAAAAAGGAACCCTCCTACCCTGTGGGTGGGGATGTAAATGGGTTGGGGTAATCACTGTGGAAACAGGCCTGAGGTTCCTTGAAACACTAAGTATAGAGTTACCACATGATCCAGCAACCCCACTTCTTGGCAACGATGTGAAAAAGACCAAAACCATAATTCGAAAAGATCCGTGCAGCCCTATGTTCATAGCAACACTGTTCACAATAGCCAAGACGTGGCAGCAAGGTGAATGCCCACGGACAGATGAATGGATGAAGGAAATGTGGGGCATATATACAATGGAACATTACTCAGCCATAAAAAAGAATGAAATAATGCCATTTGCAGCAACATGGACGGACCCAGAGATTGTCATACTAAATGAAGTCAGACAAAGACAAACATCATATGACATTGCTTATATGTAGTCTAAAAAATATGCAAATGAACTTTTTGCAAACAGAAACAGACCCACAGACATAGAAAACAAACTTATGATTACCAAAAGGGATGGTGGGGAGGGGGGGATAGATTGTGAGTTTGGGATTAATAGCTAGACACTACTATATATATTAATAAAATAGATGAACAACAAGGTCCTACTGAATAGCACAGGAAACGATACTGATATCTTGTAATGTTTATAATGGAAAAGAATCTGGAAAAGAATATATGTGTGTGGATAACTGAATCACTTTGCTGTACATTTGTAACTAACACAACATTGTAAATTAACCTATACTTCAACTTAAAAATGTATACAAATTTAAAAAATGTGAAATAAAAAGGATCTCTCCCCATCCTGTGGTACCCAGTCTCCTTCTTATGAAGCAACCAGTGATACAGGCAACATTTTCTGTTTATTCATAGAGTTATGGACACACAAGTAGATACATGTATAAATTTCCCATTTTTCCTGAAAACGTAGTGTACTAAACCCACTGTTCTGTATCTTGTTTTTTCCCACCAAAATATATTTTGGAGATCATGCCATATTGGAATTTAAAACACTTCTGTGTTCCTTTTTTTCCCCCATGTCCTTCAATTATTATTCTTTATTTTTTATCTTTAGTTTGATTAAAGCTAATTTTTTGGGTAGATCTTCATTTATAAGAACCTTAGAATGATAGTTATCCTCACATATGAATGTAGCCCCTTTACATAAATTACACAGCATGTGGCCTGTGCTCCTTAATAGCTGTATAGTATTCCATTTTATGAATTAAGCCAAAAATAATGAAAAAAATAATGCTATTATGAATTATTATTATTCATGTGGGTGCATGTCTGTGTTGTATCTAGTCTTTGATGAGTAAAAATCTTTTTGTTTGTTTTTTGGGCTTTTTTTTTTTTTTGTCTTGCTGTAAGGCTTGCAGAATCTTAGTTCCCTGACCAGGGATTGAGCCTGGGCTGCAGCAGTGAACACGCCAAGTCCTAACCACTAGACAACCAGAGAATTCCCAACAAGTTAAAAAAAAATCTTTCTTTAAAAAATAAAAAATAAAAGGAATAATTTTATTTTAACATTAATTTTTATTGGCATATAGTTGCTTTACAACATCGTGTTAGTTTCTGCTGTAGAGAAAAGTATTGAAATGATGAGTGCAATGGAATAAATGTTGCTATTTTGTCTGCTTTTGTCTATTTTTAAACTTTCCAAGGACACTATCCTCCACCCATCACTTCATGCACTGAAGGCCAAAGCCATCTTTCTACACTGTGCATCTGACCAATCCTTCTTTCTCTCTTTTTAAAAAATATCTTAAATATTTTATTTTCGGCTGTGCTGGGTGCAGACCTTCCCTAGTTGCGGGGAGCAGTGGCTTCTCTTGTTTGGACCGTGGGCTTTAGAGCGAGGGCTCAGCGGTGGTGGCGCACGGGCTTAACTGCCCGCAGCACGCGTGATCTTTCCAGATCAAGGATGGGATCCGCGTCCCTTACACTGGCATGTGCATTCTTATCCACTGTACCGCCAGGGAAGTCCCCTCCTTTTATTTCAAACTCCACTGCCCCCTGGGAAGGGGTCGGGGGGAGACTCAGAAAGAGGTGATCTTTAATTTTAAATAATAATCTTTCGTCCTAGTCTCGTTCAATTCCTACCACATCCAGGGTGGCAGGCGCCTCTCAGCTTCAGGAGAAGAAAACGAAACGTGGATAGCCCCGTGGTTACGTCTCTGGTCACTCTGGGTACAGGCTTTCTTTCTGGGGAAGCACAGTTCACACTCGTTTTACTGCAAAGCACCCCTCCTTGGGATCATGAGTAAGAAACATAACATCTTGGAAGCCATGGGTGACACACTCTGAGCAAAGTGCCCAAGGGGTTCCCCAACCGGAGTCCTACAGCCCGTGGGCAGCCTGCCCAGAGTCTGCACTGTGTGGCATGCTTCTCTTGCTGCTGTTGTTGTTCGTTCAGTCGTGTCTGACTCTCTCTCACCCCGTGGACTGTAGCCTGCGAGGCCCCTCTCTCCATGGAATTCTCCAGGCCAGAATACTGGAGTGGGTAGCTTTTCCCTCCTCCAGCGGATCTTCCCAACCTAGGGATCAAATCCACATCTCCTGCATTGCAGGCGGGTTCTTTACCATCTGAGACCCTCTCCCCCCACCCCGGAAGCCCGTTCTGTTTCTCCAGCCACGTTCAAAGCAGTCCACAGCACGACTCCCCGACAAGGACGCAGAAGACAAACGAGTTTTCCGTTGTTGCGAGCCGACCGGTTTCCTATCAGGCAGATCTTGGAGCTTCGGCTTCCCAGGGGCGGACATACCTGACCCATTCGTCACGGGATCGCCTTTCCTTACAGCTAATCCCCCGACAGCTGCACGGCCCCGGTGCTCGCAGGCTGATTCTGAGCCGCACGTGAAGGCCGCAGAGGCCCGCGTCCCCGCCTTGATCGCCTGGCAGCTGCCGCCAGACTGTCCGTAAGGGGGCTGCTGTTCATCAGCCCGAGCTCCGAGGAACCCGTCAGAGCGGCAGGCGGGAGCCAGACACCCCCGGCCTTCCCAACGGCTCTCCGGAGGAAAGGCGGGAGGGTCTGCGACACCCGGCTGGCCCTGCAGCCTGCCCTGCTTGTAGAAGCAAACCCTTCCACCCACCACGATGCTTTTACAGCATACACTCAGGTTTTTGGAAATCCAGGCCGTGTTCAGCTGGCTTTTTGGAAATGGAGAAACCTAGGACCTGGCAAGAGGTGTCTAGCAGCAGAGTCAGTCACTCAGTCCTGCCTGCCTCTCTGCGACCCCATGGACCGTAGCCCGCCTCCTCTGTTCATGGGATTCTCCAGGCAAGAACACTGGAGTGGGCTGCCATGCCCTTCAGTATCCTCGCCTGGAGAATTCTATGGACAGGGAGCCTGGTGGGCTACGGTCCACAGGTGTTCTTTTTCTGTGGGACAGACAGGGCAGAGCACAAGGACAGAGTGAGTTTTAACAAAACACAACAAAGAACCCCCAAAATTGAAAGTCCACAAGACTCTGGTATTAAAGTGTCTGCCTACAATGCAGGAGACCCAGGTTCGATCCCTGGGTCGGGAAGATCCCTGGAAAAAGAAATGGCCAGCCACTCCAGTATTCTTGCTGGAGAATCCCATGGACAGAGGAGCCTGGCCGGCTACAGTCCGTGAGGTCACAAAGAGTCTGACACAACTGAGCAACTTCACTTTGACTTTCCATGGGGCCTTACAGAGGTGAAGGGACAGGGGAGGCACAGACTGAGAGTTTGGGGTTAGTATTAACAACCATGTTAACAGTAGACAGGGCTTCCCTGTGTGGCTCAGTAGTGGCGAAGAACCCAGCTGCCACTGCAGGAGACGCAGGCTCCATCCCTCGGTGGGGAAGATCCTCGGGAGAAGGCAATGGCACCCCACTCCAGTCTTCTTGCCTGGAGAACCCCACGGACAGAGGAGCCTGGCCGGCTACAGTTCATGGGGTTGCACAGAGTCGGACACGACTGAGTGACTCAACAACAACAACATATATAGGATGCAAGCTGGTATATATAAGACGGATAAGCAACAAGGACCTACTGTATACTGTATAGCACACAGAACTATATTCAATATCCTGGGATGAACCATAATGGAAAAGAATATTTAGAGTGTATACACACACACACACACACATATATAAACAATGGCTTCGCAGGTGGCAATAGTGATAAGGAACCTGTATGCCAATGCAGGAGAGATAAGGGATGTGGGTTCCATCCCTGGGTCCGAAAGATCCCCTGGAGGAGGGCATGGCACCCCACTCCAGTATTCTTGCCTGCAGAATCCCATGGACAGAGGAGCCTGGCGGGGTACAGTCCATGGGGGTCCCAAAGAGTCAGCCATGGCTAAGCACAGCACATATGATGTACGTAACTTTGTTCTGTATTTTTCAAGTTTCCTGTAAATGTGTTATCGTATTTTCATAATTTAAAACTAAATAAAATTTATTATTTTTTTAAAAAAGGAAATACACTGAAAACAAAACAGTGTGAAAAGTGCGGCTGAACCAATGGTTCTCAATCAGGGGTGCCGGGAACACCTGGAAATGCTGGAGATGCCTGTGGTTGTCACAGTGTGAGGCGGACACAGGACTGGCATCCGGTGAGTGGAGACCTGGGATGCTGCGCATCCTACCGCGCACGGAGGCGGCCCTGCAACAGACTGCCCGCCGGCCCCAGAGGCCTGCGGTGCCAGGTGTGAGTCCCGGCCAACAGCTGTTTGCCAAGCACCTCAGCGAAGCTGCCCTTTATTTTCTTTTTTTTTTTTAATTTGTTTTCTCCAGTTAATCTGTTTTTGTTTTCTTTTTTACATATTTATTTATTTGGCTGCACCGGGTCCTCGTTGTGGCACGTGGGATCCAGTCCCTTGACTGAACCCCGGGCCCCTGCATTGGGAGCACAGAGTCTGAGCCACTGGACCACCGGGGAAATCCCTCATTTTTATTTTTTAAAATTTTATTGATATACAGTTGATTTACAGTGCTAACTTCTGCTGTATAGCAAAGTGACTCAGTTATACAGCCTATATATGTTATTTTTCATATTTTCCATTATGCTTTATTCTAGGGTATTGAATATAGTTCCCTCTGCTACACACGGTAGGATCCACGTAATATTTTTCTTCGAGGTAAAATTTTGATGGGATATATTTTTTAAAACCTTTATTGAACTTGTTACACTGCTGCTTCTGCTTTATGTTTTGGTTTTTCGGCCCCGAGGCACTTGGGATTTTAGCTCCTCAATCAGGGATTGAACCCGTACCCCCTGCATCGGAAGGCGAAGTCTTAACCGCTGGACCGCCCTGACGCAATATTTGGAAAAATAAAAAATAATGCCAGAAATCGAGGATGCAGGCAACACCAACATTTATACTTCGGACAGGATCGGACTCTGAACGCTGCAGAATTTATCCATTCATTATCCAGCCCAACACACCCGACTCTGTGAGATCCTGTCTCTAGTTAAAATGCAGATATTTTCTTCATCGTGGATTTTTCCCCCATGAATTTGGAAATGTTAAGGAAACACTGCATTCAAATATCATCTCCCTTAATGTCTGCAGCCCCGTCACCCACCACCCCACACACACTTAAATTTTACACCCAAGCAGAGCGCCTCTCTCGCTTCACCCTGGAACGGGCCGGGGGCTGTGGATGGATGGGGAGGGGTGGTTAGAATTCCCACACGTGGCCACGTGGCCGGGAAGGACCCTCAGCTCTCCGGAATCCCACGGAGTCTGCACTGAGCTCAAGGCCAGGCAGGACAGAGGGTGGGAACCGCTCTCTGGGACCCAGCCCGGTGCAGCCGGCGTGTTGGAGACAGTCCTTTCCAAAACGCGGAGGAAAACTTTAACACTAACCATCTGTTTGGCAAGTCGTTATCACCACATTCTGTTCCTAAGCAGTTTTCCCCCTGCAGTTGGAGAATTGGTCATTTCGCAACTCTGTTTTGCAAAGGAAGTTGTTTTCTGCCCCACGGACCCTTCTCGCCAGTGTCTTGGAGCCAGTGGTTGTCCATTAAATGCTTACTGGACACATTCCACGGAGATGTGAATTAAAACGAGGGGGGGGTTCCCTTTGGGAGTCTTGCTGTGCGTGTGCCTGTGTGTGTGCGTATTTAACAATACGTTGCGTGTGCCCTATATACACATTTAGTCTTCGAATCATGGTGCTGGAGAAGACTCCTGAGAGTCCCTTGGACTGCAAGGAGATCAAGCCAGCCCGTCCTGAAGGGAATCAACCCAGAATATTCATTGGAAGGACTGAAGCTGAAGCTCCAATACTTTGGCCACATGATGCGAAGTGTGGACTCATTGGAAAAGACCCTGATGCTGGGAAAGAGTGAAGGCAAGAGGAGAAGGGGGTAACAGAGGATGAGATTGGTTGGATGGCATCACCGACTCGACGGACATGAGTTGGAGCAAACTCTGGGAGATGGTGGACAACAGCGAAGCCTGGTGTGCTGCAGTCCATGGGGTCGCAAAGAGTTGGACACGACTAAGCGACTGGACAATAGCAACAAAAGAAACGTGAAAACGGAGTCTGGATACTACGACTTCAGGCGGCCTGTGGAAATGGGTCAGGTCATTTAATTCCAAGAGCTCACAGGGAAAGCACTGAATTTACCCCTCACTTTACGAAGGGACAGCTTGAGGTCAGAGAGTTCTGACGCTGGCTGACGGGGCAGAGCTAGGCCATGGACCAGGTCTGTGTGGCTCTGGGCGGGTCCCCAGGACTAACTACTCTGCTCAGTGGCCCCCAAATGCTCATTCGAAGACGCGAGCCAGGGCCTCTGTCCTGGGGTCTGGGTGTGGGGCACTGTGGTCTCCCTCCCGGCGTGTGGTCCTCCGGAGCGCTTGCGGGATGCCCCGCAGAGCGTGCGATGGTTTCCTGTGCCATGTCACAGTCCGCTGCGAGCACGCCCTCTGGTCAGGGATCAGGGTGAAGGCCAGCGGGGTCTTCTCGGAGGGCCTCACCAAGGGGAGAGCAAGGTGTCGCTCGGGCTGCGGTCTTCTCTGGGGCTTAGGGCCCTCTTCCAAGCACGCACATATAGACAGGTACACACAGACAAACACAGGCACGCAGCAACACAAACAGACACATACAGGCACACAAGCACACACAGAGACACACAGAGAGACACAGAGACACACACAGACACATACAGGCACACAAACAGATATGCACAGACACACAGAGACACACACACATAGACACCTACACACACATACTCACACACACACACAGACGCAAGGAGACGCCCAGACAGGCACCGACACACACGCACACACACACAGGCACACAGACACAGTGAGACGGGCCGTAGGCAGATCCAGCCCCGCAGTCCCACGGCCGGACCCCTGCCTCTCCTCTGCTGTCGGTGGGGGTGGCTTCAGCTCCCCGTCTGGGGCCTCCTGCACGGAACCCCACCACGGCAGGCGCTTCCTCCTCTTCCCAGTGGGAGCGTGTCTCTCTGGCTCCTCTGTGACAAGCTTGGAAAGGGCTCACCGTGTCAGGCCAGGCCTGCCCAGGGTCCTGTCCCTTCTGCCGTAGGACAGAACCCCATCAGGGTACCGGAGTCCGCCACCTCCACTCAGGGGACTCCACGGAAGGCGGGAGCAGCTGCAACACCGTCAGTTTCACCTCACAAGGGACTTCCCTGGTGGCCCGGCGGTTAGGACTCTGTGCTTCCACTGCAGGGGCACAGGTTCGATCCTTGGTTCAGGGAACTAAGATCCCGCTTGCAGTGAGGCCAAAAAAAAAAAAAAAAAAAGTTGTTTCATGAGACGGTGAACAGCAGCCGGCCAGGGACACGGGACCGGCCCGGGGGCTGGCTCCTGCCCCTTGTCTCGTTGCAGGGTCTGCAGGGACCCTCCTCACTAACCTAACGGTGCGCAGGGAATTTCTCCTGGAACCAGAGACGCTTCAGAACTCGCACAAAAACAGCATGTGTTTTCTCGGGAGAAGACAATTTCCATGATTCTAATCTGGTGGTTGCCAACTTGTTAAAAACAGTTCATTCCCAGATTTCACGTTTGCTATTTTTGTTACTTCATTCAACAAGTACGTGTCGTTTGTCGCTTCTGCTGGGCTGTATCTGGAGAGAACGTGGTACTATATTTCTGTTGTTTTTAAAAAGTTTTGGCCGCACTGCGCAGCATGTGGGATCTTGGTTCCCCGAGCAGGGACTGAGCCCGTGTCCCCTGCAGTGGCAGTTCGGAGTCTTAACGGCTGGACTGCCAGGGAAGTCTCAAGAATGTGGGGCGTTTGAAGTAAAAATGTTTGGGGGCATAGAAAGCATTGGTGAGAGATGGGGTGGAAATGTGACCCAGCACAGACAAGCCACCCCGCCTCGTGGAACTCAAACTCTCCTGGAAGGAGGAGACAGTCAGAAAATTAACAAACCAACGCCACGGTTTCAGAGAGTAACTCTGGAAATGACCCTCCAAGGTGACGATGATGTGGCAGCTGAGACCTGAAGGATGAGACGCAGGATGTCTGGGTAAGGACTCCCCTGGCCGAGGGCAGGGAAGCAGGTGTAAAGGCCCTCAGGTGGGTACAAGTCGGTCCCTCAGAGGTCCTGGGACAAACCCATTCCGGGACGCCCTCTGGAGCTGCTTCTCAGAAGACAGAACGACCGCGTGTCTATAAAGGTCAGTCCAGAGGGCTGAGGGCTTTCTGCTTCCTCTCCGCCAGTGAGGAAGCCTGGCTTCCTGCTTTCTGGTTCTTGCAGGGCTCAGCTGTGCATCTTCAGGCCAGTCACTTAACCTTTCTGTGCTTCCATTTCCTTCCTCATAAAAATCAGTTAGGGGATAGGAACTAAAACATCTCCAGGTAAGGACAGATGACCCCATTGGAAAATGGGCAAAAGACCTGTCTTCCCAGACAGAAGAATGGATAAAGAAATTGAGGGATAGAGATGTGATGCAGTATGACTCAGCTTTGAAAAAGGAGAGATCCTTCCATCTGGAACAGCACGGGTGAACCGGAGGACGTTATGCTAGGGGACACAAGTCAGGCAAAGGAAAAAAATGTGCACTCTCATGCGTGTGGAATCTGAAAAAGTCAAATCGCAGAAGCAGAGAGGGGAATGATGGTTACCAGAGAGGGTTAGATAACCATCATTCCCCTCTCTGCTTCTGCGATTTGACTTTTTCAGATTCCACATGGTAGGCTGCAGTCTATGGGGTCACTGAGGGTTGGACACGACTGAGCGACTTCACTTTCACTTTTCACTTTCATGCATTGGAGAAGGAAATGGCAACCCACTCCAGTGTTCTTGCCTGGAGAATCCCAGGGACGGGGAAGCCTGGTGGGCTGCCGTCTATGGGGTCACACAGAGTTGGACACGACTGAAGCGACTTAGCAGGCGGGCAGAGAGGGGATATGGGGAAATGGGTGATGGGCAAAGGGGGCAACGTTAAGTTGTGAGGGATGAAGAAGTCTGAAGGCCTAGTGTGCAGCACCGAAGTGTCCATCGACAGAGGGAAGGGCAAAAGAGATGTGGTAAATATAGACAACGGAATATTACCCAACTGTCGAAAAGAATGAAAGCATGCCACTTACAACCACATGGAGGGACCTAGAGATGGTCACACTAAGTGAAGTAAGTCAGACAGACAAAGACAATATCATATGACGCCACTTGTATGTGGAAGCTAAAAAAATTATACAAATGAACTTATTTATAAAACAGACCCACAGACATAGAAAATAAACTCTGATCACCAAAGAGGAAATATGGCGGGGGGGAGAGGATAAATTAGGAGTCTAGGATTAGCAGGTATAAACTACTACATACAAAATACACAACAAGGATCTACTGTATAGCATAGGGAACTGTATTCAACATTTTGCAATAAACTATATGGGAAAAGAATCTGAAAAAAAAAAATGGCTTCCCTGGTGGTTCAATGGTAAGGAATCCGCATGCCAATGCAGGAGACGCGGGTTCGATCCCTGGTTGGGGAAGATCCCCTGGAGGAGGACGTGGCAATCCACTCCAGTATTCGTGCCTTGAGAATCCTATGGACAGAGAAGCCTGGTGGGCTACAGCCCATGAGGTCGCAAAAGAGTTGGACACAACTTAGTAAGTAAACAACAACATATATATATACATACACACACACACATATATACATACTATAATATATATTATAGTATGTATATATAATTATATATATTCAGTTATATATATAACTGAGTCACTTTGCTGTATGCCTGAAACTAACATGACATTGTAAACATGTAAACATGACACTATACTTCAGTAAAAATAAATGAAGCAAATAAACAATCAAAAAACACTATGCTGAACACTGGACATTTCCTGAGAGAGTGGACTTTAGGGGCTCGCATCAAACAAATAATGGCAGCTATGTGAGAAGCTATGTGACTTAGTTCGCAGTAATCATTTCACTATGTATGTGTGCAGCAAATCATGTTGTTTGCCTTAAATATACATAATTTTTATTTAAAAAATAGAATTTTACAAAGGAGACGTGTCAGACCCCAGAAAGCCTGTTCCCTTTAGTAGAAAAAGGAATCTTTACAAGGTTTTCTAGACCACTTTTCACGAACCAGTGACTATACAGAGGAGGCCTGAATTTGAAGCCTGAACCACAGCCTGTCTCTGTAACACCTGCCACACAATACACGCGTCCACTTCTGCCAGTCCTTAACGTTACCTCTGAACCTTCGTGAATTTCTGTTTCACAAGGGTAATTATTTTATATTCACTGGCAGAGGCAGACAATAAAGTTCTTAGTATTTAAAAAAAAAAAAAAAAACAAGAGCGAGAAAGAGAGACTTGAACAGATAGTTCACCAAGGAGAGGCAGGCAAACACTTGAATGGGTTCAAATCACAACCCCCAGGAGGACTGAAATTAGATGCGCTGAAATACCCTGCAGCCACCGGAAGCCACAGGAACATCCACTGCCGACCACACCAAGGCCTCTGCGACTCTCACCACTGCTGGGGCGGCGGGGGGAGGGGGGCACAGAATGGCACATCCACTAGGAAAGCGATTGGTCCATCTCTGTTACAGTTAAACACACACTCACCCTTCCACCTGGCTTTCTCAGTCTGAGTTATCTGACTTGCAAAAAAGGACTTACATTGAGAAAAATGTGAATGCGAAGGTTTAGAGCAGCCCTACACTCACGGTCGCCAAAAGCTGGGTGGGACTCCAGGGTCCTTCATGTACAAGTGGCCCATCCCACCGGGACAGGGCCCATCCACACCATGAGATGCAGCTCGGTAACCAACAGGATGGGAGTTTTGCATTCGGTTTATTTTAACGAGTGTAACTTCAATTCTGAAAACCAAGACTCGGTTCCGTTATGGGAACGTTTCAAGGTGTGTTTGGACAGCACAGCTGCTATGAAGCCTCTCCTGCAACCACAGACCGTGTGAAATCTTGATACACGTCAAGTTTATCTGATCAGATTTATCTTTCAAACGGAGAAGGGCTGTAACCATGAAACTCGCGTGGGATAAATGCAGAACAGATCGTAGAACATATTCTTTATCATTGTGATGTGGGTTATGTTTTGAGGGGGTCATATTTGGATGTCTTGGGTTAAATGCAAAGGTTGGAAGAATTTTTACAAAAGAGAAAATAGTTTGGGGTTGTCACGGAGGCAGAGTGATGAAGCTATGCTCATCAGATGGAGAGGTGGTGGCCCCACCACCGAGAAAGATGGATTCAAGGTGCACGAAGTCCCGGGGGCCTTTCTGTAACTCTGGGATGGTGCTGAAGGGCTGGGGTCCAGCCCCATTGGTGGAAGGACTCAGGAGGGGAGCGTCAGGGACGCTCAGAGATCAGGAGACACTCGGACACCTGAGGCCATCAGTAGACCTTGTCTGTCAACAGAAGGGGGTTTCCAGAGACCTGAGTGTGGGTCCCGATGGGCTGTGTGTCCAGCAGATGCTTATTCAATCTCTGTGTGCTTTGGTTCCTTCCTGCGTCAAAGATGGGAGAAACACAGTTCCTCTGTCAAGGTAATGGTGCGTGTGTGCTCATCGTGTCAGACTCTGCGACCCCACCGACTGCGGTCTGCCAGGTGCCTCTGTGCATGGGATTCTCCGGGCGAGAACACTGCAGTGGGTTGCCATCTCCTCCTCCGGGGGACCTTCCCGACCCAGGGCCTGAACCTCCGTCTCCTACATTGCAGATGGATTCTTTACTGCTGTGTCACCTGGGAAGCCAAGGTAAGGGGCAGCAGCTAAAACGCTGACCAGCTCCGGCTGCTTTGGCTCCCTTAAAACACGCCGTCGATTGGGACTTCCCTGGTGCTCCAGATGATAAAGAATTTGCCTTCAGTGCAGGAGACCTGGGTTCGATCCTTGGGTCGGGTAGATCCCCTGGAGGAGGGAATGGCTTCCCACTCCAGTGTTCTTGCCTGGAGAATCCCACGGACGGAGCAGCGCGGCGGGCTACAGTCCATGGGGTTGTAAAGGGTCGGACACGACTGAACAATTAACACTTTCACTCTGGTGGTGCAATGGCTAAGACCTTGCGCTTCCAGTGCAGGGGGCCCAGGTTTGATCCCTGGTCAGGGAACTATATGTTACTATATATCTTCTCTTAAGATAGTAAGATAAGTAAGAACTACATCTTAGCTGCAACTAAGAGTTTGCATACCCCAACTAAAAAACACCCGACCCTCATGCCTCAACAAAGACCGGAGATCCCAGTGCCACAGCTGAGACCTGGGGCAGCCAAATCAAAAGCAAAACAAAACAAAAAACCAACAAAGGAAAACCAAAAACAGGCAGTGATCGATCAAACCGGGAGTGAATTTACAAACAGCCCAGGAACGTGTGTTCTCAGGAGGACCGAAAATCTGCAATCTAGGGAACTTGAAATGCTGCCATCAGAGTCTTTTGTGGAGCAAGAAGTCCCTCAGCGAGGAAAACCCGACTTCCAGCAACTCGAGCAGCTTATATGGACTGATTTGAGACAAACCCAAGTTTGAAATTCCCCAGACCCCTTACATTTAGCCCCGAAACCTGGATCCCCTCTCCTTGCCAGCCGGTCTTCTCTCTCCTCCCAGGCTGGAGCCAGAGGACTGGTTCCTCGCGGGGGAGCGCCGGGGTAGTGACACGTGGCTGCCATCAGACTGTGGAGTAACTCGGCGTGGCTGTGTGTGTGTTGGCTCCTGTACTTCCCAGCTGCGTTCTTGTGCAATTTTCTAAATAGAGGTTTCCAACCCTTCGTGTTGAGGATAAAAACAGTTCCTCTCCCGTAGGCGTCGTTGGAGGATTCGAAGAACTGCGTGGAAGGGAACCAGGAGGGTGTGTTTCTCTTTCTGGCCTGACGCTCCTGCCCTAGTTTTCACGCTCCAGCCCAGGGATCAGAAAACCCAGCCCCCAGAACCGCCCTGTAAACGTACGTTGGTGCAGCCGCCACGGAGAACAGTGCCTTGAAAACTAAAAACAGAGTCACCATGCGATCCAGTGATCCCACTCCTGGGCATGGATCCCGACAAAACTCTCATTCGGTAAGACAGATGCCCCTCAGGTGTTCACTGCATCGTTATTCACAACAGCCAAGAGAGGGAAGTAACTGTCTCCACCGACAGAGGAACGCATCAGGAAGGTGTGGTGCATAGACAGCGGAATATTAGTCAACTGTGAAAAAGAATGCCATAATGGCATTTGTGGCAACACGGGTGGACCTAGGCATTACCAGACTAGGGGAAGTAAGTTAGAAAAAGAAAGTCGTCAGATGATACCCACTTATATGTGCAATCTAAGATATGATACAATCAAACTTATTTACAAAACACAAAGAGACTCACAGACCCAGAGAACACACTAGTGGTCTCCAAGGGGAAGGGGAGGATGGGGAGTTTGGGGTGAGCTAGCCAAAGCAAACTATTATTTATGTGTATAACTGAATCACTGTGCCGTATGCCAGAAACTAACACCACACTGTACCTCAACTAAAGTTCAATAAAATAAATTAAAAGGGGAAATCACCCTCTATCCGCTCACACCTGGCTCCACCTATGTTTGTAAATAAAGCTTTATCGGGACACAGTCATCTCCATTCCTTACAATTGTCTGTGGCTGCTTTTGCCATCCCAGCGGCAGAGTTGAGTACTTGACCCTTTAGAGAAAAAGCTTACCAACACTTGCTCTCGAGACAAACTCAGTTGCCAGCTCCTAGGTCTCCCTGCTGAGTGTTCTATACATAAATCGGCGGCAACATCTATCTTGACGTTCACGCCCTTCTGTGTATTTTCACAGACACAGAGCGTACCTGGCATTGCGCTCTTTGACACTTTGCTCTTATCACTTCACACCACGTCTTGATCCCGCATTAAGGCACAAAGCTGTTGCTGTTCAGTCTCTCAGTCGTGTCCGACTCTGTGCAGCCCCATGGACTGCAGCACACCAGGCCTCCCTGTCCATCACCATCTCCCAGAGTTTACTCAAACTTATGTCCATTGAGTCGGTGATGCCATCCAACCATCTCATCCTCTGTCACCCTCTTCTCCTCCCGTCTTCAATCTTTCCCAGTATCAGGGTCTTTTCCAATGAGTTGGCTGTTCCCATCAGGTGGCCAAAGTATTGGAGCCTCAGCTTCAGCATCAGTCCTTCCAATGAATCTTCAGGGTGGATTCTCTTTAGGATGGACGGGTTTGATGTCCTTGCAGGCACAAAGATGTTCTTCATTCTTAGCGGCTATGGAACGTTCCATGCGTGGATTTCACAGGCTGACTTCCTGATGCATTTCTGTTGTGTTTCGGCCACAAAAATAATGACGATAATGCCCCAGTGCAGTGAACGATCTATGACTGCACAGATGTTATTTCACCCGAATTCTGCTCTGACTCTTGGATGAACTCAGGGAGCCGTTGCAGATTCAAGGTTGCGTGTGCTTGTGGTTTAGATTAAGTATTGATCAATGGCCTGCGGGCCAGAGGGAAAATGTGCCTGTGAATTTTGTAGATGCTTGCAAATTCCTCCTCCAGGATGTTGTCCGGGTGAGGACGTGGGATTTCATTCTATATCCCCTGGAAAGTCCACTGCAAAGATGCATGTTTGGGTGGCAGAGGGGAAGCCACCTGGTCTGTGTGAGGGCTTCAGACTCTCGTTGCGGCTCCTCTGGGGAGTGTGGGATGCCCATGGGCTGTGGGGGTGGGGCAGGCAGTGAAGAGGGAATGATGCTGCCATTCCCCACCACTCACCCCAAGGCCACGTGTTTCCTCCTGACCACTGCCCACACTCTCATGGGACAGCCGGGTGGGATTCCCACTAAATACTAGGAACCACAGACCCAGTCTGTGGATCGGCATTTCTGCCGGAATTTGCACATGGGTCTCCAAACTCCAGATTGTTTGAGTCCTGCATGGTTTTGTTTAAAGAGTTTCTAATGTAAGTTTTTTCATTTTTCATTTATTTTTGTTGAAGTATTGTTGGTTTACAATGTTTTAGGTGATGGAAAATTGATTCAGTTATACATACGTATCTACGTTGTTGTTGCTTAGTCACTGAGTCGAGTCTGACTCTTCAATTCCATGGACTGTAGTCCGCTAGGCTCCTCTGTCCATGGGATTTTCCAGGCAAGGATACTGGAGTGGGTTGCTATTTCCTTCTCCAGGGGATCTTCCCAGTCCAGGAAGGGAACCCTCGTCTTGTGCATTGCTGGTGGATTCTTTACCACTGAGCCACCTGGGAAGAATTTTTTATATATCCTATATATTTTATAATTTCCTATAATATATATATTTTTTTCCATTATAGATTATTACAAGATATTGAGTAGAGGTCCCTGTTCTATACAGTGGGACCTTGTTGATTCTCTATTTATATATAATAGGGTGTACCTGTTAATCTCAAACTTCTAATTTATCCCTCCCCTTTTTACCCTTTGGTAACCATAAGTTTGTTTTCTATGCCTGTGAGTCATATTTCTATTTTGTAAGTTCATTTGTATCTTTTATGATTTCACATATAAACGATCTCATATGACATTTGTCCTCCTCTGAGTTGCTTCACTTGTGATAGTGTGAAAATCTATAGGTCCTTCCAAGTTGTGGCGAGCGGCAGTACCTCCTTCTCCTTCACGGCTGAGTAACATTCAGTGTGCATGTGCGGCACATCCTCTTTATCCACCCCTTCGTGGATGGACATTTGCCTGGCTGCTGTAAGCAGTGGGGCAGACAACTTTGGGGTGCATGTATCCTTTCAAGCTATGTTTTTCTCCAGACTTACACCCAGGAGTGGGATTGCAGGATCACATGTTAACTCTATTTTCAGGTTTTTAAGGAGCCTCTGTACTGTTTTCCATAGTGGCTGCACCAATTTACGTTCCTGCCAAGAGTGTAGGAGGGTTCCCTTCTCCCCACACGCTCTCTAGCATTTATTATGAGCATTTGTAGACTTGATGGTGGTTCTAAGATGTTAAGTAATTGCTTTCCAATCAATTATATGCACATGTTTTCATACTGTTTCTTGCTTTTTAAACACAAACTTTAAAAAAAAAGGGGGTGATTGTGTTAGGTTTCTAGGGCTGTTATAACAAAGTACCACAGACTGGGGGCGGGGGGTGGGCCTTCCAACAGAAATTGATTTTCTCCTCATTCTGGCAGCTCAAGATCGAGGTGTCAGCAGCCTTGGTTTCTTCTGAAGACTCTACTTGTAAATGGCCATGGTCTTCTCTCAGTGTGTCTATGTTCTAATCTCCTCTTTTAAAAAAAATATTCATTTTTAATTGAAGGATAATTAAAATATTGTGTTGCTTTCTGCCATACATCAACAGGGATCAGCCATAGGTATACATATGTCCCCTCCCTCTTGATAATCTCCTCTTTTTATAGGAACACCAGAGAATGCTGAATAATTGATGCTTTCAAACTGTGGTGTTGGAGAAGATTCTTGAGAGTTCCTTTGACAGCAAGGAGATCTAAGCAATCCATCCTAAAGGAAATCAGTCCTGAATATTCATTGGCAGGACTGATGCTGAAGCTGAAACTCCAATCCTTTGGCCACCTGATGCAAAGAAGTGACTCACTGGAAAAGACCCTGATGCTGCGAAAGATTGAAGGCAGGAGGAGAAGGGGACAACAGAGGATGAGATGGTTGGATGGCATCACCGACTCGATGGACATGAGTTTGAGTAAGCTCCGGGAGTTGGTGATGGACAGGGAGGCCTGGTGTGCTGCAGCCTATGGGGTCGCAAAGAGTTGGACACGACTGAGCGACTGAACAACCACAGATGGGATTAAAAGCCATCCTAACGACCCTGTTCTAACTTAATCACCTCTTTAAAAACCCTGTCTCCAGACACAGTCACATTCTGAGGGACTAGGGGCTAGTCTTGGGAGACCCCATTCAAGCCAGAACTGTGGTTTTGCACGAATTGAAGGAAGCAGATGGAAAGACCTCTGCTTTCATGGGGCACACTGGAGTGGGTGGGAGATGACAGTCAATGGAGAATAATTTTAATTCAGCCAGTATTGAACAGCAAACAAATCACGGATATTCATGTAGATAGATGGATAGAGAGACGGACAGATAGAAGGCTGAGAGAGATTCCTGCTACACCTCGAGAAGAGGTACAGTTCTCTAACCAAGAGAGTTACTTCCTTGGACTGAGGTAAGCCTCAAGTCCCCCCATCAGAACAGGTGATTCTCTTGCAGTGTGTCTGCCTGTCACCATGGAAACCCCAGAAATGCACCACATGCTTTATAAACATCATCTGATATTTGCAAGGACACAATGAGCTAGAAAAGATTATTCCCCTGAGCTGAACTGCTCAACTCGGACCCTGCATTTCATTCTTCACTCTGTAAACACCCCTGGGGCCACCCAGTTCCAGCTGTGACCCCCACCTCCCCTCCCGGGAGTCCGGAGTCTGGAGTCACTGGGGCTCTCTCCGCCCCCTTCCCAGCCCCTCCTTCCCCCTCGAGCTGCGGTTCCCATGGCAACTGCTGAGCCTTCCCGGTCCAGCCCACCCCTAGCAGTTAATGAGGCTTAAAAAAAATAGTTACTAGATCTGCATATATATTACCTACTTATCTCATTAACAGTTCTCTTAATTATACTGCTGTATTGGCCTGTTACCTACAGGTTGCCATATTAGTAAACATACACCTAAAACACAGAAAACTGAGTTAAAAACTGAATTTATTTATTTTATATACAGCAGTGTGGGTCTGTTAATCCCAAACTCCTAATTTATCCCTCACCCTTCCCCACGTTTACGCTATGGTCACCGTAAATTTGTTTTCAATATCTGTGGCTATATTTCCGTTTCGTTTTTTGTATTTTTATTATTATTTTTATTTCTGTTTTGTAAATAAGTTCATTTATATAATATTTTAGGTTCCACATATAAATGATATCATATAATACTTGTCTTTGTCTGACTTATTTAACTTAGTATGATCATCTCTAGGTCCATCTATGGTGCTGCAAATGGCATTGCTTCATTCTTTTTTATGGCTGAGTAATATTCCTTTTTTCTTTTTGCATTTCCCTTTATGATTCATTTGTTAATTATTGCAGTTTATTATTCACTTGAGATACTTACTTTTTTCTTTATTGACAATTTGATTCTTTTTGCTTATTTATTTTTTAATTGGAGGAGAATTGCTTTACAACACTGGGTTGGTTTCTTCCGTACAACAGCAGGAGTGGCCGTAACTATATGTATATCGCCTCCCTCGGGGCCGCCCGCCCTTCCCTCAGTTCTTTATATATTAAGACAGTTTATCGTTTGTTCCAACACGGCCTGTAGAAATATGGATGTTTCTATTAGGTTTATTAAAGTTGCTCCTGGGTTTATTTTTCCCAAGGAGAAGCACTTTGCTGTTGTTTTTGTTGTTGTTTGTTACTTTATTTTAAGATGTAATCATATCATCTACCTTTCATTGAAGCAATTTTGGTGCAAGCTGAAAGACTGGACTCAGAACTTGATATTAGTGGCTATAATTTTCTAGATGCTCTTGCTTATTTTAATTTTAGGAAAGGTGATTGTTTGCATGAGAACAGGAGAGAAACGATAAAGCAGAAACAAATATGCCTCCCACACCACTCACTTTTTCCTCTTTCTCTCTCTTCCACCCTTCCCAGTGAACAATTTTCTTGTGTGTTTTTCTATCTTCTCTGAAAATGTGCATTTATTTCTAACCTCAATTCTTTTTTTTTTTTAAACAAATAATAGCACTTTCACTCTGAGTTGTTCAGACCTGGCTTTTACACTTAATTTCAGAAATCATTTACCAGCTCATGAGAGCACTGGTTTCCATGGCAACTGTCTGAGCCTGCTTCCATCAGCAGTGCCTTGAGGAGGGAATGTGGACACTGGAATAGGGGACCCAGAAGCTGGCCCGACTGGGGGTTAGAGAGGAAGCATGGGCCTGAGACTTCAGTCAGTGGGGCTGAGGCCTGTGCATCATACATAAATTGTGTCTTTGGGGACTTCCCCGGCCCTGATACTGGGAAAGACTGAAAGCAGGAAGAGAAGGGGACGACAGAGGATGAGATGGTTGGACGGCATCACCGACTCAATGAACATGAAAGTGAAAAAGTGAAAGTGAAATTTGCTCAGTCGTGTCTGATTCTTTTTGACCCAGGCCAGAACACTGGAGTGGGTAGCCTTTCCCTCCTCCAGGGGATCTTCCCAACCCAGGGAGCGAAGCCGGGTCTCCCGCATTGTGGGGGGATTCTTTACCAGCTGAGCCACAGGGGAAGCCCAAGAACACGGGCGTAGGCAGCCTCTCCCTTCTCCAGCGGATCTTCCCGACCCAGGACATGAGTTTAGACTGCAGGAGACAGTGAAGCACAGGCGAGCCTGGCATGCTGCAGCCCACGGCATCGAAAAGAGTCAGACACGACAGAGCAACTGAACAACTGGCAGTCCGGTGGTTAGGACTCTGGGCTTCCAGTGCAGAGAGTGAGGGTTCAATTCCTGGTCGGGGAACTAAGACCTCATATACCATGCAGTGCAGCCAAAAAAAAGAGAAATAAATTTAAAAATCGTGTCTCTGGAGAACAGCTTTATAGAAGGAGAAAACTGAGGCAAGAGACAGACAAGCCCCAGGCTGAGCAGCTGGAGTCTGTCGCCTGTGGACAGACTGCAGGATGAAGAGGAGGCGGAGAGGAGCCTGCCTAGAAGAGAGACTGCATACTTCTCCTTCTCAAGGTCAAGGAGAGCTTCCCGACTACAGAGCTCCTTGGAGGTCAGAAAAGGAATGTTAACCTACCCATAGGCCTCGTCACCGGAATCCATCTTGGTTGAGAGATGACCACACACATGGCGGGGGGAACCTAAGATTAAACCAAATACAGACTCAGAACCAGGCAAAGCAAGATGACTGGCCAGAGGAAACCCAGAAGAAATGCCCCATAAACGTGATTCTGTTGCAGGGAAAAGGAAAAGAGGAATGAGGTTTTCTTTCCTGAGAACAAAGAAGGCTGAGTGCCGAGGAATCGATGCTTTTGAATCGTGGTGCTGGAGAAGACTCTTGAGAGTCCCTTGGACTGCGAGGAGATCCAACCAGTGCATCCTAAAGGAGATCAGTCCTGAATATGCATTAGAAGGACCGATGCTGAAGCTGAAGCTTCAATACTTTGGCCACCTGATGCGAAGAGCTGACTCATTTGAAAAGACCCTGATGCTGGGAAAGATGGAAGGCAGGAGGAGGAAGGGGCAACAGAGGATGAGATGGTTGGATGCCATCACTGGCTCGATGGACATGAGTTTGAGTAAACCCCGGGAGATAGCAAAGGACAGGGAAGCCTGGCGTGCTGCAGTCCATGGGGTCCCAAAGAGTCCAAGACGACTGAGAGGCTGAACGACAACAACAGTGAGCAGACCTGATTACTCTTGGTTTTCACTTGAACTGTTCCTAGTCGGTCGTCTGTAACCAACTTTGCCTTTCTGCCCCCTAATCCTGTGGGAGCCCCGTTTTGCACCTACTGTCCTCTGACTCTATGCTCATGACCTCCTGCATCTGGTGCTCACCTTTACAGTCTTGTCTTTGCAGGCCACCTCTTGGAGTTTTTCTCTTTCTGCTTTACAGAAAGAAGGGCTACGGATAACCAGACTCAACTACTGGGTTACCAATGCCAGCCTACGACTGGTTTTGAAATAATGCAGAGAGGAAGAAGCCAAGACCCTGACGCCTTTGTTCTCCGTCCCTGAGTCCTGCCTGTGAGCCCTGGTCTTACATGAGCACCTAGACTCTTCACGGAATCGGGGCCACAGCTCTTGCAGCATGAGCCTGCTGTGTTCCCCACTTCCATGGCCGGGAATTAAAGTCACCTGTCTGTTTCCTCCAAACTCTGTCTCTTATTTTTTTTTTTTTTTTTAATTCGGCTTCGGTGGCAGAGAAGGCCAAGATTTTGGCCACAAGGATTCTAACCACCAGGAGGGTGTGAGTCCTTCTCTGAGTCCACCCGTGAGTCTATCCACGCATACAGAGGTCTTTTTCCTCCTAATAAACACCTGAGTTGTTTCACTACTTTCCGTTTCTTTGTGGGAATTTTCATTTTCTGTAAAGCCGTAGGGGCCAGGGCCTTATCACTGACCACCAGTCGACTGGTTAGGATTCACTTCTCACTGCCCGGGCCTGACTTCAGTTTCTAGCTGGGAATCAAAACACTGCTTCAAGCCGCTGCAGGCCGAGGCGGGCTCAAAACCAGTGTGTTTGGCCTCTGCGAGGAAGAAAGCACGGCTTTTTAACAGCTGGACAAGTGTCTGGGGCGTGACGATCGGCTCTTCTCACCGTTCACTAATTTACTCCTTCCTTCTCTCACTCGTTATACAAATATCGATTAGTATCTTTAAAGAGGAGGAGAAAAAGCTGGCTTAAAATTCAACATTAGAAAAACTAAGATTATGGCAACTGGTCTCATCACTTCATACAAATAAAAGGGGAAAAAGTGGAAGCAGTGACAGATTTTCTTTTCTTAGGCTCCAAAATCACTGCAGATGGTGACTGCAGCCATGAAATTAAAAGACATCTGCTCCTCGGAAGGAAAGCTATGACCAACCTAGACATCGAATTAAAAAGCAGAGACATCACTTTGCTGACAAAGGTCCATCTAGTCAAAGCTATGGTTTTTCCAGTAGTTGTGTACAGTTGGGAGAGCTGGACCATAAAGAAGGCTGAACGCTGAAGAACTGATGCTTTTGAATCATGGTGTTGGAGAAGACTCTTGAGAGTCCCTTGGACTGCAAGGAGATCCAACCAGTCCATCCTAAAGGAAATCAGTCCTGAGAGTTCATTAGAAGGACTGATGTTGAAGCTGAAACTCCAGTGCTTTGGCCGCCTGATGCGAAGAACTGTCTCATTTGAAAAGACCCTGATGCTGGGAAACATTGAAGGCAGGAGGAGAAGGGGATGACAGAGGATGAGATGGTTGGATGGCATCACCAACTCAATGGACAAGGGTTTGAACAAACTCAGGAGATAGTGAAAAAGACAGGGAAGCCTGGCGTGCTGCAGTCCATGGGGTTGCAAGGAGCTGGACATGACTGAGCGACTGAACAACAACAGAAGAGTCAGATTCATAAAAACAGAAATAGGATGACGACTCCCCGGGGCTGGCAGAGGGGAAATGGGGACACTTTCAGCTGTGGAAGAGGAGGAGCTATGGAGGCGAAAGTCGGTGAAACGTTGCCGTGCAACGTGAGTGCGCTGAAAATAGTGGGGGGCAAATTTTATGGGTTGTGTATTGGACCACAATGAAGGTTCTCAGAAAGAGGGGCAACTTGAATCCCAGCAATGATGGAGAAAAAACCCAAACAGTTTCATTTGCTTTAAAATGGGAGAGAAGAGGGAGGTTGGAGGAGCTGGGGAGAAAAGAAAGAAAGAAACAGAACAAAACAAGGGTTACCAACATTTTCACAAATGAAAAGGTTGTTGTTTTACAAACAAAAGTCAACAGTGGTTTACCCGGGGCGGGTGAAACTAAGAGGAACAGCCAGGGAATTATTATCCTAAAAGCTGGCATGGTGTTTATCTCTGGAGGAGGGGTGGCGGTGGTGGTTTTTTCCTGGGGAGCCCTGGTTCCTTTATTACCTGGGAACTAGTGTGTTAAGCTGTACAAATGAGCTCGAGGCACCTTTTTTTTCCCCCTTGTATTTTATATCTCCCAGTGAGAAGCATTATGGAAACTTTTAAAAATGTGTGAGCAATCCTTTGCTGTAAGAAAATATAATCCCATGACACTCAAGAGGGGAAAAAAAAAAAGGTGAATATTTGTCTTGTTTAAAAGCTGGAAAGAGCTGCTTCGTGGCACCTTTCAAGGCTTGTGCCCTGCAGACAATCACGACTCAGGAACGGTGAGTCATTTTCCAAATTATATGAATAATGCAAGCCCGCGGAGATGGGCTCAGGTTGGAAATTTGCAAGTGAAAAGGGCTCTTAACAGTTCTGTAGAAATGTCTTTCTGTGCTGGGTTTCGAGACGTGACATTTATCGCTTAAATGTCAACCTCTTAGCCCGGAATGGAGCAGTTAAAACAGCCATTAGCGGGATGGAAAATTCGTGCCTCCTCTGCCGCCCAGGAAAGAGGCTGATGGAAGAGCACACAGGGTTTTCAACGTCTGCTTTGTCAAATATTATATTTTTCTTGTCAGTATACCGAATAAGCTCTCATTTATTTTTTAATTTGATTTTTATCTTATATTGGATTGTAGTTAATTTACAAAGGCGCCTTAGCTTCAGGTGTACAGCAAAGTGATCCAGTTATACATGCGTTCTGTGCTAAGGCCCTTCAGTCATGGCCCACTCTTTGCAACCCCATGGACTGTAGCCCACCGGCCTCCTCTGGCCACGGAGATTCTCCAGGCAAGAATACTGGAGTGGGTTGCCATTCCCTTCTCCAGGGGATCTTCCCGATTCAAGGATCGAGCCCTCGTCTCTTATGTCTCCTGCGTTGGCAGGTGGGTTCTTTACCACTAGCACCACCTGGGAAGCCTAGATATATATATATTCTTTTTCAGATTCTTTTCCCATATAGGTCATTACAGACTATTGAATAGAGTTCCGTGTGCTACACAGTAGGTCCTTGTTGGTTATCTATTTTATATATAATAGTGTGTTTATGTTAATCGGAAACTCCTAATTTATCCCTCCTCACCCTTGCGCCTCTGGTAACCGTAAGTTTGTTTTCAAAGTCTGTGAGTCTGTTTCTCTTTTGTAAATAAATTCATTTGTATCATTTTTTTAGATTCCACATGTAAGTGATACCATATGGTATTTGTCGTTGTCTGACTTCACTTAGTACGATTGTCTCCAAGTCCATCCACACTGCTCAAATGGCATTATTTGGTTCCTTTTCATGGCTGAGTAATATTCCTATATATATATATATATATATATATATATATATATATATGCACCATATCTTCTTTATCCATTCATAAATGGGCATTTAGGCTGCTTCTATCTCATTTTTTAAAGTTTTTAAAATTTATTTTTGAAAACAGTTCAGAATCAAGGTGATATGGGTCATATCATTGTTATTATTAAGTGTATGGAGATGAGCTCTAAGCAGGAAGCAATGATCCAGACACATTCAGGAATTTCTGAGATGACCCAGGCGGAGGCTGTCAAATGCACAGAGAGTGGGGGTGGGGGTGGGGTCTGCACTGTCCAGGTACATGGAGACTGGATGCCTCACGCTAGCATTTCTCTTCACAGCCCTAGACCGTCCCCAGCAAGTTATTCATGTCAGCAGAATTTGTAATAAGAGAATGGACACACTCTAAATGTCCACTCACACTTCAGCATATTAGCTGTGGAATACTATACAGCCACGAAAAAGGACAAAGTGCCTCTCTGTGCAACTGTTATGGACCAATCATTAAGATACATAACTGTGCAAAAAAAAAAAGTAAAACACAAAACGTGACTGAGCATCAAGCCTTGTGTCAATGTGGGAAAAATAGAAAACATACTTGTTCCGCACACTCGGTATCTTTGTGCAAGTGAAAGTGTTAGTCGCTCAATCATGCCTGACTCTTGGTGACCCCATGGACTGTAGCCCGCCAGGCTCCTCTGTCCATGGGATTCTCCAGGCCAGAATACTGGAGTGGGTTGCCATTTCTTTCTCCAGGAGACCTTCCCAACCCAGGGATTGAACCCAAGTCTCCGCATTACAGGTGGATCCTTTACCAGCTGAGCCTGTAGGGAAGCCCAGAATCTGTGGGCATACAGCAAAAATCTGATTACCTTGGTTGCCTCACAAGAGGAGAATTCAGTAGTTGGTGGATGGAGGATGTGAGGGAATTTTGCAATAATTATCCTTCTACATCATTTGTGCTATCCATTTTGCGAATGTATTTAATGAAGACTTGAACTCAGATAACTTAAATTCCCATTTTGTTTTGTTTTTCTTAAGGACTTTATTTTTTCCAATTCTAGATCCTTTGTAATTCCATATAAAATTTATTGATTTATTTGTAGTTGAAGTATAGGAGACTTGGGTTCGAGCCGTGGGTGGGAAAGATCTCCTGGAGAAGGAAATGGCAACCCACTCCAGTATTCTTGCCTGGGAAATCCCAAGGACAGAGGAGCCTGGTGAGCTGCAGTCCATGGAGTCCAAAGAGTCAGACATAACTTGGTGACTAAGCAACAACAACAAATAGTTGATTTACAATGTTGTGTTAATTTCAGGTATATAGCAAAGTGATTCAGATTTACATATGTAAATCTGAATGTGTAAAATGCATTTGTGTGTGCATATATAAATGTATATATATTTTCAGATCTTTTTCCATTATAGCTATTGCAGTATATAGAATATGTCAATAGTTCCCTGTGCTATATGGTAGGTACTTTGTTTTTTTTTTTTAATCTATTTTCTATATGGTAGTGTATACCTATTAATCTCAAGCTCTTACTTTATTCCTCCCTCCCATAATTTCAGATAAACTTTAGAATCAATGTGTTGATCCTAAAAAAAAAAAAAAAAAAGGCACTGGGATTGTTAGACCAACCTTGAGGAAATGTCATCCTAACGTTGCCGAGAGTTCTAGATCTTTTGCTTAGTTTGTTTCACTTTTTCTAGTGCGTGCTCAGTGCTCTCATTTCATTTAGTTCGTTTTCCAATTTCTTCATCTTTCTTTCTTTTTGATGCTCTTTCTCAAGCCTTTATCAAGCATAGTAGAAAAGCTTTTGTATATATATTACATAAATAGCATGTATAATACATATATCTTAGAAAACTTACAAATTTTTGCCTAACTAAAAAAATTTATGACATTTTGACCCCACTTGTTTGACTTACTATGAATAGAGTAATAGATTTCAAATTAAAAAAAAAAAAACAGATATGCAACAAGCAACAAAGATTTACTATAGAGTGCAGGGAACTATAGTCAGTATCTTGTAATAACCTATAATGGAAAGTAATCTGAAAAATGATATATGTGTATATGTATAACTGAATCGCCTTGCCGTGCACCTGAAACTTTGTAAGTCAACTATGCTTCAGTAAAATATGTATATTCTGAAATTTACAAAAAGAGTTCTAATATCTGAGCCTCATGTATCTCTTCATTTATTTGGGTCTTATTTAACCTCAGGGTCCGACATGAATGAAGTGACTTAGCAGCAGCAGCAATGTTTTGTGATCTCTTAGACCATCTTCTGTATCTTCTGTGAGATTTACACTAGCCATTGCATATTTTTGGATCTTAACATGCTCCTTACTTTAAAATTTTTCATCTTCCACTGTTCCTTGATCGCCCTCTAAATCCCATTTACCTTTTCCTCATGGCTTAAAACTTTAATTTTTATCCTGTGCATTCATCTTTTTCTTTCTCTCTGGCCTCTGCGACAACAGTTTGGAAAATCTCAGCGCACATCACAGAAACCTTAGCCTCTCGCCCACCTCGCAAAACGGAGCTTTCAGCTAACATCATGCAAATCGCTGTCTCCCGTTAGGCTTGCTCCTTGAATGATTCATTTTGCAGAGAGCACAAAAGCACTCATCAGACAGAACAAAAAGAAATCTGTCTCCCGCCCTCACTGCTTCTTCCCCTCTCTCCCTTCCCTGGGTGGCGGCAGCTTCCAGAACACCAGCTTCTCCCGTGTTACCCAGCGCTGAGCTTCACATCCACATTTCTTAGGGCATTATGCATATGTAACTGTGCACAATTACAGCCTCACGTGTGGCTACGAGTACGTTTATCTGCACATCATACAACATGAGAGTATAGACTCTCTCTGACACGTCCTCCGTGTGACAGCCCGTGGTGGGCATGGTTCCCTGTCGGGACCAAGCGCTTTTCTGCTCGCTTTGGCGCGCGGCAGAATCCTTGCCGGTGTGCAGACACCGGGATTGATTTCAGCGTTTCTCCACCCACGGGCCGGCGGGCTGTTTTAGTTCTTTTCCCCGGCTCCCGAAGAGCCACAGAAAAGCAACGTGTCTGTATTGTGTTTGGCAGAGGTTCACGTTCGCCTGCAGGATATGGTCTATAAGTCAGTTTGTTGGGCCAAAGGACACGTGCATATTTGAGATAACCTTTGACACATCCTATATTCACTCAAAACATGTATGCCGAGCACAGCAAAAATCTGGCGTCTTTCGGGTCCTGGGAACGCAGAGGTGAATCAGATAGGCAAGCGTTTCAGGACTCGGGGGGGTGGGGGGCCCAATTCTGTCCCCAGGTCACTGACAATAAACCAGCGAGCAAAGGAACAAACCAGATGAGTTCAGTCACTGATGACTGCGACAAAAAAACAACAGAATACGGCAAAAGGAACTGGAGCGGGGAGGCGCGGAAGGCTGCTTGAGACGGAGACCTTGCTTCCCAGGGTGTTCTGCATTTTGAACCAGCCCTGGATGCGGGTGGTCTCCAGGAAAATGACTGAAAATAATCCCCACCCCCCTTCAAATTTTTATGGGAGTATAGTTGATTTACAATGCTGTGTTCCTGTCTTCTGTACAGCAAAATGAATCAATTATACATAAACATAAATCCACTCTTTTTAAGATTCTTTTCCCATAAAGGTCATTACAGAGCAGAGTTTCCTGTGTTATACAGTAGCTCCTTATTAGTTATCTATTCTATTTATAGTAGTGTGTATATGTCAATGCCAAACTCCTAGTTTATTCTGCCCCCCACCCCCACCCCCGCAATAACCACAACTTTCCCCTTTGGTAATCATAAGTTTGTTTTCTACATCTGTGACTCTGTTTGTGTTCTGTAAGTAGATTCAGTTGTACCATTAAAAAATTTCACACATAAGCAATATCACGTATTTGTCTTTCTCTGTTTGACTAACTTCACTCGGTGTGACAATCTCTAGGTCCATCTGTGTTTGAAAACAGTCTTTCAAATATTTGGTTGCTCCTCTGCCATGATGAAAGATTTTTCCGTTTCCCCTTGTTTGTTTCACAGACACACAGATCAATGTTATTTGACTCAAAAAGCAAACAGCGTGTGTGAGTTCATTTTGCGATGAAAATTAAGGGGAAGAATTAAAAGGGGATGAGATGGCTATCTACAGGTACGGATCATTAGGGTAAAGACGGAAGGAAAGCCCCAATTTCAGGACAGGGACGGCCTCGAGAGACAAAATACTCCATAGAACAACCAAGATGTAAGATCAATTCCGCAAACCAGGGAAGAAGATCAATAGCTTTCTGAACCCAGAAGCAGCAAGAACCTGACAGGTTGTACACTGATTGATTTAAAGCTCAAACTTGCGCAAACTGTGGAAAGTTCGGGGCAGGGGGTCAGGGTGGAGGGAAGTTATTTTTAACAGAAAAACATCACGCTGAGGTTACAACACAGCTGAAGCAAGATTCCTACTGTCCCTCAAAGGTGTTTATCTCCTAAGGGGATCGATTCCATCAGAGGCAAACTGCGGGTAGAGAAAACCGTGTGTTTCTGAGTCATCCAGTGACGCCACTGTCCTTAGCTGAACACGCCAGGCGAGGGCAGAGTTTCCAGGAGGGCGAGCAGGCAGGGATGGTGTAAAGGCGGCCCGGTTCACGGGAGAGGGCGGGCCGCGCCAGGGGTCCGCGGAGGGAGATGCTGCGGGCACCTGGAAGCCGAGGGCAGACGGGCACCTGAGGCTAATGGGGGTTGCCATGGAGACAGAGGGCCTCCGCTGCTGACATGCTGTCAACAAGTTAGGGATGCTCTGAGCTGATAAAACGACCCAAATAAGATGCGACTTTGGCGGGAGTGGGGTTGAAATTCGTCCCCTGAGTAGAGGCCACACCAGGTGTGTATACAAGGGACCTGGGCCCAAGCTGTGACATTAAAAACTCCCCAAATTCATGATGAAGGCCCGGTCGGGCGCCCAGTCCGTGTGTATATATGCAACTTGCCATTTAATGAATAGCAAAAGGAGATGGGTCTCTCAGAAACAACATAATATGCTCATTATTCAAGAGATGCCCTTTTCAAAATGGTGCCGGAAAAAAAAGGTGTTCGAGTCCATTAAGATTGTTTTGCTGATTGTTTCCATGGAGACCACTGGCTGTAATTATTCCCGGATTTTTCAAAGGCTGAGAATCTGTTCTTTCATTTTCTAATGTAATGGCTTTGAGTCCCCGATGGAGATGGCAATGCCTGGCACATAATTAGTGATCCATAAATGCCCTCCACTCTCATTTCCGGAAAAATATACCCGAGTTAAATGAAAAGTATAAAACAATGGGGGAGGGGGGAGTCTAATTTTTTCTTACATTGACATTTCATGTAGAAATATATATACGCACAGTAATAATATTAGGTTTTCTTTCTTCTTTTTTTTTGGCCATGCAGCAGGGCTTCTGGGACCTTTGTTCCCCGACCAGGGATTGAACCTGGGCCTCAGCAGTGAAAGTGTTGAGTCTTAACTACTAGGCCACCAGGGATGTCCTTCTGTTTCACTTCCTTTTTAAATATTTTATTTAAAGTATCTTTAAATATTCGAATAAAATATATTTTATTTAAAATATCTTTATGAAAAAAATTTTTTTTCTTGACGTGGCCCATTCTTAAAGTCTGTATTGAATTTGTTACAACATTGCTTCTGTTTTATGTTTTGGTTTTTTTGGCCATGAGGCATGTGGGATCTTAGGTCCCCAACCAGGGATCCAACCCACACCCCCCGCATTGGAAGGTGAAGCCTTAGCCATCAGACCACCAGGGAAGTCTCTGTTTCCTTCTCTCACAAGAACTAGGCATTAGAGTCAAGAAGGTAAAGCAAATGAAGTTTCAAGATATATTCCTAACCTCCTACCTCTTGCAAAACATTGCCTCCTCCAAGTTCCCCTGAAGAGGAAATTCTGTGGCCCTCACTGCCCACAAGACAGAAAGTCCCCTTGGCCCCGCAAACTTCAGATCACCTAGGGCTGTGGGCTGGGTCCTGTCACCACTGGGTGGCCCTCGAGAGACTCCTCACCCCCCTTGTTTATGGCGGGTTCCTCTCTGCCCTGGCCCTGCCAGCTACTTACATTTTCAAACTGTCTGTGGCATATTCATGAATTTACATCTTTATGCTGATGGTTTGGGGTCATGTTTAACAAGGTCTCTTGCACTCTGATTATAAAGACACCTTGTGTTCCTGGGGGGAAAACATGGGAGGAATCTCATTTTTCTTACTTTGCAACTTCATGTAGAAATACACATGCGTACGTATAGCAGTCCAGGGGGTCTCGAAGAGTTGGACACGACTTGGGGACTGAACAACAACATATAGTAATAATACTGCTTGTTTTCTCTTGGGGGGGGGGGTGGCGGTGAGTGCATTAGTTTTCCATCGTTGTGTTGCAATAACCACAAGCTTAGTGCTGAAAAATGACCATTTCTGTGGGTCGGGAACACAGGCGTGGCTGAGCGGGGCCTCTGCTCAGTCTCAGCAGGACGTGACCCAGGTGACAGCAGGCCTGCTTCCCACTGGAGGCCCCGACGGGGGCGGACGCGGCTCCAAGCTCACTTGGGGGGTCGGCAGAACCTGTCTCCTTGGGGCTACAGGACTGAGGAGGCTTTCCCTGGTGGCTCAGACAGCAGAGCGTCTGCCGACAATGTGGGAGACCCGGGTTCGATCCCTGGTTGGGGAAAATCCCCTGGAGAAGGGAATGGAAACCCACTCCAGTATTTTTGCCTTGAGAATCCTATGGACAGAGGAGCCTGGCGGGCTACAGTCCGTGCGGTCACAGAGAGTCGGACATGACTGAGCGACTAACACTTTCACTTCCATAGGACGGAGGGCCAGCTTCTCGCTGGCTGTCGACTGGGGGCCACCCGTGGCTCCTTGGCCATTTGAGTTCTGCCGACACGGCCAGTTTCTGAGAAACGGAGAGAAACCAGAGCCAGTCTGCCGGCAGGACAGAAGCTTAAGGGATGAGACACAATCATGGAAGTGGCATTGTGGGGTCTTGGCCGTGTTCCACGGGCCAGAGCCAAGTCCTGAGTCCCAGTGACACTCACTGGGGAGGGTGTGAACACCAGGAGGTGGGGACCCTGCGGGTCCCTAGAACCAATTTAGGAAAGGAAGCCAGGGCCCTCTCTCCCACTAAACACTGTTATCCACACACACAGCACCTAGGTCTGGGGACCAGGAGCTTCATCCAGTGCGGAACAGGAAAGAAGACTCAGAGGGAAGAAACATTCTGACCCCAGCCCGCGGGGCCCAAGGGGATGAAGCTTGAATGTCACGTCGCCCAACAGTCCATGCATGCTAAATACTGAAACAGGCAACTGAAGAATAAGCCCTAAACAGACATCTCTCCAAAGAAGACATGCAGATGACCAAGAGGCACGTGAAAAATGCTCAGTGCCAGTAATTACTCTGTGTGCGTGTGTGTGCAAAGCTGATTCAGTCGTGTCCAACTCTCTGCGACCCCATGGACTGCAGCCCACCAGGCTCCTCCGTCCATGGGATTTTCCAGGCAAGAGTACTGGACTGGGGTGCCATTGCCTTCTCCATGCTAGTTACTAGGGAAATGCAAATCAAAACTACAATGAGGTATCACCTCATACCAGTCAGAAGGGCCATCATCAAAAAGTCTACAAATAAAAAATGCTGGGGAGGGTGTAGAGAAAAGGGAACCCTCTTACACTGTTGGTGGGAATGGAAATTGGTGCAGTCAGTATGGGGAACAGTGTCAATGTTCCTTAAAAAGCTAAAACTGGAGCTAGCGTATGATCCTGCAATCCCACTCCTGGGTATATATCTGGACAGAATTATAAATTGGGAGCACACACGCAGCCCTGTGTTCACAGCAGCAGTACTCAGGCAGGCAAGACAAGGAAGAACCTAGGTGTCCACTGGCAGAGGAATGCATACAGAAGATGTGGTGCATGTATGCAATGGAATATTACGCAGCCATGAAAAAGAATAAAATAATGCCATGTGCAGCAACATGGATGGACCCGGAGATGATCACACTAAGTGCAGTTAACTCAGACAGAGAAAGACAAATACCATTCGATATCACTTACATATGGAATCTAAACAATGACACGAATAAACTTATCTACAAAATGGAAACAGACTCACAGACACAGAAAACAAACCTGTGCTTACCAAAGGGAAAAGGGACCGGGGGGAGAGGGATAAACTAGGAGTTTGGGATTAATATATACACACTACTAGATTGAGGGCAGGAGGAGAAGAGGGCATCAGGGGATGAGACGGTTCGATGGCTTCACTGACTCCATGGACGTGAGTTTGAGCAAACTCTGGGAGATAGGGAAGAACAGGGAAGCCTGGCATTCCACAGTCCATGGGGCCAAAAAGAGTCGGACACAACTGAACAACAATATATAAAATAGATAACCAACAAGGACCTACTGTATAGAATAGGAAACTGTATTCAACATATTGTCATAACCTATAATGGAAAAAAATGTGAAAAAAAAAATATGTGTGTGTGTGTGTGTGTGTGTGTGTCTCTAACTGAATCACTTTGCTAATCACCTGAAACTGACCCAACGTTGAGAATCAACAATACTTCAATTCAAAAGGGGGAAAAAAAGTCCAATCACCAGGCAAAAGCTGAACCTGACCACTCAGCATGGAATCTCCCCCAGCCTGAGTGGCAAGGCCCTGGGAGGAAGAGGCTTCCTGGGACCCACCCGACGTGGCCGGGCCTGTCTGTCTTCAGGCCATGCAGACACTGAGGCCGCAGCTGTCTGCTGAGTGTGTCCCTAGATGCGGGAGGAGACGGGGCAACAGAGGACGAGATGGTTGGACGGCATCACCGACTCAATGGACATGAGTTTGAGTAAGCTCCAAGAGTTGGTAATGGACAGGGAGGCCTGGCACGAGGCGGTCCATGAGGTCGCAAAGAGTCGGACACGACTGAGCCACTGAACTGAACTGGACTGTCCCTAGATGCTCTCGATGGCTGGCGTGTCCTGACTTCCAGGGGTGGGCCGCCTCTCTCCTCCCTTCATGGTGGTCAACGCAGCAGATGCAGGCTTGCGGGTGGGTCTCCAAGGGCCGCCTCCCCCTGCTCCCTGCACCCCCAGGCGCAGCCGGCTCTCCTGTGGTCACATCTCACATTTCGAGGCCGGGATGCAAAGCTGTGTCCTGTGGAAGGACAGTCCTCGCCAGAGCGTGGGTTTGCTCAAGTGGGGCACATGGATGCCTGGAAGTGTCCAGGGCGCTCAGGATGTGGTCCAGTCTCCCTCAATGCCCCAGACGCCTGGAGGCGACAACACACCATCCTCCTGCTGTGACAAGTGAGGTCTCCAGACTCTGCCCAGCGTCCCCTGGGGAAAAACATCCCCCCGCCTCACCCCGCGGCTGGAAGCCGGGTGACTGTACATGAAAGGAGCAGTGACGCACATTTCACTTTTACTGGCTTCTAATCTCATCCTGATAAGAGAGGAGGGTCCCTGCCCTCAGGGGGTTGGGCGCCAAGGCTGAGCTCTGCGGGGGCCGGGGGCCGCGGGGAGAGGTCGGCGGGGACACGGGGTGGGGAGGGCTGGTCCAGGAGGGAACACTCTGAAAAGAATGCTCAGAAGAATGTACGGGAACGTACCACTGAATCACTGCGCTGTACACCCGAAACTAACGCACCACAGTAAACCAGCTACGCTCCCGTCAAACAAGAAGACAATGGACTTGTTTTGGTGTTGGGTTCTCCGAGTTTCAACCCAGCAGTGGGCTCGTGTGACCCCCAGCAGAGACGGGACACAGAACTAACTGTCCTTTCTCGTCCCTGAAGCCCCTGGTGTGCTGAGTTGCTTCAGTCATGCCCGACTCTCTGCGACCCCAGGCACTGTAGACCGCAGGCCCCTCTGTCCGTGGGCTTCTCCAGGCAAGAATCCTGGAGTGGGTTGCCGTGCCTTCCTCCAGGGCTCTTCCCGGCCCAGGGGTGGAACCTGATCTCTTCTGTCTCCTGCGTTGGCAGGCCGGCTCTTGACCATTAGCCACCTGGGAAGCCCATTTGAACCCCCTTAGGGCTCCCTTTTTAGTTTCAGGTCTCCCACACCCCTTGGGTCTTTTCCCCAGCCCTGTGGTTTTGCTTTTTCAAGAATGTTGTGTAAATAGGATCAGACAGTGGGTAGCCCCCTGAGTCTGGCTCCTTCCACTCACCGTGAAGCCCTGGAAATGGTTCCAATTGTTGACTTATCCCAACAGTCTGCTCCTTTCTACCGCCAAGTAGTATTCCCCCGTGTCGATGCCCTAGAGTTTATTGACTCATCAGACTGTTGAAAGGGCGTTTGTATTATTTCCAGTTTGGGGCTATTACAAATAGGGTTGCTGTGAATATTCACGGAGAGGTTTAAACATTTTATAAAATAAATAACTGATGAGAACCCGCTGTACAGCACAGGGAACTCTACTCAGTCCTCTGTGGTGACCCAGATGGGAAGGAAACGAAAAAACAGGAGTTATTTGTATATGTAGAGCTAATTCATGGGCTTCCTTGGTGGCTCAAATGGTAAAGAATCCGCCTGCAATGCAGGAGACCAGGGTTCCGTCCCTGGGTCAGGAAGATCCCCTGGAGAAGGGCCTGGCAACCCACTCCAGTATCCTTGCCTGGAGAAGCCCATGGACAGAGGAGACTGGTCGGCTACAGTCCACGCGGTCGCAGACAGTCGGACGTGACTGAGCGACTAAGCACACACACACACAGCTGATTCAGTGCTGTACAGCAGAAACTAATGCAGCATCGTAAACCAACTCTACTCCAGTACAAATTAATTAAATGTAGAAAAGTTGTTACAAGTAAATGTTTATCTTAAATATCTATTATTATTTAATAATATAAATATTAAAAATGCCGTTGTTTCAGCATCTATTCAACATCTGTCTAAGACTACGAATGACGTAGTCTACGCTGTTTTCTAACGTTACACATTTTCCTATTGTTGTAAAATACGCACACAGCAGACAATCTGAACCACTTCTGCGTGCACAGGCAGAGCATCAGTACACTCAGCACGTTGAGTAGCCTGCACTGTGACCCAGTTTCCAATTCTCCTTCGTCCCACCCGGAAGCTGAGCCTCCCGTTCCCCCACCCCTCCTCCAGGTAGCCACCATTCCACGTTTCGTCCCTACAAGTCCACCAGTTCTGGAGACCCTACGAGAGCAGAGTCCTGTGTGCCCGGCTCCAGCCAGTAAGCCAGGGCTGGGCGCTCAGTCGTGTCTGAGCCTCTGTGACCCCGAGGACTGCAGCCCCCAGGCTCCTCCGTCCGTGGGATTCTCCAGGTGGGAACACTGGAGCGGGCTGCCGTGCCCTCCTCCAGGGGGTCTTCCCCCCGCCCCGGGGGTGGAGCCGCCTCTGCAGCCCACTGCATTGATGGGCCCTGTTTTGTTTATGCCTGCACGTGCTGCTGGACTCTTGGGTTTTCCCACCTTCAGCTACTGTGGAAAATGCTGCTCTGAAAGTGGATGAACACACACGCAGGAGCACGACTGCTGGATACACACGGTGGATCTACGTGTAACGTTCTGAGGAATCACCGAAGCATTTTCCACAGAGCCCGCACCATGGTACATTCTTTCCAGCAGTAAGTGAGGGTTCCAGTTCCTCTTCATTCTTATCAACACTTGACATTTTTCTTTCAAAAATAAAAAAACAAAACATGCCCTCCCCAGTGGGCATGAACTGGTATCTCAGAGCAGTTTGATTTGCATGCCCCGTTTTTCAGGTTAATGCCTGTTTCCAATTTTTCGTTAGGGTCAATACCTAGTCACATATGAACATGAGTTGGACTCTAAAGAAGGCTGAGCACGGAAAAATTGATGCTTTTGAACTGTGATGTTGGAGAAGACTCTTGAGAGTCCCTTGGACTGCAAGGAGATCCCACCAGTCCATCCTAAAGGACATCAGTCCTGAGTGTTCATTGGAAGGACTGATGCTGAAGCTGAAGCGCCAATACTTTGGCCACCTGATGTGAAGAGCTGACTCATTGGAAAAGACCCTGATGTTGGGAAAGATTGAGGGCAGGAGGAGAAGGGGACGACAGAGGATGAGATGGCTGGATGGTACCACTGACTCGATGCACGTGACTTTGTGCAAACTTGGAGACATGGTGAAGGACAGAGGATCCTGGCATGCTGCGGTCCACAGAGTCTCAAGGAGTCGGACACGACTTATCGACTCAACAACAACAACCCAAACATGAGAAATAAGAGTGGTTGAGGGAGGAAGGGAGATAAGGGGGCATTTCCAACAGGGATCGCCGGGTTCCTGACGAGAAGTCACTGAGGAGTTAACACAAGGCTTGGGGTCCAGAGGAAAACGGGTCAACAACCCAGCTTGGAATGTCCCCGGGAGTCATGCACTAAATGCCAGACTTGATGCAAAGCTCTCTGTTGTGTACATTTCCATCTAATTAAAGAAGCAGACATTTTTCTCAGAATCCACATGAAACATCCAGAGGTCAGGAGACTCCCACCGCTAAGTCACACACATGTCTCAAGTGCACGTCAACATCTTGGAAGTTCATATCTTGTTCTGGATCTTGTTCCCCCCCACTTTTTCTTATTTTCTAGGCTGAAAGTAACTCAAGTATATTTTCTTATGTATGGGGGTCTTGACTGGGGTAACTGCCAAGGTCATGACACAGAGTCAGTGTTAAAAAGCTGCATGTTCCGCTTATGTTTGTTGAGGGGAAGGATGGGGAGAAGGGGTGGTTAGGGAGTGCAGGATGGACATGCACACACTGCTGTATTTAAAATGGAGAACCAACAAGGACCCACGGCAGAGCACAGGGAACTCTGCTCAGTGTTATGTGGCAGCCTGGATGGGAGGGGGTTTGGGGGAGAACGGATACGTGTATGTCTATGGCTGAGTCCCTTTGCTGTCCACCTGAAATCATCACAGCATTGTTAATCAGCTATATCCCCATGCAAAATGAAAAACCTAACAAAAAGCTTTACGTTCAATTTATCAGCAGCTCCTCAGGAGAGGTGATACCTAGGAGGTTACATTGTCTTAAATGCTTTTCTAACTCCTTATATTAAAATCAGAGCAGCAAGAGGAGATAAAGGGGTTATGTGTTCATACATATTTAAGATGTCACAATATGTAATCAGCTAAAAACAACTTAGAGATGTTTTACTCTTGATTTTTATTTGCTGAAAGGAAGTATTAAAACAAAAAGGAAAAACATCCTCTGAAAATGATATTACCCTCGTGGTTCTTGCTCTCGTGCAAATATTTTAGTCATCATATCTTTATACAACTTTTTTTTAACTAAAAAGATTTTTTAAATAAAAATTTTGGATTGGGGTATAGCTGATTAACAATGGTGTTAATAGTTTCAGGTGGACAATGAAGGGAGTCAGTCATACATATACAAGCAAACTCCCCTCCATCCAGGCTGCCACATAACCCTGAGCAGAGTTCCCTGCGCTTACTTGTTGGTTGCTATTTTAAATACAGCCGTGTCTGCATGTCCATCCCAGGCTCCCTGACGATCCCTTCCCCCCTGGCAACCATAAGTTCGTTCTCTTAAGTCTGTGAGTCTCTTTCTGTTTTGTGAGTTCCTTTGTGTCATTTCTTTTTAGAGTCTACATATGAGGGATGTCATAACTATCTCTCATTCTCTTTTTGACTTAACGTCTCTCAGTATTGACAATCTCTAGGTCCATCCATGTTGCTGAAAATAGCATTATTTCATTCTTTTTAATGACTAATATTGCATTGTACTGTGTACGACTTTTATTGTATATGATATTTCACACTTTATATAATTTACTATGTTGTCTCTTTAAAATTAGTATCCCTAAGATCTAATAAATACCCAAATTCATAGAAAAGCTGAATGTTCAAGTGAATTTTATAACATATCCCACTCAGCCTAGTTCAGGGCTCCTTAACCTCAGAGCGTTGCTCACTGGGGCCTGGATGACTCGGGGGCCATCCTGTGCATCACAGGCGGTTGGAAGCAGCGTCTTCCGCCTCTAACCACTAATCCCCTGTCCTCAAACTGTGATAAAATGCTGCCAGGCACCCTCTGGGGACAGGCAACCACTCCCAGCTGAGAAACAGTGTCCAGAGCGATGTGAAGAATGTGTTTTTGTACAGTGTGATCTATCCCCTGCATATCTTTGAACATTTATGAGCCCGAGCACAGACGCAAACACGCACCACATCTGAAGGGCCGTGAGCCGAGTGATGGAGAATGTTGAGCGGCCGATAAACATCACCCTGACCTCCGGGGCGGAGGAGGCACAAGAGATGGAATTCCATCATGTGGCAAATGATGAAATCAACCCAGCCTGCATGATGGAACACTAACAAAGACCTAGGACCCTCAGTGCTTGATTGAGCCTCCCTGGGGACACTCCTGGATGTGCAGGAAGTGGAGGCGCCCCTACGACCCTGAAGGACGGTGCCTCTCTGCATTTGAGCATCACAGCGACTTCCCTGGTGATCTCAGGGCTGGGCCTCCCCACTCCCAGTGCAGGGGGCCCAGGTTCCATCCCCGGTCAGGGAACTAGATCCCACATGCTGCCACTTAGACTGGGCACAGCAAAATGAATGAAAATAGCTATTAATGTATATATCTATATATATAACATCACACTGTGAGCACGGCGTTTTCCTGAATTCTGCGAGCCTGTCTAGTGAGTAACAGAACTCGAGGGGTTGATGATAGGAATTGGGGAGTCCCAAATTTGCAGCCATTGGGTCAGCCTGGGGTTCCCAGTTGGTCAGCCTGGGAACCCCCAGAATACTTGGCCAGTGTGTAAAGAGAGGGCAGCCGTGCCCCCCACCCCTGCAGTGTGTGTGGACTCCTGGTGCTCAGCACAGCCCTGCACGGCTGTCCCCAGCTCCCCAGCCCACAGCGGAACTGAGGGGCCCCGGCAACCCTACCCCTCCCCGGTCTCACAGAGGCTGAGACCTGCAAGGCTGGGCTCAGCCACAACCAAAACGAATGCCCTCCTCTCTCCGTCTGTGCGTTCACCCCTCAGTCCACGGCTCACCCATGCCTACATCACTTTGCAGACTCCCACCCAGGGGGGCACGTCTCACTGCAGGTGGGGAGGGGGCGCTGGATAAACACATTTTCCTTTTTGCAACAGATGCTTGTGTGAGCTCCTGAGGAACACCCGCCTGTCTGTTCCAACAACCCAGGGGCCCCAGAGGAAGAGACCCTGTTCCTGGAGTAACTCAGGGCCCAGCACCGTGCGTGGCGCACGGAAGGTGCTCAGTCACACGCTTGTTGACGAGGGCCGGGAAATGCCTCCGCAAAGACGGCACTTTGACACGTGAACTGTCCCAAGCTCAGGGCATCTGAGTTCTCGGAATCCCTTATCTGCCCCAAAGCAGAGCCTCCAGTGTTATTAATCCCCTGCTGGGAGCAACTCCCTGTCCGGGTAGACGTGGAGTTGAAACCATCCAAGAGAGACGCCCAGACACCTCACCCACACCCTGCCTCCCACCCATTCCCCAAAGCGGGGGTCCATGTATCTTCCCAGAATCATCAGCTTTCCTACCAGAAAGCTCACGCCCTCCCGCACGATGTTAGGTACACGCACTGATGCGCCCTTGCTTCAGTCGTGTCCAACTCTGCGGCCCATGGACTGTAGCCTGCCAGGCTCCTCTGTCCATGGATTCTCCAGGCAATAATACTGGAGTGGGTTGCCATTTCCTTCTCCAGGAGATCTTCCCCACCCAGGGATCGAACCCATGTCTCCTGCATCTCTTGCATTGGCAGGTGAGTTCTTTACCCCTGAGCCGTCTGGGAAGTACGTATATTCATATGCATGTATCTATTCTCTTTGAAATTCTTTGCCCATTTAGGTTGCTACACACTATTGATGAGGAACTCTGATCGTTTCTTTTTGGTGGCAAGAACATTTACAATCCAGTCTCTTCTGGTCTCAGAAAGGCCGTTTTGATACCTGGCAAAAAGGGTGGCAAACATGAGTTCATTTTTCCCTCACGGGGACACAGCAAACACAGGGGGCTGTGAAAGGAGTCACTTCCCGGCCCCCCGGAGGGGGAGGAGCCGGGCAGGTCCGGCAGGATGGAGACCTTCGAGCACGGCGCTCATCTCCCCTTCTCGCCTCATTACTCCCGAAAGCAGAGCGACATCATTTCCAAACGCCCTCGAGGATTTCCCCAGTCGTGACTTTACATTCATCTCAGGAGGCCGTGCCTCTAGGTGACTTTAAACTCTGGACTGAGTACCACTGTGAACCGGATGGCATTTCTGAAACCAGAAGTCCACGTTTATTATTTTAAAAATACACACTTGGCAGCCGATGCCTAATGGAGGTTTTGCACCCCTTCCCCTCCCCCACCCTGTGCTCTGCCCCTCAGGGGGTTCAGCTCAAGGATTCAGGGTCTCAGTTTGGGTGACTGCAACTGGAAAATCTCCAGCAGGAGTTAGAAACCAGACTCAGTTCCTTCCCCTTCAATCCCTTTCCTGCCCCCTCCCGGCTTGGGAACAGAAACAGCGGGGAGCTGCACCCCACCACCACCCCGGGAGGTGTCAGCCCCTTGTTCTTTGATAAATGTTTTCAAAAATGAAAAATTCTGACGACTTGTAACTTAGTTATAATATTAAATATTTTATATTAAGAGCCTTTAATAAAGCATTTAAAATTTTTTGGGAAAAAAGATGTAATATCTTTCAAGGTCAGAGGAGAAGATGGTTGGATGGCATCACAGACTCAATGGAGACGAGTTTGAGCAAACTCCGGGAGAGTGGAGGACGCGGAGGCCTGGCGTGCTGCAGCCCGTGGGGCCACAGAGAGTTGGCCACGACGGAGCGACTGGACAGCAACAACTGCAATCTCTTTCACGTATACAAGGCGATACTGTTACCTCCAGCCACCATGCTGCACCTTAGGTCCCAGAACTTGCTCATCTTCTAGCTGGAGGGTTGTGCGCTCTGACGGGAGTCTCCCAGCTCCCGATGAAGCCGGGAGTGACTGTCCATCACCAGGGATGAGCGTGGGGAGGAGGGCGAGAAACCTGAGCAGAAATCAAAGGTGGCCATGCACGCAGGGTGGGAGTTCCTGACTGTGTGCTGAGTTGCTCAGGCATGTCCGACTCTTTGCGACCCCATGGACTATACCCACCAGGCTCCTCTGTCCATGGGATTCTCCAGGCAAGAACACTGGAGGGGGTTGCCATACCCTCCTTCAGTGAATTTTCTAGACCCAGGGATTTAACCTAAGTCTCCTGCATTGCAGGCAGATTCTTTACCAACTAAGCTACCTGGGAAGCCCATAGGATGGACACATGTCATTGCACTAATCCATTTGTCCAAACCCACAGACGGCACACTCTCAAGAGTGAGCCCACAGCCTCACAGACCGGGGGTGCTTCAAACATAACTGCAGTTAGGAGGTGGGCCTCTCCAGCTCTCTGACCGCAGCGGTGGTTGCAGCAAGACCCACCCACTTCCCTGGTCAGAGGGGTTCAACCTGGGGGGGGTGGTGGTTGCTTGCTGCCTGGGGGCGGGGGCCTCAGGAGGTCACAGGGTCAAGGTCAGGCTCCACATCTGCTTTCCTTCAGGCAGCGGGAGATGCAGCCAGGCCAGCCCCCTCTGTCCCTGCTGGACCGTTTCCTCCCTGACTCGTCTCGGAGTCCATGGCTCACCCTCCTCTCCGCCCCCCGTCCCCTCCCCCAGCCTCCACCTCCTCCTATCTGTCTATTCCTCCCTCCCCCAGTGCCTCCTGTCCCCTTGACAGCAAATAGATATTTTAAACAGCAGCAGCCCCCTGTGACCGTGAGGATTCCAGCAATTAAACACTCTCCCTGTGCACGGCCCCCATGGGTCCCGGCCATCTGGCCTCGGGGCTGACCCATCCGGCCAGGACTGGCTGCACAATTTACAGGGTGAAGTACAAAAGGAAAACGCAGGCCTCTTGGTGCAAAAAAGCCGGAAGAGGCTCTCTGCTTTCTTCCGCAGTCTCACCCTCGACCACTCACAGGTCGAGCCTAACTGTTCAGTGTTAGGCTCCCTCTGGCTTGTGGCAGGGAGGCGGGGGGTCACTGGTGGGTGAGTGTGGACCCTCAGAGATGCCGGGGCCCATCGGACATTAATCCTCCCCAGGCCTTAGCCCATCGCCCCCCCTTTGGGGGGCAGAGGGCAGCACGGCTCCTGGCGGGGAGGGAGGTTCTGAACTGCCCCAAACCTGCCCCAAGGCTTCTGCAGAAACTGCCTGCAGAGTTGGAGATCTGGGGTTGATCCCTGGGTCAGTAAGGTCCCCTGGAGAAGGAACTGGCAACCCACTCCAGTACGCTTGCCTGAGAAATCCCATGCACAGAGGAGCCTGGCAGGCTACAGTGCATGGGGTCACGCAGACTCAGACAAGACTTAGTGACGGCACCACCCCAGGGAGGCAGGACTAAGTGGGGGTGCACAGCTCCCGCCCTGCCGGACCTCACTTCCAAAACACCACTTCAGAGCTAATATTAAGGCCTGCACGATGGTTGAAATGTTTGCCCCTTGTTTAACGCCCCTGGATATGTACCAGTGTCTCATGGTTTACAATCTATGGGAACTTAACAGAATTTAGACCCTGCTATTGTGTGAAGATTGTGTAAAGCTTAATTAAGTTGAATTGGTTCATAGTGCTTTCCAGGTCTCTATATCCTTCTACTTCTGTGTATATTCATTCTATTAATTTTTGAGAATTTGATATTGAAACTCCAACTAAAAATCTTCATCTATCTACGTAGAAAGATAATTGTAATATATAGTAGCACTCTATGTAACTTTGTGCTGTATTTTCCCAAGTCTCCTCTAAATGTGTTATCATACTTTCATAATTAAAAAAGAAAAAGAATTTCAGAATGGTGTCCTCAGAGCATTAACCCTCCAGCATAGGGACCCCTAAGGCAGGCCCGGTTACGCGGTCTTCAGCCCCCTGCCCACCGGTCCCCAGACACCCTGGCCTCTCTCTGATCTTACAGAGGCGGGTGGTGGGGGGCTGCTGCTCTGCTCCGCACTGGCTGCTCCTTCTGCCTGGATCAGCCTCACCCGGGGGTCCTGGCTGACTGGGTCCCCCACTGTCGCGGAGCCCAGCCGCCTGGGCCGGACTCCCTGGGCGGGGGTCCGTCCTCAGCCACCCCGAGAGGTGGGTAAGAGCCCTTTGTCCCTGCTGCGCGGTGGAGGGCCTGCGAGGAGGTGATGCGCCCACAGCGCGGGGTGGCCGAGGGCGGTTAGTGCTCTTCCCCGGTGTCCAGGGGTGGACCCTGTCTCAATTCCTGGAGGAGAACTCATGAGGGAAAGGACCGGACGATTCCCACCACCCTCACGTCCACACACACCAGACAGAAACTTGTCAGAAACCTAGTCAAGGCGGCGGCTGGAATCCTCGGGTTTCTGGGGGCTCAGCCGTCGGCCTTAGAGACCTGCCTTGAGGGCCTACTATGTGCCCAGCGGGGGTCTGGATCCCACGCAGACAGACTGCCTGCAGAGGTTGAGGCATCTGGGGTCCCTGCGCCCTCTTCCCCCACTCCTCACTGCAGCTCCGGTTTCCATGGCAACAGCCTGAGCCCACCTGCGTCACTGCCGACGTGGCACCCCCCCCCCACCCCGCGCTGCGAGTGGAGGGAGGGGCACGCGTCAGCCTCGCCCTACCGGGGGAGAGGGGAGCGGGCAGCCGCCCGTGCGCGTGTCTGCACACTTTGCACACGTTGGAATGCGTCAGTGGTACCATCTTTGCAGAAAGAGAGGGGGGAAAAAAAAAAACGGCTGCCGGAGCCTCCACCAGCTCTGAGAAAAATTACGAATCTTGAAGAAATTACACAGCAGTTGATGAGTTCATGCTTTCACCCTGCATTTATTTAGTATATAGTCACACTGCATGTGAACTGAGATAATGAGATACACGCACCCATGTGTATTCATGGAGCTGCTGCCTGTTTTCTATGCTTTATTCTAGATCTAGGAAATGAAAGGGCGAGACAGAAGGCCCAGTGTGTGACCACCGGACGCCCATTCATTCCATTCTTCACCTCCCCCAAACTGCGTGTTTACTCTGAAAATATTTCCTGAGATCGGTCAGCACCGAGTTAAATGTGGTGTATAAAGTAGAAATGTAGACAGATTCCCCTCTCCTGAATCTTTCATTTTATGGGAGAGCATCAGCCCATAAATCTAACCTAAATACCAGACGGTGGTAAGTTCTGTAAAACGCAAGGGTGAGGAGATGGAGAGTGAAGGAGGGGGAATCTTTGAGCTGATCAAGGAGGTCTTCCTGGAGGTGGAAGTATTTGAGCAGATGTGAATGAAGGGAGGGTACAAGCCTTCAAGTTGTTAGGGAAACAACCCCTCTGTGCATAGAGAAGGGCACCTGGAAACATCCGAGGCTGGGATAAGTTTGTCGTGCTTGAAGAAGAGCAGGGAGGCCAAGGCATATGATGGAGTGAGTGAGAAAGAAGGTGGAAGGAGGTGGATTCAGACGGGGATCTGTGAAGAATCACACAGTGCAATCTGGCTCACATTTAATGAATAAACACATAGGCAAATGTATCATTAAGGTGTTCACATTTTTGTTTCTTTGAGATGTATTTCCATTGTTGGATGGATAGATGATGGTTAGATGGATGGATGGATGGATGAAAGGATGGTATGATGGTTAGGTGGATGGATGATGGTTAGGTGGATGGATGGATGAATGGATGATGGTTGGATGGATGGATGGATAGTTGGTATGATGGTTAGGTGGATGGATGGATGGATGATGGTTAGATGGATGGATGGATGGATGGATGATGGTTAGATGGATGGATGGATAGTTGGTATGATGGTTAGGTGGATGGATGGATGGATGATGGTTAGATGGATGGATGGATGGATTGTTGGATGGATGGATGATGGTTAGGTGGATGGATGGATGATGGTTAGATGGATGGATGGATGATGGTTAGATGGATGGATGGATGGTTGGTATGATGGTTAGGTGGATGGATGGATGGATGATGGTTAGATGGATGGATGGATGGTTGGATGATGGTTAGATGAATGGATGATATGATGGTTAGGTGGATGGATGGATGATGGTTAGATGGATGGATGGCTGGATGATGGTTAGATGAATGGATGGTATGATGGTTAGGTGGATGGATGGATGATGGTTAGATGGATGGATGGTTGGATGATGGTTAGATGAATGGATGGTATGATAGTTAGGTGGATGGATGGATGGATGGATGATGGTTAGGTGGATGGATGGCTGACTGGATATTTAAATGAATGAACTATTGAAGAGATGGATGGTTAGACTAATGGATGGATAGATGATCACTAGAATAATGCATAAATGAATGACTATATAGAATGATGGAAGGATTAATGGGTGGGTAGTGTAGGGACTATTGAGTCCTACACTCAACAGGATGGATGGGTAGACAGATGGATGGATATTTAGATAAATGAATGGTTGATTGGGTGGATGCCACAAGTAAAACAGACAACTTTTCCCTTCTCCAAGGGTCAATTCTGAATTCTAGAAGTCTCCCTTAATCTCAGTCTACACCACTCACCTGTGAAGACCACGGGCTTCTGCAGTGGCTCAGATAGTAAAGATCCAGAAAGAATGCAGAGAGGACTTCCCTGGTGTCCCAGTGGTTAAGAATCTGCCTGCTAATGCAGGGTACATGGTTTCAATCCCTGGTCCACGAAGACTCCACACGCCAGAGGCCAACTAAGCTCGTGTGCCACTACTGAGCACACCCAGAGCCTGTGCTCCACAATGAGAGAGGCCGCCGCAGGGAGAAGCCTAGCACCCCAACCGGAGAGGACCCCTGATCCCCACAGCTAGAGACCATCCACATGCAGCTCAAAGACCCAGAGCAGCCAAAAATAAATAAAATTTTTTAAAAAAGAATTCAGAGGACTGAATGGCATAGCATGAGTGCTACTGTGTTGCTTATTAAACCAAACATAACACATAATTTCTATGATTATTGAGTGGTTTCAACATTGGGAAATGTTGGGAACAGGGCCAGGCTGGCGGGAAAGTTTCCCTCAAGAGTC